>NW_008795948.1:2063484-2068268 GCF_000699145.1 Aptenodytes forsteri
TTCTTAGGGTGTGTGGTGTTGTGTTGGGTTTTTTTGGGGGGGGGGGGGGGGTAGGAACCCCATATCAACTATTCTTACCTTTTTATCTTCTTTAGACTTCCTAATACTGTGCGGAGGGCCAAATTTGTTCTGCATGCAAAACATCTTCTTAGACCATTCATTTTTATGAGATTTTAACTGCGGCTGACCAAAGCTGCCATCGACTCTGTATCTGTCAGCTGGAATCTTATTCATTGGCGGGGGAAGAGTTCCACAGTTAACACTTGACCAGCCATCCGTAGAATCAGTGTACGACTCCTGGTCACTAGCATTTCCATGCTGCCATTCTTGTAAAACATGCACAGGCAACCACCTTTGACTGCCTATGCCTGCAGCGTTTTTCTTTGATGGGGGTACTGAATTTCGGGAGGAAACCAGTGGCACTTCAATACGAGCAGAAGGACTTAAGTGTTTGCTAACATTTTGGGACTTATCATTCTGAATTACTTCTAAAGGAATGTTTCCTTCTTGTTCATGACAGAAGCCATTCCAATGGGAAGCAGGCTGATTTTGTCCCCTTCCTACTGGATTGTCCCATATGCTGTTAGGAATGTGTTTACTCGGATTGCTCCCTAAATCAACCACCAGAACTCTATTATTCTTTTCTTCTTGGTTAAAATTTCCAATTCCACTATCACTGTTACTGCTTGTACTATTATTCTGATGAGCATCTGCATCACCATCAAGAAAAGCCCTTGCACGCATTCCCTCAATCAATTCCCCCATATCCCTATACAGGACAGAAATAAACTGAAGAACAGGTAGAGATGATGTTGGAAACTCTAGACAGCCATTTGTGTCTGGGTCTGCTGTACATTCCAGTCCAAAACGTCTTGCTATGCCCTGGTGAATTTTATGATGAAATAATTCAGGATCCACCATAAAAACATGGCAAGATGTCCTCAGAACCCCTTCATCTTCCTGAGCCAAGCTTGCATCATCATTTGTCTGCATTGTAACTAGTCCAAAGAATCTTCTATCATCTGGGCAAACAGCACTGAATGCCAGTTTCTCTGCAGGATATTCTGCCACTACACCTGATTTGTCACTGCAGAGCTGAATACAGTCATGCATTATCTTCATCATCACTAGCGAATGGATTTTTTGTTCTGCCCGCAGACGTCTCATGCATCCACGAATAGCCTGCAAACTCTCATTTTCCAAATTTGAGGTTGTTGAAGGAAGTTCAATTGAGCCTAGGTAACCTACAATCATGGCAACATTTAAAATGCTTGCATCTAATGCAAAGTCTTCTGCGCTCTCCAGTCCAATTCTAAAAACTGAATCATCATTCAGGACTTTGGATATTTCTTCCTTTGACAGTAGGTTTGGATTGCTTACACTTTCATTTCCAGTTTCAAATTTAATAGCAGCAGAATCTGAAAACGATCTTTGTTTTGGTGCAGAATTATCTGAGCTACCAGCACAAAGAGTAGGATTCTCAAAGATCATGTTGAAAATGCCACCAGACTGCATTTCTTCAACAACTTTCTCTGCCCTGTTTATACCCAGAGCTTTAGAGTCAGGTTTGGGTTTCAGCCACCCCTTTCCATCATAAAAACCAACTTCTTCATCACTTGAACATGAATCTATATGACTAATCCCTTCAGCAATGACCATGTGCAGGACTCCAGAACATTTTCCTATAAGTTTCACTACATCTTCATGAGAGGCTTTTTTCACATTGATTTCATTAACTGCAAATATCTGATCTCCTGCTTTAAGCCCAACATAATCTGCAGGGCTTCCTTTCATAACACAACTAAGAACACAAGGAGCTTGTCCAGAAAGGGTAAACCCATAACCTGCTCTTCCTCTAGCAACTTCCACACTTCTTATCCGAGGAGGAGCATGCATGTTGAGTCGACGTTTGACCGTTTCCCCTGGTCTATACATTTTGAGGTTTTTTCCTAAAATAGGAAAACTTTTAATTAGTCCAGGTTTTTTGTCATGTTTCACAGTTTCACTCCTTCATCTGATGAAGCTCTAAAGAAAGAAAGAAAAAAAAAAAGACATTTTAATTCTCAATCATATTTCAGGATTTTAGTACCCAGTATTCCCTTTACTGTTCAGAAACATTGCTAGTGAACTCTACCAAAAACGATTGCTAGAGAATTAACGCAACACTCAAAACAATTTGAAAAGAACAGATACCACAGTCTTAATTTTACTGATGAGAAAGCAGCAGCAAATGCAAATGAAGTGGCTGTCCAAAATGGCAAAGTAACTGATTGGCAAAGCTAAGAACAGAATCTAAGTCTTCTGATGTACAGCCAGTGCTTTTATACTACAGCATGTTACATCTCCCCGAACTCCACCATGTTACCTACTATTCAGTTAACTTCTGGCTTGCTGCACCATTGCAATACCACCACATTTTACAGCACAGTGAAAATCCTGGATGAAGCTCATCTATCCTTTCCCAGCAACATAAAAATTAGAGCTTAAGCGTATCTACTCAGCTATAGCCCACCACCTTTATACTCAATGTACAGAAACAGGTACCAAATGTATCCATGTAAAACAGCTTAGATAAATTACCCCTAGAGTTGCCTGTATCTCTCCACTGACTGACTGTAAAGGCAGCTTAAAGAAGTATCTCAAACTTCAACTTTCTCACATACATTTCAGTTACATATGCAACAACAAATGGACATTCAGTCATGTATTAGACCAAAGGGACCCATAATCAGATTTACTCTGTTACACCAATCAATTAATCTACTTAAAAATAACTTGTCAGAAAGCAAACACTATAAAAAATGCATTTCAGTCAGTCATTCCAACATCCATGTGTTTTAGTTTAGATAAAAAAATTCTGAAAAAAGAAAGAACTCCACATGCTGCCAGTATTAATCTAGTCATGACTTTTCAATTAAAATAAAGCAGCTTTATATGAACAGCAAGAAATAGCATATTTCAGTAGATTTTGGTGTTGACACTGAAGTCTGGATGTCTCATTCTAACTATACTCAGGTAAATTCCATTGTTTTAGAGAGGTTTCCCCCACTAAGCAGGTTCAAATGCATAAAAATGTTTTAACACAAAGAACAGAAATGACAACTTGTTCAACTTTTGAAACTATTCCCTGGTTGCATGATATGAACTCTTACTTCCACAGGTCTGGAGGATGACTGACTGAAATAACTGGAGGACTACAGCTACATAAAATTGCAATAAACTTGGTCTGAGCAAGTGAGAACTAATCTGAAAATAATTACTTCTCTGAGCTGGTCCACAGGCTTATTCATAACTCAGTCACATTGTAACATACTTAAAGAGTATAAGGTACTTGAAAGCAAGTATCGTGTATATGTGGGCAAAATTTAGGCAACATTTTAGATAAATAGATACACATAAAAAAAATATATATACACACACACACACTTGTTTATTGTATCTAAAGTGTTAAATTAGTGGTCTCCAACCCACTACTTGCATGGAAGAAAAATGACCAAGAAATCCTTCTGACATTGCTCTGAGCTACAGAAATAACAAAAAAACCCACAGTCAAAATGTGATGCAATCCACAGCACACTACTTTCGCAGTATTTCTGCCTGGGATAGAACAAACAGAAGGGCTATGACTCCAAAAGTTCTACCAAAAAAAACCCAACCAAAACAAAAATACAGTTGAGGATCAAAGTCATAACTACTTAACTACATATGAGCTGTTTGATTACCAAATTTAAAAAAAATGCTGTTTCTTGAATATTCTGCTAAATACTCAGCTACAGGATGTGATTCCCTTAGGACCCTTGCAAATCCTAAATAGCACAGCCTTCAAGATACTACAGAAGACATTCACTTGGCTTTACTTTTGGGTTTTAGTTTGTGTTTTTTTGAACAAAGGGACATCAGGTTTTTATGTCTTCATGGTGCAGCTGTGACTGTTCAATGTAGTACGGTTTTTGCAAATTGTTTTAATATAGCAATGATCTATCTTCAATAACAACAGTTCCTGTATAATTTGAGAAAATAACTTAGCTTTAAGAAGTAATGAAACTTCACACTTAACCTTTGAATGGAAATCATAATATAAGAAATGCTTTGCAAACATTTAACTAAACTCATACATTGCTGTAAAAGACCTCTGTCAACTTGCATCCAGTCTCATGCCTTAAACATAGATTGACCTTTTCCTGATGAGGCTAAACTTGTGAACCAAGAGATCACTGTGCATTCAGCTATCTCTATTTAGGTCTGGTACTTTCTGAGAATAATCATTAAACATTTCAAGATACAGTTCTTCAACCAAAAAAAACCAAACCAACAAATGCCCAACAGTAAATAAAAACCTGCTATCTAGCAGCATGAATATATACATGTTTCAATTTGCCTTACAGTGAATATTTCTGTTCTCGATTGTCTGGAGAATAGCCTAATGTGTCCCTTTGGGTACCTTCCAAAATTGTGCTGCTAACTTGGTCAACATAAAGCACTGTAGTATCTGACACCTAAAAGTGTGCTACTAGCTTGCAAGACAAAAGGAAACAATTAAAAGACTATTAGATTATAAATAATCTGATCAAAAAATATAATAAAAATCAGTAGTTACAAAAAAATTAAGATTCAATATTGTAATGTTCAAGTGGCTGATAAGAAAAAACAGATTTTTCCAACTATCTTTCTAATCTATAAAAAAGAAATACCCTAAATGCTACTATAAAAAACTATATATATAGTTTTATATATATAGTCATATATATTTATATATACTATATATTAACTATATAAAAATGTAG
>NW_008795948.1:2068302-2071454 GCF_000699145.1 Aptenodytes forsteri
CTTTTAACTGTATTTATCTATTTGCCTTTCTAACCTATGTCCCTTACACATCAAGCATTCATTCCAGATGATAACCACTGATAAGGGAACGCCAGTCCAAAACCTGACCATTATAAAAACAAAACACCAGGCTGCTAATACATTACTTTTCTCCAATGATGAAGTTCTAGAGTGACAACATTAAAGGGCTTTTTGTTATTAATGTGTTTATATACTAAAAAAAAAAAAAAAAAAAAAAAAAAAAAAAAAAACAGAAAAAAAAAAACCCAAAGAAAAAACTGTTACATCACTGGAAAAGCCGTCTCTTCCCTCCCTCAGTAGCTGAATATTATTGTGCACTTTTTGTGCCAATTACACCCATGATAAATAACAGCTCACTGAATTTATCTAGGAAACTTCAAGACAAAGGACAAATGTAGCTCTTCTGCAAGAATCCTCAGCAATCAAATATGTTTTCCTGCAACAATGGCACGACAGGCAAATGGAAAAATTACTAAAATAGTGTTTCTCATAACCAGAGAGATTCCAACAGAGATTAGTTGAGTTACAAACTGTTAACAAACTAGTTCAAAACTAAATTATCAAATTATCTAATTGCCTAAGTTTTCTTTTAATTTCTTTGCCGATTTGAAACCTGGAGGTAAAGAGATATGGCACAAAAATGGCACAAACTTCTACCGTTTCAAAGTAATTGTATGTCTGAATATCCTTTTCCTGTAATAAATTACAAAAGGTGTAGTGCATCCAGTGACACAAAGACATCATTTTAGTTGCACTGATATAAAGCTTTGTATGTGTCTGTATGTTTACTAAAACATGAAATTGTTAGCGAACTACATAACCTGTGATAATTGTCACAAGTAACCAAAGATAAAATTATTTGAGCTGTTGATTTTCAGTACAAATTAAATGCTGAATCTTACTAAGCCTACCAATAATGTAGTACTGTAATTACTTCTAATAATTATAGCACTGAATTTTGTTAATTTGATAGCATAACTACATTCAGTCATATACAGTAGGTCAGAAAAATGGTTACACCACAATACTACACATGGCCAAGCTTACTTTGACTTTCTGCTATTGCTAAGTATGATAAAGTAAGTCTTAAAGAAAAAAGTCCGTACGCTACCAAAACACATTAGTGAATATTAGTCAGAAGGACATGTGCATTTTATAGGAGAAAACAGGCCTATAAAAGCAGAATAATTTGTAACACATAGTAACTAAATCTTAAACAAATAATACAGTTTTGTGACATTTCAATATACTCATTAAAAACACTGAAAATACAGAATTCTTACTATCATTTGAAGAACACTGCAAATACAAAATTACTACTATGATTTCAGAAAGTTCATCAAAATTTGTACCAACACAGCTTAGTAACATGACACAGAACAAATACAGTTTAATAACTACAAAATGTTTCACAGGACATTTCAGACAGAAACACTAACATATACAAATTAAGAGTTCTTCAAGTGTATGAAATAACATAATTTGCCCATATACATCAGCTTTGTCACAGAACTGCAAAACAAAAAGAAACATTTCAGTTTTCTGCCAGCATACATTCTGGTCTACCGTTTCAATCTATTATTTTTGGGGTCTAAAACACCAAAAATACCAGTTACTGTTGAATTGTACTTTATCCCACAAACACTGCATTTCTTTATGTAATGTTTTTACATACCCATGCTAGCTTTTCATGTCATTTTCAAACCCTCTACTACAGAGAAAATAATACTTATTTGCTTACTTTCAAGGGAGAGGGGTGGTTTGTTTCCTGCTTCTGCTCTTGTTAACTCATAGCAACAAAAAGAGCAAACAGAAACAGGAGATGTACTCCTGTTATAGTCTATATTAGACTATAACCTTAACAGTTACAGAGCACAGTGAGGGAGGGAGCATGTGAAGTTTAAGACTACATTACTGACCACCAGTACATTTTGAAAAGCCTTTGGAAATGAGCTGATACTCAGCTCTACAGTATCCATGTTAATGTGCTTTTTTTTTTTTTTTGAAAAGCAGAGAACTGGTTGGCTTCATTTTGTTTTTCAATAGTGAGATTCTAAGAGGATAAAGCGTGCAAAGTGGAAGCACACAGAGGAGAGAGACTGTTCCCTCATCCCTCACACACGTCTTGAAGTATTGCAAAAGACTCTTCAGCATGGGTGCCACTCATTAAGGCAGAACTGACTTTCACAAATGATGCCACTACAAAGATCAAATGAAGTTATAAAATTTGAATTCCACTCACTATTCAAATGTGGTACATGCTTATAGACAAGTTACACACAAAATGTAACAGCACAACCTGCAGAAGACAGCTATGGTTTTTTGAGAACTTGGGTGGGACAATATTTTAATTTAAAAAAAAAAAAAATCTTATCAGCATTTCACAAATGGCAAAACATACCATTATGTTTCCTGTATAAGCTGCAATTGCTTTGCCAGAAAACAATTAGGTGTACCTAGCATGATCATTCAAAAAATACTGACTTTAATTAGTAACAGGAGGCTAAAAAATAGTTGCTAATAGAAACTCTTCTCACATTAAGGCCAGTGTACAAAGTGTAAAGCACACAATCAGGACATTTGCTGTTTTGTCTGACAAGACTTACGCAACTAAGGACGAAGTTTTCTAAAGCTATTGTATAAACAGTCATGTGTTTACAATTCAGATTAATTTATTTGTTGTACTTAAGAACGTGAAAAGGTTTTGCTGGTAGTTAGGCATTTTTTTCCCCCTTCTTTTCTTGCAAATACGTTCCAGAACTGTTGGTACAGCGCGAAAAAGGGCAGCATTTCGGACCGAAGCAGCGACACGCGGATCTGCTCAGGAATAAAAGCGGTCGGGAAAAGGCTTGGGATGGTTTGCACTCACGGCGCTTCCAGGCAAAGGCGAGAGCCAGGAGGGGCACGCCTGACTCCCGGTGCAACGCTGCGGAAAGCCGCTCTAAAAGTTACTCTGCCGGCTTCCTCGGCGGCACAAGCGACCCAGCTGCAGCCCACCTCCCGGGGAGGGCTCCTGCACCTGGAGGGCGCCGGGCACGGCCAGCCGCTGCCCTCAGCAGGGCGCGGGAGCATCCCGCGGGCGCTGGGCGCGGAGAGCGACCCGGCAGGCCGAGGGGCGGCCGGCAGGGCAG
>NW_008795948.1:2072183-2076639 GCF_000699145.1 Aptenodytes forsteri
CCGTGCCCGCCCCGCCCACTCGCCTCCAGCGGGGAGGGGAGTGCGCAGGCGCGGGCTGCCGGCGCCCTTTCGAACGGGGCTTCGCCGGCGCGGGCTGAGGGGGCGCGAGGCAGAAACGGCCCCGCGGCCGAAGCTGGGGTGAGGGGAGGAATTAAATGATCGGTATCGCACAGTAGCGACAACTTGTTCGGTCCTCTCGGAGTCGGGAGAACAAGAGTGGAGCCAGTCCTCGTCTGAGGACGTGAACAAACAGCACTGCGACGTTAGCTGGCAGGGGAGAGACTCGTTAAAATGACCTGCGGCTCTGAAGCGGTGCTGAGGAGAAGGGGCAGGTTGGTCAGGGAGGACAGGGCGGGAGGCCTTCAGAGGTGCATCAAACAGGTATGCCATGCCTTTGAAGCCCAGGAAGAAAGTGAGACAGGCCTTACAAGGTAAAGGTAAAGGTAAAAGTGGGAGGGAGCAGGGTGGCACTAGGTTCAACCATTAAGCCACCTGATGAGGGTGAGGAGGTAGGTGAGGCATTTCGTAGTAATTAAGCATCCAAAGGGCAAGAGTATGTGTAAAGGGGAAGTTTTGCCACCCAGATGGAGCGGGGCGCAGGCAACAAGTTCTCAAAATACATTGGGGACAGCTCTTTATTTCAAAAGGGCTATACTAGAAAACCTTCTTTTAAATAGGAGAAATAGGAAGAGGGGAAGATGGTACACGTAAAAGTGAACATCAGTTAAGAGATTCCCAAGGAATATAAGGTCCAGAACAAGGGAAGAATTAACTAAATGTATTTGACTTTCCTACAGAACCTGAAAAGATTTTGTGATCTTTGCAGAAGATTGTGATCTCTAATTGTGAACAAGGACTGGCAGAAATCCTTTGTACGTAGGGGATTTCTTCATTTCAGTCTATCTATGCACTGGAACCCGAAATGGAACTGAACCTACCAGTCACAAGGTGAAGGAGAATGCTTACCTTTTCTTTAAGTTTTTTTAAATCTCCAGGATATATATCCCACATCTCACTGCTGTTGTTAGGTCTGTAAGAAAATTTTTAAATTTTAAAACTGTGGCTTGATGGTTTAACTTCAGTAATTGGTTTAATTTTTATCCAGTCTAGAACATTTTTTTCTTAATATCTCCTTCCCTTTTTGAAATGCTTACAGTATACTGGAGTCTTCAGGAAAACCAAAAACACAGGCCAAAAGAAAAAGCTCTTTGGAAAAATAGACGATCCTGCTCCTCCACTCCTACCTCTGCCTTCTCATTCTGCTGGTTTTTTTCCTTTGTCACTCCATCCCAAGGAGATTTCTACCAATGTGAAACATTTCAGATCAAGTTAAATCCCAATTTTGTTATCTGTCTCACCAGATTTTATGGGAAAAGCTTCTGAAGGAGAAAATAACTGAATAAAATAAGCATTATTTCTTTTCCTCATCATCACAGAAGACATCTTGGCAGATCAGTGTAAAAAATACAGGATGATAGACCTCCTAACTTCTCCAGACATACTGTGTCCTATAAAACTAATTATTGATTCTTTAGGGAGGCTAAAAATTCAAAACATAAAAATGCAAATTGACTGATTGATTTTAAACCTGACATGCGATTGATTCTTTCAGGTGTGGTACAATAATTTCTAAAAATACTCTAGAGAGCTAAATTTGCCCAAACAAGCCATAGTTATTTATCCCTTTGATGGGGAAGATTTCACAGGGACAAGAATTGTGTCCCACAAACAGAAGGTGTTGTTTTGGATTGCCATCCCATAACAGCCCAATTATTTCCAGCTTCCATATGAGGTTGTCAAGACTATATGTCTTTTGCCACTGTTTCTGTTGTCCGTGCTACCTCAACAGATCTAGCATTGACTTGCACTACCTCCTTGCCTACCGAAGGGAAGATTCGTCAACCACGTATTTCAAACAGTCTGACCTTGTAAACAGCTGTAACAGAAGAAAATCTCTTTGAAAGTGACGAGTAAAGGGGAATTGTAACTATTCCACAGAGATATCTGCAGGCCTCCCATTGAGCCTTTATGAAGTTAAAAGAAAGACATTATGCTTTATTTCAAAGAGGAGGGATACTAGAAGTGGCATCAGCGTTTACTAACTAAAGTAGTTACTCCATGGCAATGGCAGATAACCTCTTCCACAGATACTGAACCTGTCCTATTTGTGATAGCCAACAGAATTGATCAGACTTTTGTAATAGCACAGGAGAACGTAGTTAGTCTGACTTCACAGACAGCGTCTCTGTAGTAGAGCAGAATTTCCTATGTGAGTATTGCTCAGCAAGGAAGAAGTGAACACCCAGACTGACATGGGAACAGGTGTGCTCACACAGCCTACTTGCAGTCAGAAATATCCCGTCATCATGAATGAATTTAGTGCTTTTCTTCAGCATTTTTGGAAATGGTGATTAAGACTTTATGTTAGAATCTGGAACAAGGTGATTAATGGCCCCTCAAAAATCCACGCAAGGTCTCAGCTGTAACTTTTCTTACTGTTTTCACCACTGTTGGAGACAATAAAGGAAGAAGGGGTGCGAAACAAAGTGATAAGGATTTGTGGCTTTTGGGCTGTAAAAGCTTTGGCTTATAAGCCTAAGTAGCTTAATGTTGGGTGTACAGACATCTCAATCACACCGAGGGTGGCTGTCACAAAACAGCTTGTCAGATTTGATCTGGAGAGGTTTGCAATGCATACTGTAATGAAGTGTGATTATTGCTGTCACAAACACCAGATGAGAAGTCAGAAAATAAACTTAGTCCAACATCTGATGCAAAGTCTATGGTTTTAATTACCATTGTTTAATTACCTCGGTTAAAGGAATGAAAGTGTTGGTTGCTCTAAAAAGGTTTTATTTTAGACATACAGAAATATCCTCATATAAATGTCAATTTTCTCATTTAATGTTTTCAACATGTTCAAAATAATAAAATTGTATATAATTGTCAGCATTAAATGCGTCTTCAGTATACAAACTTCATTCCAATTTTCCTAGCTTAATTTTGTTCTGAACATCAGAGAAGATTATATATCATACGCATTATAGTTAGCTTGTGTTGGCCAGTTAATATGTCTTTGGGAGCAAAATCCTCATTAGAGAACTTATTCCTTGAATTCCAAAAACTTGTCCTCCTTCAGTTAACCATCAGAGTCCAATCCAAAGGATCAGTGAAGATCATGTTTTCCGCACTGAGGACTGCAAGATGAACACAGCCATCAATATCTACCTTGGTTTACTAGTTAATCTAATCTTTAGAAATACCTTTTCCTTTATTTTAAACAGTCTTCTCCCTAGTGGGAGACACTCTTGGTGGTGGGAAAAGGAAGAAAGTATTTTTATATAAATGCATTTTGGATTGGATGATGGTGTTTCCCACCCTAGCATACCGATGTAAAATAAAAAAACTCTTTATGAGGAGCTGTGAGGTAGTAGAACTAAACAGGGATACTGATCTTGTTAAATCTTGACTGGCCAATAGAAGACGTAACCTCTCAAATCCTATTTAGATCTAAAAGGATTGATCTGTATATTTTGTGTATCTACTTGGCTTTGTAATTGTGTCCTTACCTACTATGTTATTTAATTAAACATTAAAATATAGTTAAATAGTTTTTGTGTTCGCTGTGTGCACTTACTCTTAAATATGTGAATGGTACCATTTGCAAAATTGAAGGTTTTACAAGGTAAACCATCTGGAACGTGGTTCTCTGTGTGAAAACAGGCACAGCTACGCCATGGTCCTGACTGCTCCTTTGGATAGCACTGCAATATAAATACAATTATTTAGTATCTTAAGAAAATTTATTTCCCTACAATAGAATGTGCTATATTTATTTTCCCAAATTCACTAACATAAACCAAATTAAGCATCTTGTATACAAAAATTGAAAACACAAATTGTTGCTCATAGATCTCCATTTTTCTTCCCTTACTTATGACTACATGTGATTAAAGTTGGTGTCATGTTAAACCTCCAATGCTGATGAACAACCCTAATATATATAACCAAAACATCTACTTCAAGCACACAAGCATACCTAATATACTTCTGCCAAGAACTGGAGACCCAAGAATTGGGTTTGGCCTTACTGGTGTCAGTGGAAGCACAGAAACCTCTACCCCACCATTTCTTGTGGTCAAATAGCGTATACCCTAAATTCCTCAGTTCCTGAGGAATACCTTGCTAAGCCAGAATGATTTTAAATTTTTAATTTCATATTGTGTCATGGATACCTTCTAATATTGTTAAAACACATACAGAAAAAAAGGGGGGGAAAAAAAAATCATTTTCTAGTGTATTTCATTCTATTTTTTTTTTCTCTGAAGGGATATCTCCGAGACATTACTGAAGGGTGTGTTGGTTTGGGTTTTTTTTTTTCTTTAAGCCTTAGCGCTTTCATAGAATCATAGAATCATAGAATCATTGAGGTTGGAAAAGACCTCTAAGAGAATCG
>NW_008795948.1:2079253-2094131 GCF_000699145.1 Aptenodytes forsteri
ATCTTTCTTATAAGCCCCCTTTAAGTACTGATAGGCTGCAATAAGGTCTCCCCGGAGCCTTCTCTTCTCTGGGCTGAACAAGCCCAACTCTCTCAGCCTTTCGTCATAGGCTTTTATATCTTTTTTTTATATATATATTATATCTTTAATCTTATAATTCAAAATTGCCTGACTAATTAACCTGCCATGGCCTTGCTGCTCCGTTTAAGCAGTGTCTTCTGTCCCATAGGGCTCATTTAAGCAGAGTGTCTTCAGTCCCATTGGGCTTAAAAATGTGTATCGTCTAGCAGCTGAATTTACATGTTCTGAAGAAGCACTGTATATTTTTGGTGCTGTAAGGAAAAGGGATATCTCAGGGAGGCATTCCTTGTGGCTCTAAGTACCATGCCAAAAAAGTCATCATCATAGTCAGCAATAGCTTCTCACAGCGAGCAGGCTCTACCCTTGCATCTAAACAGCAAGCTGCATTAGGATGATGAGTGACCTCTCCCACTGCTCTACTCCTGTCTCCCTTTTTGTCCTCTTTGAAGCCATTTTCAGTGTGGCTCTTAGGTTCACACACCGTATAAGGGTGGCATATCAGGACCCTGCTGGCTAAGTTTATTGCTAAGCACATTTCCTAAGTGATGAGGCACAAATGTCAGTATAAAAGTGCCACTTATATCCCTAAACCTCAGGAAAAACATGCTAAGAGTTCTCCAAGTTCACACATGATTCCATTAAAAGAAACGGAGTGCAAATGAGAGCCTGAGGCACTGAAGAGGTGACATGAGTAATAGACAGAGAAGGTGACTTTGCATATTCCTATTTAACATAATTCCCCTGATAAAAGACCCTGGCTCCAGGACAGACTATGCAGCATTAAAGTGTGGAGGAGGGATCCTCTACTCCCAGTAGTTAACCCTGGAATCAGAGAACGCATTTTACCACCTCTCCACTTGGCATGTGACAAAGTCAAGTCCAAGCGTTTTCCCATTTCCCAATCCAAAGCTTTTTATCTCTGAACTTTGGAGAAAATAGTAGGTCCTTTTGGACCAAATTCAGACTGTCTTTAGGATCCCTGCCAGAGGCACTGCTCTGCTTGTGGTAGTCTCTTCTGAAGTTCAGCTGAAGAGGCATGACATGACCACAGTGACGCTTAGGTCCACCTTGGAAGAGGCGTTTTTGGTGCTAACGGCTTCCATACCTAATAACGCAAAATGACAGGATTCTGCCCTAGCTCTCAAATCTGACTTAACTCGGGCTGACTTCATCTTCCTCTGCCTCATAACTAGATTCCGAATGGCTTTTAAGATTAGAAGATACCTGCTCATTCTGGGTAAAAATCATCATGATTATTAGTATAAAAACTCATTAAGATATACCTACATAAAGTAGAATAATTTCTTTGTGCTCCTCAAAACTTTGGTTTCATTTAAGACTAGCCTTGCAGTTATTCTAAATGACCTTTTGGAATGAAAAGAAATGGTTTTCTCCATTATGTGCATTTGTTAAGAGTCATTTTGGCCTTGACAGCACGTGTGGAAGTCTTCTCAGTGCCCTCACCACCACTTCTTAAGGTTCCTCTCAGAAAAAGGTTAAGGTAAGCCTCCTACTAAAATTTCTATTCCATGGTAAAAGTTGAATGTTGATGAATTATTTCTTTGAACCTGTGGCAGCCAACGTCCTCTTTCACCTTTTTAAGGATACAATATTTGTGGTGGCCGTTTCATGAGCCAGGTGATCCAGGCAGTTCTTGCTGAAATCCTGGTGATTATGGCTGATCCTCCATAAATATCCTTTTCTTGATAATTGGCTTACTCCAGTTACTGCCTAGCATAACATCCTCGTTTCATCTGAAATAGAAAATTAGCCTATGCTTTTTTTCATAAGCCATATTATTCTTCAGACTGAACCCGAACCACATACCTTACACATCAAGTATACTTTCTTTTTATTTGGAGTGGGCAAGACAAGATCACAAGACTTAGCTGTGTCTCCAGCTAAGAGATTCAGAGGCATAGCTATATCTGGAGACAGATGACTGACTATAAGGACTATCAGAGAGGAATTTTCTTCTAGCCCTGAAGAACGCTGCACCAGTGTTCAGGGAACTTAAACTTTCACTAGGCACCATGCCACTCCTGATGTTTTAGCACACGGGCTAACTGTCTTCAACTGAAGATGCTGGTACCCTTCTGTAAATGAACTACAACGCATGTGGGATGTTGCATGGAGTTGTTCATTGCACAAATGAACACGAACAGTCAGATAGTCACACAGAAGGAAAGTCTACTTAAGAATAAAGTTCTTCAACGTATATTGTACCTTCTTTAACCACCTTCCTAACATAAGGTCATGCCTTATTCGCATGAGAACGCATAAACCAAATCACAAGAAGTTCTTGCCAGCAAGAAGACGTGAAGCAAGTGCATAATTTCTGGTGTAATCTGTATTATGCCGTTTCAACTGCGGTGAAATTCAGTCATAGTTTTTACTGAATGTTAACCAATGTGAACCAGCTCTAAATAGGCTTAAATCCTTGAATATAGATGAGATGTAGATTTAAACCCTATGTGGACAGTTTTATTTTTGTGAAAGATTTAACAGTGGTGTATTTCATCTTCATCTAGTGAAGTTCCAAGTTAAGCTAACTGAAAAAGAAGTATATAAATCTTATTCATATAAGTTTAAAGAAAGTATACCATTATAGTTAACACCACACAACTTCATGTGAGCAAGGTTTTATGCATCCATAAAGGAGGTTGCATTTGATCTAATTATATTGAATTAAAGACAAATTATAGTTAAACCTGTAGGGGGAAGAATGAGGATCATGGAGAGTTTTGAAAGTAGTTTTAATTAATTTTCTAAATATGTTTACTTGGCAGTTCATAGAAAATTGATATTCCTATAGCTTCCCTCAGTGAAACAAGCCTTCCTCAAGCTGTGATAAGTACTTCTCAACATTTAAGTATGTAGCAAATTTTATACCTTAACTAGTATGCACCAATTCCTTTTTTTCTTGCAAGGCATAGCAATCCAGAACTTACCCCTAAGAGAACAACATACAATCAGGAAGTCAGACTTTTGTTGAAAATGTTACCAACACATTTACAAATCCAAATTCAGATATATATGGTTTAACATCTTAAACATCTTCAGAGTTATTTGCCAAATTCTTAGAACCTGATGGAAGAAGTACAGTTTAAGAAAACAGAATTATAAAAAGATTCATTTTCAGGTGACTGAAGGCAGCTACTTTGAAAGATATTTTTATATGAGCTACTTTCTTTAAAAAAATATTTCAGTACTGAACAAGAGATTTGGAATACAAGCAACACCCTTCACTACATTGCAAATATTTTACAAAGACGTAACTTTCAACCAGGATCAAACTGAGATCTTATCTGTGGTAATTAGTCAGCTCTAGATAACTGGATGTCGTTCACTGCAGATGACTGATCTGTTTTTCAAAGAACATACCTGAAATTATTCATCCTTATTAGAAATGTGTTCCAATAAAACACCGTAAAATAAGCTGTAGGAGAATGAAAAATTTCCAAACAGAAAAATTATTCATAGAAAGAAAATTTCACCCCAAAAACAGCAAAGTAATTTAAAAGTTTCTGTTAAAACACTAAAAAAGATCAATACAAAAGTTTAATGATGTAGTCTCAAGCTTGCACACACAGGAAGTATGCTACCATAAAATCAGGGGAAATAGATTAGCAATCTAGAGACCAGATGGTTAGTATTTACTTGCTGACATAACACCGCCAAATGTTCCTAAATTTCTTTTCCAAATTTGCCTTTCACATTACGTTATCAGCATAGGAACTGATCCTGCAAACATATACATACACAGTTCAATAAATTTACTCATCTGAGTAGTCCCATTAACTTTAGTACAAGAGACTATTCACAGAACCAGGCTGTCAACTTAGGGTAAGTCTACAGACTTGTAAACTCTTTTTGCCTGCACTGAATTGGACAGACTAAGTCTGGAAAAATAATTTAAAAATTCTGTATGTTTGTTTTTCTGCTGGTTTTGTACTTTGCAAAAGAGATAGCTGTTTATGGAGAAAATGATAAAAGACATTCCATGTCCATAAATATATTGCCTGGTTTTGTGGATAACTGTTAAACTTGGCAGGGCCTGAAATAAACTGAAATCTTAAAATGCTTCTCCAATTTGAAGTCGAGGAAAAAAAAAAATACTTACAAACTATTTTAACCAGCAAATCGTTACTACCAACATGAGAAAATGCTGTCTAATTATAATGGAATCCCTCTACAAATTACTTAACCCCTCTAGTTTGCGAAAAATATTTTTGCTTCGAAATACTTGTCCAGAGACTTATTTTTCTCTGGTGGGAAAAAAATGTCACTACTTGCTGTACGCTATTTATAACTGGACTAAGTTATCTGTAGGAGCTGTCTATTCAAAATATACAGAATTTCACTAATGTTAGCTCTTCATATTCATACCATAACTTTTCTCCTTCAGCATTATGTTTTTTCTTCCATTTTCACTTTCCTGTCTTTTAAATTGTTGTGTTCCTTCTCTTCCCTGCAATTACTAGCTTTGTTTGGAGGCATTTACTTTGCCCCTTTGCCCAACGTATTTTTTTCCCATCTTTCCTTTCATCACAATCCGCTTCTCCTCAATTGCTTGCATGTTTCTCAATGTCTCGTTTTCTCATCTGCCTCCCCAGTTCCTTTTCATTCTATTTTTACATCACTTTCAAAGTCACCTGCCTCCGGGCAGTGTATTTCCTCCCCTATTTATGTTTTCCATTTGCACCATCTGTGTGTGTATGTGTAATACAGGCACTTCATTTAGTGAAAGTGATATCATACTGTGTTGGCCCCGTTACTGCCCTGAAAATAAGAAATTTGTTTTCCTGTGCTACAGTTTATTTGTTGATCACACTTCTAGAAGCCATGAAGGAGTTCCTTTAATGTCATAGTTACATTGATGAACTTGAGTAACCCCTGGTCTGCTCTCCTTGAATACTTATTACACTCTAAACTCCCTACTCATACAGATACAGAAGCAGTGTCTCAGTTTTGCAGCACCAGGAATTCTACCAAGCATTTTAATTCTAGGCAGGTCTTTCAAGTTATAATTAGTCTGAATATCTCAAACATTCAAATATCTTTAGCTGCAGCTAACTGTCCCATATAGATGAGAAATCTCTGCCTACCTTAAAAAAAACCCAAACAAACAAACAAAACCAAACAGAAAAATCACAACCTATTTTTTCAAGTAAATGTTCAGTCTTTACTAAAACAAACAAAACAGCAGCAAAAAGAAACTATGGGTAGGTAGGGAATTTGACAAACCTGTTGTCAAAAAGCATTAGAAAAATTCTGTCATACATGAAACTAGTTATATTTGTCTACAGCAGTTCACTCTGGACAAAAACAGGGCTAGAACACATAATCTGGAAGGATGGGAATAAAGCTTTTTGTTAAAGAGATGAGGTTTTAAAATTGAACTTCTAATTTAACTACTAAAACCATGTTTTATGTAGAAATAAAATCTCACAACCTCCAAAAAACACCACTTCCTTTAATGCAGTTACGTAAGACAGTGTTCAGAGTCTCATCTAGAACGCTGTATATCATTCTGGTCATTCATCTTTAAAAAGGATGGACTCAAAGAGCAAAATTAGCAAAACAGTCATCAGAATAATCCCTACCTTATAAAAGAGTGCTATTCTTCTGAAGAAGGGCTGCATGGGACGCAACCTCTGACTCTCAAGAGTAAACACTACAGAAAGCGGCAAAATCACAGTGTTGATATGAGAAGAAATTGGTATAAATCGACCAGAAATAATCCTAGAAGCAATCTTCCAAATTGCAACTTACCCGTCTGTAATGCAGCTCTTCTTAAAATTCTGGGGACAAAACACCTAATCCCTTTTGTAAATGTGTGGACCTGTATCTTAAAATGAATTATATGACATGGTTGCTGGTGATAGCAGGCAAGGAAATCAGTGGATTTCCTCCATTCCTGTGTTCCTACAGCTCTGGAGTTAGAATTCTCATAGCATGTAAGGAGAGGGGCTACCTATTCTACGGTACAAGGTTCAAATACGCTGCCATTGTTACTGCTCATTAATTGGATTTAATTGCTATAAGGTTCAAGTAGATAATATCGGTAAATATTATTAATTCCCGTGGAGTCAGGGGAGAGTTTCTTTATATCTTACTGTAAACAAGTTAAAGTGTCAGGAAGCACTACAACATGGATACATCAGCCTACCTGAATCTGTGACAGATCTACGTTTGGAATGTGCAAAACCATAACAAAGCACAGAACATATATTCCCTCTCTTATATGCCTGCATGACAATGCTCTTGTGAGTATTCTCATCACCTATATGACATTAGGAACAGTCCTGCTTTTACCAGTAGTTCTGCAGGCAGAGATATAATAAGGTTTCATGATTCTCTTTCGGATATGACTAATTCAATTTACATACACAAAAGTATTTGGAATTTCACTTTTGATAAATGTCAGCTATCACCCTATCCTTGCAGAATCAGACCAGACACTTGCCCTTTTCCCAGTCACCCAGTCACTGTAGTAAAGGTGGCGTGAAGGAGAGTTATTTCATTTACACTTCAGCAGCCACCATTTTCTGCAGGTTCAGTCTCCTACATTTGCATTATCCTGTTATCATGAATTAAACTCTGTAGGAATGGGCCACATTTACATACTTAATCATTCTTAATCTTCATACCTGCAGGATCTTCTAAGAAATATTTCCACATATTATTAATTTGCTTGGTGAGTATAACCTTTATCCTGTTCACCAAGCATAATTACAGATTAATTGGTTGGGTCTGGGTTTTAAAATAGTTTAGCTAACATTAGCTTAGGCAACAATATGTTAAATTATATAGGAAAATGCAAACACCTTCAAAAACAAAATTTCAAGAGGGGACATTATTTAACAGCGGGAATGGAAAATGGCCTGAGTTCCTAGTACTAACATTAATTCTATACTTTCTATACTTCCATATCTGAATCTAACCTTCAGTCTTGCAAACACAGTGAAAGCAGCAGAAATAGGTTTTTCAAGGAGAACGCAAAAAAGAAATGGTATATAGGAAATTCAGCTGGTGAATTTTTTAATTTCTGTTAAAGGTTATTTCAATGTCATATTTCACTGAAGAACCAAACACTTGCTGGTACTTCATCTTAAGGACTTCAATACAATCCTTTATGCCTCCAGCTCCCTCTTGCGGTGTATCAATGTTGATCTGCCTTACCGACCACCCCTTAAAACATCTAATTGCATACCGAAGTTGTGCCACCAGCAAATATTACTGCAGAGGTGTCGAATATTCTTCATGACTTCCATCTCTACATTTTGGGCATCAGTATAGGAGATCTTTACGCTGCAATTAAGAATTAAAAACCTTTGACCGTGGTTATGTCTCCCAGTATTTTTCACTGTTCCAAAGCATACTATCTGCCCAGCAATAATAAATAAGTTTCTTCTTTTTCTTTATTTCATTTGATAGATTATATATATATGTATATACACACAGTACAGTATTTTTCTTTTATGATAGAGAATAAATGATAGTTTTCATTGCTGGTTGTTCATTAAGTCAACAGATTCCAGTTAATGAAAAAAATTAAACATTTAATATCAAAAGCAACTTCAAGTATCTTCTATACATTTTAGTATTCAGTATATAGTAAGGTGGTTTGGGGGTTTTCTTTTTATATCAAAAGTGTATTTGAATAGACTATTTTTACCCTAATACTTTAGAGTACTATTCATATCAGGCATGGAGTTTAAAATGACGTATCTCATGGTCCAAACTAGCTCTTCACAAGAACCATAGGTCACTTGTACAATCACAACGTATGTTTCAAAACAGGGTTTAATCATCAGCAAAGTCAAGATGCAATTACCATGTTTAGAAATGCACTATTTCGTTCTCCTACAACAGGTCAAGCTATAGTCCTTGATGCAAAGCAATAGACACCACCACTGTTTGTAAAACAATACCTGACCTAGGCATAAATAGTACTGAAGTTCCCAGAGCTATTCATCTCTTAACCCTTCCGTATAAAAATAAGTCAACTTAGGCATATATTGCACTAATTTTATCATACTGGATAGCTCTCACCCTGCATTATCAGTTCTCTTCGCTTAACTAAGATTACACTAAGGTTTTAATTTCCATGGAAAACCTGGGAACAGGGCAACAGACACACATACGGTGTGCAATAAAGGGATATCTATAATATCAATAGTAATCTCAGAGGCATTCACAAAGGAAACTACACATTAGATTTGGAGATCATTTTCTCCAGTAGATTCATCATTCTCTCCTGTAACTGTAAGCTTTGAACTTGAATGATGTTTTGCTGATCCAGAATCCTGCGCACTTCTCTACAGGTTTCTTCCATAGCTCTACTCAACTTCTTTTGTTCTTCCAACATGGCCTCCATTAATTTTAGCTTCTTCTTTTGGAAGCTGCAGCTTTGCATTTTTCTTTTCTTAACTGGTCTTTCTTCAGCTCTGAAATGTGAATATTTGTTAACAATTAAACTCATATTTATTAAAGAAAACTATGTTAGAACCTAAAATTCTATACTACATTCTTGGCCAAGCTACAACCTAGTCCTATTTTTAAACCCCTCTGTGTTCTCCAATAAACTCCCCCTCAAGTTCATGCCAAAGCGTAAGTATTTACTGTATTATTGCACAGTGCTACAGACTGTAAAAAAAAAAGTTTTTAAATCTCGTTTTTAATGAGAATTTTCCCTGCAGAATACCAGACATTTTTTTTTCTTTTAATCTTGACATTTCTTACATATTGAATTTATAAACTGTGTTGGGAGAGACATTTTGCTCATCTGGCCATTAAAACTCCAATTCTAAAGCTGCAATAAGCATCCCATCGGGAGAAAGCGCTGCACTGTTATGTGTGGTGGTAAGTTACAGCTCGTTTTTTAAAGCATCATATCAGTAAGGCTGATCCCACTACAGCATACTGGTCTCAGTATTTGCCCTTGCACGGAGACACAGCAGTTGCACTGACCACTTACTTATATATTCCGTCACAAAACATTATAAACAACATAAAAGTTTAGCAGGATACAGCTTACAAGAGTCCCTCTTTCCTTACAGGTCACATTTTATATTTGCTTTGAGAGGCATTTGCCAGTTGCACTTTAAGATTTTTTTTTTTTTAATTAAATGTATTTGTCACAAACACAGGATACTATGGCTACCTTCTCCTCATATTTAGGTTAATGACAAGTTTTATCAAGTAGGATAGCTAACAAAACAAACCATACTTCCCTTCAAACTCCTCACATTTTAACGGACATTTCAAGCACACTATAACCCTCTGCCTATAGTTTTGTTTTCACTATAATATAAAGGGAAGACTCTATATTCAATATAGTAATTAAGTGCTATTTGGATTAAAAAAAAAGTTCTTCCAAAATTCAGAAAGACTATTTGTAGCCTTTGGATAACACCAGATTGCCAAATCCTAAGGCTGTCTATGCAGTCATGTTGATGTTCCTCTAGCAGAACGTCTCTAAGCTCACTCAGGGTATAAAAGTCAGACAAGCATGTATCAAATTGTACGTCCTCATCTGAAATCTGTAGAACTGCCATGTGCAATTGGGGTAATATTTTAAGAATTTCCTCTACGCTGCATCATGCTGAGTTTCTGTTTTAGAAGAAAGAGGTAAACCTAGCAATGAAGACAGTGCTCTCAAGGTGTGGAGTTCACACGGCCGTCCTAACTTGGGGTGACAGTGCAACACGTGAATTCAAAACCAGCCTGCACGGCATACAAGTTAGAACACACACACAGATCTGTTCCTCTTAACCTGTAATCTGAGAAAGACGCATGCTGAAATGTGAAGGAGGAAGAAAGGCAAGTAGAAGGCAAATGTGCAAGTGAACTACACATCTTAAAAACCTCCAGTTACAGCTGGGTAACTTCTTTTCTAACTTAACGTGACAGTCCACGTGTTCATTCACACTTTTTGTAACTCTGGACTGAAGTCCCCAACATCAAAGTTATCTGATGATGGGTCTTGAAGTCCCTTCACACAAACAGCAATCTCAGTCGTGTTCTGCCAAACGCAGTATCCTTTCTGGGTGAAATGCAATAACGAGGTAGCACAGTTGTGAGTAGTATGTCATGTCAACACCTTGCAGATTTCAAGACATCCTTGAATAAAGGTAACTTGAACTCTTGAGGAATGTGCTTTTATTAATGTGAAGAAGGGGAGGTCACTCAGCTGTGGCAGATTTGTATCATAATTTCATTCATGTTCTTACCCTACTTGACAGGCTTTGTGCAACAGTGACTGTGACATTCAGGTCTCTCAGCAAGAGAAATAAACAATCCTAAGCATCTGAAAGACTTAATGCAAATATAACAAAAAGACACAAGCCCCTTGACATTTAAGAGTGCAATGACCCAAAAAGGGTGAGATCTATGAAGAGAAACAAGTGGATTAAATTAAATGCTATTAAAATCTTAGAGGAAAAAATGTAGAATTGGTCTTGAGGGAAACTGAGTACTGTTTAGTCATTTAAATGTGCTGTCCCCCTGTCCACAGGTAAGAAAGAACAACAATCTTCCATTCTAAATGTACACTAACATGGTGAACAAAGACCACTAGCTTTCAGATTACCCAAGAATTTAAAGTTACTTGTACAATTCAAAGGGCTTTATCACCATTACACTGCTACAATGATGCTAAGGGAAAAGAGAAGTCATCTTTATGCTAAACAAAACTTTGGAAGGTATACAAAATGAACTCACCTTTGCAGATTCTATATATCATATTTGATTTTGGATATCAAATAAATGCGCATAAAATAAATACATGCTGCTCTGCTCAAACTGTGGGTCAAGCTCGCAGCTGATCACTGAGATAATCACAGCCAATCCTGTGAGAATGGGTCTTGGCTGGCAGCAAATTCTGTTTGCCCCCATTAACTCTAAGGGCCAGAATGATTTGAAATGTGGCTCTCAAAGAGGTCAAGCAAGTAGAAAAGGTCTACAGCAGTCCAAGGACAACACTGAATCTGTTATTCCAAGGTTCCCATCACTGCACTCACATTCACAAAGAATGTATGCTTTCTGAGAGACAGAGCAAGAAACTTTCTGAAATTATGTATTATTTTAGCTGAAGTCACCTTTTGAATTTAAACTTGTCTTTACAGAGGATTTAATTATTGAAAACTCGACGGATCTCTATCCTCTTCCCTATACAGTACTAGAATGTAGCTATGGTAAGACCTCTTCTCTGAAACAAGTAAGAACTAGCTCCTAAAGCCACAAGAGGGCTTGCCTCTCCCTATACAACTAGAATGTAGCTATGGTAAGACCTCTTCTCTGAAACAAGTAAGAACTAGCTCCTAAAGCCACAAGAGGGCTTGCCTCTTGTCAAAGTAAGCCCTGGTGAGAATGGTCCTTAATAAGGAATGAGAGAAAATCTGAGGCATGTCAGTGGTACTGAGCTGCACTGAGTACTGCGTGACTTTCTTGGCAACTGTGGCTGCCATTTGGTTTTTAATTTCAATCAGGACCAAAAAAGAAACATGAAAAAAGGAGATGGAGTGATTTGGATTGAAAGATCTAAAGCCTTCTTTTTAAGAGAAGAAAAAAAATCTTTGAGGTGTTGTCCTAGAGTCTGTACAGGATTTTATCTGTTCTTCAGTTAAACAAATGTGGTCCATCAAAATCCTGTAAGACATATAACCGTATGTCCAAGACAATAACTGTCTTGCGCAGCTCCAGAGAGGAAAGAGAGGCAAAACGTCTGGTCATGATGGCAGCTACCTGGGGAACTGTGTCAGCAGTATCTGCAGTCTGCTAATAACTGAGAAAGTACCCACTGACAAGTGCTTACTCAAAATTGGGTTTCAGCACAGAGAAGTCCCCCCAAAAGCCAGGGCACAAGGATTCTTCAAAGTCTCCTAAGTACTCTCTATGTTTGTTTACAATTAACAAACAAGACTTGGTAATTAGACAGCCTTGATTGAAAAGAAATACTTATTTCAGACACCCCTAGCTTTGGTGGTGTTTCCAATCTCCTTTTCTCTCCAGCCGTAGTGACTATCAATGAGAGGGTTTTATGATCACTCACAAGTCCATAGTAAGGACTTGGAATTTACAATCCTCTCTTCTTGCAGAATAGCTCTTGAAGAAGAGCTCTTGAGAAGGGGCCTACAAAAGAAGGATATAAAGAATCTAATTTATGAGTAAAGAACCCTCGGCAACATGAAACAATATAAAACATCCAGTGATGCCTGAAGGAGTTATTTGAATACTGAAGTGTTTCCTCTGATACTGAGCCATCTTTCTTGAGAAGTTCTAGGTCTCCTAAGTAGCACGCCAGAGAGACCTCTCCAGTGTCAGTAACTTTTTATAACAGAAAGTCAAGAGGGAAGCAGGGATGGGAATATGGGTTCAGCACTGAGTAACCCACCAGCATCAGTATCCTCAGATAGTTTCAGCTAGGAGTATGTCTAGTTTGGCAAGCTATAGGCATGAGCATGAGAAATGATCAATGTCTGCTGTAGCAAACACCAATCGGTTCCTGTTGCTGATTCTCCATGTTGCATTCCTGTGCAGCCAACACCTCTGTGACAATAGGGGTGCAAAAGATCCTGACAGCATCCACAGCCTCTGCCAAAGCAGCATCTCCACTCTTTGCCAAGCCTAGTCTCTGAAGGTAGATTTTGAAATCTGGAGGAAAGAGGGGTGTAGGAAATCCAGGACCTCAAATACAGTCTGCTGATATTCTTGGGCCTCCAGTGTCTACGACAGGGATCCTCCAAGAGAAGTGGCACTGGTATTCCCCTGACCACACAAACGAAGTGTGGAAGAGCTCTGGCACTGGGACTATGTTCCAAGCAGAACCTTGCAAAGCTACTTCCACACTATGCTCTAGTGGGGGAAACAAACCAAGGGAAAGAAAACGTTCCGTCTCATCTAGGAGGCTGAGCAGAAATGACAGTATGTATTGGGGACCAGGGGGAACAAAGCAAAACCTCCAGGTATAATTAGGCAAGTCTCAAACGCATTTGCTGTCCACCTAAGATCAATTTAATTCACCAATTCATCAATTTCATTCAATTAAAAGTTCCTTGATTGATTGCCTACACTCACCCAATAAGGCTCATTTCAGGGATATGTGTGAATAACTAATGAAACAGGAGTTGAATACAAACAGTAATCTGTCTACCAAAATGTGTTACCTCCACAAAACCATAAACAATTCTTCCTTCCTGACTACTTCATGGCAAATGGGCCTCCAGTACCATTGGTTTCTGGAATTTATGGCTTTCAACTACTAACAGCTGTTTCTGGTTTGGTTGTGCTTGTTTAGCTACGTACAAATCTGAGTAGACCTCCGTAAGCCACATCTTTATGGAAAATAATTAACAATGATCTGGAAATAAATAATATTAATATTAGAGATGGCACAAAGATCTTCAGAGTTTGAGGACTGAGAATCAGGCAGCCTGGATCTTCTGGTAAACTAGGCTCATTCAAATACAGCCAAATGCATTCAGGAATTAATGAGGCTCATCCTTGAAGTAAAGTGTAGAAAAGAACCACAAAAATGGCTTGGAGGCTGGGCAAAGCATCTTGCTATGATAACAAGTCTGCATAATGAGTTAAGATGCACTACCTAATGCGCATAGCCTAAAGCCCAAACTCCTTTGTAGATGCTGCCCATTCAGATTTTAAATACCCATGGCATAATTTTAGAAAGATTAAAGGCTTTGCCAAAACTGTTATTTCCTGAATTAGCATCCTCACCAAGTTTTAATGCACTTCTATTAAACAATTCATAACTTGGTTAATTCATGTTACCAATTCTTACTCTTTCTCCATGTGTAAACCTTCTGTACCAAATTATTTAATCTACATTTAAAAACTGAAGAATACCAAAGAAGGTATGATCATGGTACACAACTACCTTGAGGCAAAAAGTGAAAAATACTGAAAGGGTCTCCAATATAGTGAAAAGAAAGATAAATAGAAGTAACATCTGAAAGTTTAATTCACTATATTCACATTAGAAACAAGACACTGGTTCAAGTAAGGGATTAATCACTGGAACAGATCCCTGTAGGGAAGAGTGAACTCTCCATCTTCTGAATATATCAGATCTAGGCTGGATATCTAGTAAAAAATTCCAAGAGTCAAATGAATCATAGGAACAAAGAAGTGGAGGACAACAGAGACATGTGGCTCTTGAGTGCAGTAGTCCTCTGCTGAAGGGAAGCATGTCACAGAACCCCCTCCGTAACATTTCTGGGCTCCACACCAGAATAAGTGAATTCAAATACATGGATGGTATTTAACTGGAAGTCAGACTAGATGATATGGGGGTTTTATTATGGTCTATTAATCCATGAAAGTAACTCTTTCACCCCCATTTTCAGTACGATAGAAATGGCAGAACAGATGAAGTCTGAACGACATTCAGGGTCTGTATAATTATGTTCTGTCATTATTTTAACAATGAAAATAAAGACTATAAATTAGCCCATAGGGTGAAAAAACAGTGTTTTCAATTAGATAAAAAGTCATTTATAGTGGCGTCAGGAATTTTGATTTTAAAAGTTTAAGCTGCAGTACAAGACTTCACCACATTGCATTATATTATCTGACCATAATAGAGTAATTCTATTATTGTCAGATGTTTTATGGACATTGCAGTATAATACAAGATTTGTTGAAGCCCAAAAGCAGTGTTAGAACAATACTAAACAAATACCAGGCGCCCCATTAAAGGGAAATAGGCATTGCAAAGGTTTTTCTCATCAGCAAATTGCAACAAAATAAAAATTAATTTTATCCCAAGTTAATT
>NW_008795948.1:2094317-2095270 GCF_000699145.1 Aptenodytes forsteri
TTTTTCTCTATCATGACAGCTAAACATGAAATTCAGTAATTTTAAGTTGTAATTTATATAGCCAAGTAGCCTCGTGCTATGTTCAACAATACTGTGGAAAATACAAAGCTGACACTCAAAAGCTGTGTTTGAGAGTTTAAGGGAATAACAGTAAAGTTTTCAGAAGTTTAAAAGTTGACTTAAAAAAAGTTACTGTTTGAGATTTTTTTTCACTATCCATTGTTGCCATAACATCATGATTTTTATTACTGAAGAAAAAAATCCCATAGCATAAGCTTACTTTGCACACTTGACTGATCTGTATATAGTCTGCTTCACAGAAAAAAAAGGAATATACAGTTGTAAAATATACAGCTGTAAAATGCATCTATATTTTGCATATAGATATGTGCATATATTTTTCAAAATATGTTTTAAAATAATTGTTTTGCATAGCCATAAAGTACAAAAATTGAGAGGGAAATTGAGGACCTGAAACGTTCTTTTAATTTCAAATCCCAGTATTGTCTTTAGTTCCTTTGTTGAATCTGTTAGTTTAACTGTGTACCGTTTAGAGGCAAGGGCATTTACAAAAAAGCCAAGATGGACCCAAATTTTTAATGCTAATTCTTTTCTCTCTTGTTGTCTATTGCAAAGTGTTTTTCAAATACAGGATGACACACTAATTGCTTAAGCTGAAAACTGCTTCTCAGTTCATCATTTTTCATTAGTAACTCTAAAAGAATTATCTTCTTTGTCTTACCATGGCAGCTCTAAGTGATTTTAAACCATCTGATATCATTAGCAAGCACTGAATTTCCTTCTGGTCAAAGAAGGGCTCCCTACTCTTCTCTTATTCATAGAATCACACAATGGTTTGGGTTGGAAGGGACCTCTAAAGGTCATCTAGTCCAACCCCCCTGCCATGGGCAGGGACATCTTCAACTAGATCAGGTTGCTCAGAGCCCCGTCCA
>NW_008795948.1:2098575-2148439 GCF_000699145.1 Aptenodytes forsteri
CAGCAGCAGCAGATAATAGTCAGTGGACTGTACGAGGCTTGGTAGCCTCTTGGTGACATCCCTGATGCGAGTCCCTGGCAAGCAGCACACCTCTCTAGAGAGTGCGTCCGGTCAGCAAATGTGTGCCTCCGCACCTCTCAGAAGAGAGTCGCCTACTACATCAGGCTAAACTAAACAGGCCAAAGCTGTACAAGCTTTTCAAAACCCCCTGTGTCTATCATAATACCACTTTTCCTTCTTCCAGATACATGCCCCATTAATACCACAAGCACCTTCTAATTTTTAATCTATCAGGCTAAACTAAACAGGCCAAAGCTGTACAAGCTTTTCAAAACCCCCTGTGTCTATCATAATACCACTTTTCCTTCTTCCAGATACATGCCCCATTAATACCACAAGCACCATCTAATTTTTAATCTGATCATGATGCTCACCTGAAATGTTATACTAATCTCTCAAGTGGTATCTACCGCTCAACATTTTCTTTTTTTAAACACAGCAGAATTGTATTTTAACTTGTGAATATGTACATATCTTGCTGTTAAATGACATGCACAATATTATATTGCACGAAATTATTTTATACTAGAGGCTGTGAGAGCATGTCTGCCTTCGTAAGTTAGGGAGCAACGTATTATGGAGGTCCTACCACACTGACAGCTGACCTGCCCTTCCCTCCAGCTCCCAAACCCTGTTGCACAGCCGTCCTTAGCAGGCAACAGCAGCACTGCAGCCTGAGCTACTGCAAGGACAAAGCGTCATTACCTGCCATACGGACTTGCAGCCAGTTGAAAGCCAGCCTGTGCCATTAAAGGCTAGATTTAAATTATCTGCAGTTTCTAAATTGGCCAAGCAAAGTTAAAATATTTTTTACGAAAACGGGTTGGCTAATTACCTTGGACAAAGTAAAAAAAAAAACACTGAACCTGAAGCTGGCTAAAACGCATTACAGCCTGAATTTTCCAGATCTTATTACTATAGAAATAATTCAGTTAGAGTGGCTTAAGTCCAGTTTAGCTGTAAATGAAAGCTTCTACATGAGAGTGGGAGTCAACGTGCAAACTGTAAGCACAATAGATATGCATTTGTGGTTGATTAGCTTGACTTCTGTGATGATTTGTCTACACTCTGTAATGAAACCTGGTGTGGTGACCTCTGTCTTCCCCTACCAGTCACCTACGGTACAAAATCTGTGTTGTCCTGGAGTTGTCCCTCAGCTGAAGAAACTTAACATCTGGCATTTTCAAAAAGTCTGATGTTATCAAATAGTCTAGTGAATAAACTATACCTCATGTTTGTGGAAAAGTGACCTTCAAATTAAATATTAAATAATATTATTGGAAATCAAACTATGAATTAGGAAAAAAGTTATTGCATCAGAAACGTGGTCTTGGAGTCTGCAGATCCTAAAATCAAGAGAGACTGTGTATCAGGGATATCAACTACTTACAATGAACTATGATGAAAAAAATTGTTGCTTGTGAACAAAAAGGTTGCTACAGTTCAAGAATTATACACCCTAATATATATTCAGTTGCCAAAAAAAATTTTTTTTTTTAAATAATCAGCTATTCAAGGGCTATTTGCTTGAATAGTTGAATGAATTTACCCTAGTTTTATTCATCCAAGAGTAGGCCTGGAAACAATAATCCGAACTTGTTAGGTTGGTTCTTCTTCCAGCTCAACACCTTCTCAGTTGCATGACTGACAGATAATTTTACTGTTATAGTTAAAGCCTCAAAGACTCACGATAAGGATCTCTAGGATCAACTATTTTTCCTGCCAGAAAACTGTAATCAACTCTTATTTCACACCACTCTGGATGAAAAATGAGACCAGTAAAGTCTAAAATTTGTATCAAGTGTACAACCCTGCCTTTTGCTAAAACGCTGCCTTCCAGAGAACTCCAATCTTACCAAAAAAGGAAATACGTTTGCATTCTCAAACTAGCATTTACTTTGAAAAAGTGACATTCCCACTTGTATTTAAAATGTTGCAATGTACTTTCAAACTGCATGTGTGGACATTTCAGTGTCCACGGAAATATTTAGTTTGCATCTTTTCACCATTTTAATAATAGCTGAAGCCAGAGAAATTTCATACTCATACTAAAAGCAACACTAGAGCAAGCCAAAAATCATCTAAGCAGTATGTTATATCTCTGATTGCACGGCAGGACTCTCTTGAACATGCCTGTACTCCTATTACAAACACTCTACCTCATGTGAGCAGTGACATGCATGCTGAGTTTTGGCAGTATTATATGACTTTTTGTCCAGTCCTCCTACTCCCTTCCAGTCTCTCATAAAGGAATAAAGAAAATGCCCTAATTCAGCAAAATGGCTGAAATGGGGGAACAGATCTCATTTGTGATTTACAGAAAAGAGACGACAGCTGCTAGAGAAAAATGTGCTAGGGTGTCCCCTTTACATAGCAGATCCGGTTTGTTCTGTGAAATACAAGAGAAGGGGAAAAAGAGATGCTACCTCAGCTTGTAAGAAAGTAAGCTTGACGAGCTCTCTGAATGTTCATCTTCAAAGCACTCTTCCCTTCCTTCATATGTAAACTGGTTATATGGCAAATACAGAGGTGTAGACTTAGCTGATGGAGACTGCGAGGCCTCCGTCTGTGATGTAGAAGGACCTGGTTGCTGATTTTCATGCATTTTCACATCGCTGTGGTCTGTCACTTTGGATAAGATCCTATCAATGGTTTTGTAGTAAGGCCAGTCAGGTGCAACAGTTTCACTGTCAGTCATGCATTTTAATTTCCTGTAAGAAAAGGCATACAACATTAAAGTTTGTTTTCCTGTAAAAGTACTTTTTATATAGATCTTCTACCTCTAAACATTTGTTCTGGTCACATTTAGGAGTCAAACTGAATGCTTTTAATGAGAATAAAATTAGACACTTTTTTCTTTTAATCTCCAATGAAGCCTTTCAGTTTCTTTTCCTAGTTTTGACCCATGATTAAAAGTTGCATGCCTTTACCAAACTGTGGGCAGCACTGTCCTTCCATGCTTTGAAGAATGAATATTTATTTTGCATGATGAATACAAGTGGCTATAAATACAATTCATATCCTTTTCCTAATATTGCCTAAAAGCTCTGAATTGCCCAGGTAAACATCCTAGTAACAGCCATGAGATGTAGATGTCTGTTCATCTGTTACAGAACAAAGATCAGTGTAGGAAGAAGTATAGAATTTCATTAATTTACAAAAAATCCAACAAAACCAGTTAAAATGCATTATAAGCAGCATGCACAAAAACATTACAGTGAAAGGACTATCAGCCATGACTTTATCTTTCACATGCATCTTATCATGAGATCTATTATTCAGTCCTAACACAAAGTTCACTGCTATCCCACTTGGTACCCATTGTTCTTTTATTTACTCTTACTGAGAAATATAAAACCGAGGTGTACAGATGAATTGTACACCTCAAAGAAACTCCAGTGCCCGGCTAGAGTCCCAAACTTTCTTTTCATTTGCCTTTCCCAGTTGAGATCTTGTTACTCTAAGTCAAAATGCAGCAAGAGAACACAACAGGAAAGGCAAGACCAATGACAAATGCTCCATTTTCATAAACCAGATTTCATTCAAATGAACAAAAAGCTGAACCAAATCTGATTCTCCCAGCTAGCAAGAGGCTTCCATTTGCAGAAAAAAGGATAAAAACTCTTCCTGGACACCTGGCCCACCCCCTTTTCTTGAAGCCTTTCAGGTTTTTCCTCCTCAGAATCCATCCTGCCCACACCGGTCCTGCAAAGGATAGAATTAAATAACATGTAAACACAATAAAAATGGTGCCAAACTTAAAAGTGAGAACTTGAAGTTCTTCCTTTTAAACAGCTCTCAGCCTAGGGTAAGGGGAAATCCACCAGCGAGGAAAGAAGGCAGAAAGATTTGCTTAGATTTTAAAGCCATTTAAGGATTCTTCTTTATTTTCTCATTCTTGCAAGGTCTTGATGAGCTTTTCCAGCTTTTTAGAAATGCACATCATAGTCCTGCATAGCAATGTCTTCCGTATTTTTATGCCCTCTGTGCATTCAAAATTTTAATTTCATACATGTTTCACAACCTGCTGCTGCAATTTCATAGTCAGAGAATATCTAGCACAACCTACAAATACATGCACATCCATCAAGCACAGGTACAAAATAGCTAAATACAGGGCCAACAGCAACCATCACTTGATATTGATTATTTTTAGTTCAATTGTTTAGGCTATTTGAATGAAATATCAATTAAACCACTATAAGCTACTAGCTAAGTCTACATTCCACATTTGTTTGCCCATGTTGAAACCCCAAATATATCCAAGCAATGGGGTTTAAAACATTACCATCCTCAGCTGCCCATTGCAATGCATTCACCACGGTCGGTCATCCCCACGGGCGAGACAGCAAAAAGCCACGTGTGAGCACATCTCAGCCATGCCAGTGCGAAGTCCAGCAGCTGCATTAAGACTTCACCAGCCATGGTTTGAGCTTTGAGGACTGCAAAACATTGTGCCAAAAAGGACGGGAAAAGCTCAGAGCTGGTATTCTGCCGACTCTGCTCTGGGGGAGACTTGTGTTTAGCCTAGCGTTAACCAGGACCCCAAAATCCTCATCAACAGAGCTGCTGCCCAGCCAGTCCGTCCCCAATATGTATCAGTGCAGGGGATTTGACCATCCCAGGGGCAAGACTTTGCATTTGTCCTTGTTGAATTTCATGAGGTCTCTGTCAGCCCGTTCCTCCAGCCTGTCTAGGTCCCTCTGAACGGCAGCCCTGTCCTCACATGTGCAGACTGCACTCCTCCCAGTTTGGCATCATCTGCAAAATAGTGAGCAAGCATGCCACCATCTCCTCCTTTGGGTTGTTGATATTAAACAGGGCATGTCCCAGTATAAACCCCTGCGCCCTCCACTTGGAATAAGCCTCTAGGCAGAGTACAAGCCATTAACCACTACCCTTTGAGCCCAGTGATCCAGCCAGTTTTTCACCCAGCTGGTAGTCCGTCCATTTGGAGTGTAACATCCCAACTTGGATACAAGGATATTCTTGGAGACCATGTCAAAAGGCTTTCTACTGTCAAGATAGAAAACATCCATTGTTCTACACCCATCCACAGATATAGTCATTTAATCACAGAAAGCAAGCAGGTCGGTCAGATATGATTCACTCTTAGTAAATCCATTCCGGCTATCTCCAGTCACCACTTTCTCCTTCACGTGACTGGAAATTGCTTCCAAGATGGCTTGCTCCATGATCTTCCCAGGAGTTGAAGGGAAGCTGATCAACTTTTAATTCCTCTTCTTGCCCTTTCTGAAGATGGGTTCAACAGCGGCCTTTCTTCAGTCACCAGGAACCTCCCTCACTGTTCAAACTTTCAGAGGTGATCCCTGACTCAATCCTTTTCCACTACTGCTATTTCCCCTAACCCTGCTCCAGGCACACCAGCCTGAGACACCTGCGCAGTGAAGACTGAGATAAAGAAGGCATTGAGTATCCTCACCCTTATTGCTTGCATCTGCTGTCACTAAATCACCCACCCCATTCACCAGCAGGCCCACATCTGCCATGTTTATTCATTTACTGCTTAGCAAAAGTTTTCAGGAGTAGGTATTTTGCCTGAGTAGGTCAGTACCTTGGTTTTTATGTTTGAGCCCAGCTGTGTACCCGGACTCCATTTTTGATAAAACTATCATGATTTTGAAGAAAGAGCTGTAGTTTATTATCTGCCCACACAGCTGTAGGGTTGCAGCTATATAAAACCAAGTATTTCTCTGGCTCTGAATGCATTGAATGGATACTAATTCTTCCACTTCTGATCGCTTACCGTAGCCCTGGGCTAAAAAAAAGGGATCACTACCAGGAGGTAGGCAAGAGAACTTCGTTAGCTTAAAAGCAGCACCAGCAGCAACCATCTACCTGTATGGGGTCTGGCTCATACATAAAGAAAAAAGGATGAAATAGATGGGGAGATGAGAAGATAAGGGGGAAAGGAGCGTCAGTCTTTTGGAAAAGAAGTAGGAACGCTGCAGGTGGAGGCAAACAGGGAGAACAGTCACTGGAATAGCGGTGACGGTTTAGCTTTCTGGTAAAAACAAACCAAATAGCTAACTTGGTAATATTAATATCAAGTTTCAGGATTCGCTGATTTTTAAATATTTTTTTCTACAACTGCCAGTTGTAGTCCAGAAAACCTAGTGAGACAGCTGAGAGGTTTTGCCTGCATCAAGGTAAGCATAACCCTGACAGAACTGACGTCTAAAGCAAAGATGAATTTACTGCTCAAAGTCAGTCATTACTGTAACTCATCACAGCAGGTCATAGTTGCATCCAAAATGTAAAGCTGGTTTTTTTGTTTGTTTTGTTTCTCTGTGGTTTTGGTTTGTTTGTTTGTTTTAATGAAAAAATGAAGAAGTTAAAAAGAAACGGGACAATAGTAAGGCTGGCATGCAATAGTCCAGAAATGAGAGAGGAAGATGAGCCAAACATTCAACACTTTGAAATTGGGCAAATCACTGCCTGAGTGAGCAAGCCAAGCAGAAAAAATGGGTAAGAAACAGAGGTAAGTGAGAAAGTCAGCAGAGCTTGCAAAATAAATGCACGCTGAGTTTATCTAGACCTGTTGCTGTTTCATGAGGCTCTATTAAAATCCAGCTGAGAGCAGAGGCAACTGAGAACTCTTCTCCAAAAACTCAGGGATCAAAGTCGAGTTTCCAGTGGACAAATAGCTGAAGTATGAAAAACACTGTCAACTCAGTTAATCTGAAAGGTGGTTGCTTGTCTTATTGCAGAGAAGTGAATAAATTAATGGGGCTTTGAGATCCTACTGCCAAAATGCTCCACTGAATGGACTGAGACACCAGTTGAGTAATTTGTGCTGCTGTTGACCTTTCTTCAGACTTTATTCTCTGTGCCTATTAATCCACCTTCTAAAATAAAATTATTACAATATTATGTTCTAGAGAGTTTTTTAAAATCATCATTATTTAGTCAATAAAAAGCAAGCAATCTATAACTTGCCCCTTTTTTTCTTTTTTACTTTTTACTCAAAACACTAGTGGTTTTTTATTATTATTACACTATTTGATATTACTACTTGCCTTAAGGAACAGACACAAGATCCATCTCCAGGGGTTTCTGAGAAAAGCTTTCAAAATAAATAAAAAATAGCAACTGTTCATGAACCAATCAATGGTGAGAAAAAGAAAGATGTATGAAAGTACAGTACTAAGTTGTGCATCTGCTATAAATTATTGAAATTAAAGAGAAAGCTGGTAAAATATTCAATTTTAACTTTCTGCAGTAATTTGGCTGTACTTATATTTTATCATTTGCTGTAGCAAAGGTCAAATATTCCAGTTGCTTAATGTCATAGAGTATAGCAACGGATTACACAAGCAACAATGTTTAATTGCGATCATGTACACATGAAAATAAAAAAATTAAACTGATCTTCTATTCAAATCATGAGACTGATTCAAATTTACCAATCATTAACATTAATTGACTGCGATTCAAATCAAAAAACAACAGCTGCATCCTGTTTCCTAGGCTTTGGGGAGGGTGATGTTTTTGAAAATAATAAATTTGCATTCACACGTTCTTATTTTTAAACATCAGAAGGAATCAGTCAAAACTGTGGACCACTGTGCAAGCTTAACAAACCCTGCTTCCTTTTTATAAGCCAGTGTGTATTACGTCAGTGGAATAACAACAAATACAGCGCACTGTTACACATTAAGATCAGCATATTAGCGGTGACAGGACAGTGCTCTCTTTTAGAAAGACTAATTATAGGTTTATATGTGCTGAATGCCCTAAGTAGCCTACATAATAGAAAGAATTCAGCACGTATTCCAAGTGATGCTAAACTGCAAGAGCTGGCGTGCTAATCCAGCAAAACTTTTGATGACCAGCATATCAGAAAGCTTAACTTTGAATTCCAGCAGGCTTGACACAGCCCTTCCTCCTTCCAAGACAGATAAATAGGGAGGTTCATGCAGCTCACCACACAGGTGTTTTTAAAACTGAACATTAAAAACGTGGTGGCTGATCTATCCACGGCAGATACTTCAGATTCTACTGCAATTCCTAAAAGCAGAATTTTACTCAAATGCACCTGCAAAAAAATTTTCCTTCCACCTATGGTGCTGTGCAGAATTTTCCACCCAGCCAATTTCCACAGTGGATGAAATGATCCTTTAATATACTGAGACTCCAATAAGAATTACTTCAGGTCATGGTATATTTTTCCCTGAATAGCTTCCTCCAAATGCACTTGGACTACAGTAACGCAGAGGAACACAGGAACCGCTCCCAGATCAGCCCATCATCCCGCTGCCTCACTTCTGACAAAGGTCAGTGCTAAATACTTCAGGAAGCATTTTGATGGACATGTTTTGGGGGGACATTCACCCATAAAGATGCTTGCTTACTCTTCCATCAACAGCTAGTAACATCCCGAGGTTTCACGATATGGCTTTTATAACTCTATCCAATTTGAAGACAAACCATATCTGTATTTTTATTTAATAAATCTAATCTTTAGTAAAAATAATAATAATAAAACAACCTACCGCTCTCTTGGTGTCAACGGTTTTCAGTGGTAATGAGTTCCACATGCTTATTATGCAGTGTAATACAAATTTATATGACTTTAACTAGTTTTATGTTGCTTGCCTTGCAATTCCAATAAATAACTTCTGGTATTATGGCAAAAGAAATATCTACTTTATATTCTGAAAAATAGTGCTGTATTTTTTTATGCATCTCTAGAACGCCTTTATATTTCTTTGCCTTCTTTCCAAGCAAGTCACAAACTTTTCCATTTCTCTTCATAAAGAAAGCTTTCCACATCTCAGCCTAATTGTGTTTTCTAAACATCTTCTCATTCTCTTGTCACCTTGTTGAAATATACAGCAGTCAGAAACAAACACAAGAATTCAAGGAGGAAATAATGACATTAAATAGATTTATATAATGGCATTTTAACATTTTAATAATGTTTTTACCTCAGATATGGAGGAATGGGATACGATCACCCTAAAATTGCTTTTGTGACAGATGCTCACGTGCACTGAACTACACCCGAACTAACTTTATCTGGCAGCAGAAAATTCCGTGTAGGATCCAAACGTACCCAGAACCAGGGTGAATACCCGGGCTGTTAGCCCGTACTGAGCTCCGTGCCACCGTAAGCATGCACATAGTTGTATTAGCTCCAACAACTGCAATAATTACTGGCTAAGAAACACTCCTCCCCTACCTATGTATATGTTTGGCTGACTTTGACTCCTTCTGCACAATGAGTAATGGCTTTCACTGAGCAAAATAAGCAAAACAATATTTACAGAACTGCATCCTAAAATGCTATGGGATCCTCAGACTGGAAAGCACCTTTATAAATATGTTCACGGTTTTCTATTTTAGATCTTTCAATGTTTCAGATCTTTGATTTCTGTTTCAAGAGTTGTCCCAAGGTAAGACATGCCACTTTTAACACTGAACTTGGTTAAAAGGACTAGTAGAAATATTCAAGTACTGCTTTTTGTTTTATAGAAAAAAATATACGTATGCATGCATGCATAGATATATGTGCAGCAATTTGTAGGACAGAAATTTTATTTTCTTTTATGAAATTGTGGCACATTGCTAAATAATACTATTATCTGATTAAATGTTCCGGTAAATTTCTGACTCTCAAAGCAAGGCTACAGACCATAGCGTCTTTGCAATGCTGTAACAGTTGCCTAGAAAAGTAAAAGGTCCTGAAGTGGTGGGCAGAAATAACCGCTGGGGTGCAGAACACCTCCCTCATTCCTGCTGCTGGTGCTATGTTCTCCCATGTCACGCTTACTGACCCTATGTAATCATTGCAAAATATATCTCAAAATAGAGCGTTTTCCCACTCTCAGGATCTTCTTTTTCAGTTTATGCCACAGTGCAGTGATGATGCACAGAAATACACCAAGGTAAAAGCATCTTCCTCAAGTGTCCTCCAGGTACCAAAACGTGGGTTAAAACTCAGCTGCCTCACAGCAAAGCCAGCAGTCAGTGGCAACTCCTCATGTACAGTTCCATCGCAACGTTTCCCATCCTCACACACGAACAAAAAGTACCCAGAAAACTAGATATTGTAAGTCATAGCTTTTGTTTGTCCCTGTTCTCTCTACCACCTCGCCTTGAAAGCAAAGCACACAGGCGTGCTTTGGATAAGAACAAACAATAAGAAAGATGCATTTCATATTCAACAGTACAAAATGAAACAGCACCGTGACAGTGCAAGGCAGTTTTCCAACTCTCCTGAATTAGCGTCTTAATCAATAAGCAGGGAGCTGCAATGCACTGCAAAATAGAAAAGCAGCATGACAACATGCAACAGAAGCAATCTTAGAAGTTCGCAGAAACATAAGAATTAAAAAAAAAAAAAGTGCTGCGTTTCCCCCCCTACACACACAGTGCATGTATGTGAGAGATTTTGTTTCTTCCCTTCCCCCAATACAACTTTAAAGTAAAAACATTAATTAGAAAAACCCGGACGGTCTGATTGATGACAACACTGAAAATTTAGAACAAAGGCTGACAAAAATAACCTATTCCACTTGGCAATTACGGCACTTAAACATCGTGCAGTGTTGCTAGACACCTGTAAAATCTCGGTGCCACAAGATGTATTTCTCAGCAGGGAGGACTGCAGATTTAGCAGACTAAGCAAAGGCCTGGTAGCCAACAACTCCTGAGACTTCTAAATCTGCATCCGAGTGTGAATTGCTGGGTGATGCTGGGCAAAAATTTATCTTACTTCCAGCTTTCTCATTTACAGTCTGGATAAAGAAAATTGTAAGGATTACAGCAGGGTTAGTACAACATTTTGGAGACATTAGCATTTGCTACAAAACATCAAGTTTAATATTATGGGAAATTATGTTAAAGATTATGCTTCTGGACCATACAAATATAGAAGGACATTCAAAGTTAAGGGGTTTACAGGATTTTGCCTAGTTTTCTATTTGATGAGTAGTCTCTGCATTAAATACAGTAAGGGTGTCTTACAGAAAAGCGAGCAGTTTTAACATGGTTGCCTGCTGTAATAACCTTTTTTATTATTAATACGAGCTTTGAGGAGAGATTAAATAAGAGTCACATATTTGATTTTCTTGCATTACAAGCACATAGCTAAAATCACCACTCAGGATTTCCAGTATGAGGCAGTTTGTTCCTCACAGAGATAAGAATTGAAAAAAAAAAGGGGGGGGGGGGGGGGGAAGGGGGGGGGGGGGGAGATATGCAAATATTTCTGTTAAGTTCTAATTATTTTTTCCCCTGCAAACAACAAATGCACAAATGCCTCACATTTTCTAAAGCCAACTTCCCCTCCTGACTGACACTGCCTGTTCTTTATCATCCCCTTGTAGACACCTCCGCCCTCCCCCCCGACTCCTTTGGAGCAGTATTGACGGTGCACATTGATTCTCTCCCTGCAGATATAATAGTTCTTTCGCTGCTGCTGCTTATAATTATAGCAATGTGTGTCACTCAGTAATAAGACATTCAATTATTCTTGGCCCCGTGAAGTGTAACCCTTCAACGCACGAGACCAAATCTAGGAGCTTCAGCCCCCCAAAACATTATTCTGGTTTTTGGGGTTTGGTTTGTTTTTTTTTTTTAAACTTCGCCTTGCAATACCGATTCTCACTGGCCACTTCAAACTGCAGGAGTTTCACTGCAAGGAACTGCTGCCAAGCTAACACAATCAGTCCCCTCAAAGAGAAAAAAAAATAAATCTCTTCTCCCACTAAATACATTTCCATCCCTCTGCATCATAACAACACTAGCTAATTATAAAGAAACAAATTTGTCCCGGAGTTTGACATGAAATGGGGGAAAAATTAACAATGACGTAACAGCACTGGCAAGAGAGAATTTTAAAAGCGATATGAACAATCTTTAATCTTTTATCGACAGATTTCCTCTAGGAGACTTCTTTCTGAAAGGCAAAAATCACTGCGTTGTCCCTGCTAAAATCTCTTAAAATAAAAAGAATTAACTGAAGCTTACCTGTACTGGAATGTCATATTTGTAATTTTTATCTTTATTTCCTCTCCGTGGCGAATTTCTCCAGTCATTTCAAAGAGTTTGTTAGCCATTTTCTCATAAACTTTGGCATTCCTTTTAGTTTGTTTCAGCTCATCAAAAAATTCTTCCCAAACCAGCATTAAACCTCTCATTTCTGCATCAGTCCAGTTTCTGGCCCTCCTGTGTTTCTCAGTCTGAGAAGAGACAATGTAACTGGGAATTTCTGCTGCAGCCATTGCTGACTGACCTAAAAGGGTTTTAAAAGAGGACACTTAATATAGATTGAGTTTTTAGTTTAGGTTTTTTGTAGTGCAAGACATGCATATGTGGATAAAGAATTTGAATGACAACAGAACATATGAAACCTTTTTGCAACAGCTTGAAGCTTGAGTGCACAAAATGGGGCCTACATCTGACAGGCAGGAATTTAGTTAAAAGCTTTTAAACAGAGAAACGTCATTTTGATGTCACGTTTCCATAGCAACAGAGCAACTGCATAAGCTACAACAACAAAAACCTTTTAACTGAAAGCCAAAGAATCAGGACAAAGTTGACAGGCCATCAATATTAAAGCTTTTAAACACTTTAGGTTTAACAAAAAAAAGATCTATGCAGCCTTTGAGAAGCTACTTTTAAGTTTCTACTTCTTTTTTAGCTTTCCCTTACCTTTTAGGCAGACAATCTGCTAGCAGGGGGTCATGGTCGCCTGAACGAGCTTTTAAGTTGCGCCTTGACAGACTCTCTAGGAGGTTGCAAGGACTGAGGCCATGTACACAAAAAAAAAGCTTTTTTTGCAAAGATATTCTGGAAAAAGCTTCAGCCAGCTTTATGAAAACTATACATCTCCAAGCTAATAAATGTTTAAGCAGGCAGGCTCATTAAAAAGGAGCCTGCATCGGGGTTTAAGAACATGCACAAAATAGTATTTAAGTGTTTAAATAGAGAGAGAAATGTATATACAATTTCAGTATAAAGGCACTTTTTTTTTTCCCCGAGATGTTTTGCTGCTGATAAGCACACACTGCAGTCCTGTCACTATGGATTTGCCTTTGTAGGTATGTATTACTGTATGTGTATTTTGTATTCCTAAAAATTTAGATGCTATTTATGCAGCCTGTGTTCTGCCTTAGGACTGCAGCAGGAGCATTTCACCTGCTTTATGGGGAACCTAAAAGGATTATTCAATGAGTTAAAAAAAGGCTGCGAGATGCTTAGAACTGTGAATAAATTGCTTTGCTGTAAAACAAGCATTCTGAGCTGGTTTCTATATAGGGCTAAATTCTGCCAGCAGTTACACCAGAAAAGCACCGCTTATTAATTGTATTAAATACTGTGCAACACAAGCAGCGGGCCAAATTCTGCCCCCGCTTACGCTCGTGCAATCTGACAATAATCTTTCACAAAACAGTGAGATGCAGGAACTGCGTTAATTCAAGCAGTACGGCCAGCTAAAGAGAAAGATGTTAATTTCCTACAGTCCCAGTATAACCGTGTTATGTAAAATATAAATAAATAAACCACAGACCTTTCTTATTATTATTTTCTGTTTCAGCATATAACAGCAATAAGGACCTCACTGCAGGGCATTTCCTGAAGATTAATGACAGGCAGGGGTTAATGGCCTGAGGCTCACCCAGTCAGTCGTTAATCCCCAGGAAATGTTCTGTGCCTCAATCCTTAATGCTTAAGTATCCTATAAATTGTAAGTCTTCTCATAACCACATCCTTGATCTTAACAATAGTTTAAAAATGCACAGCTTGGTTTGCATCTTGGAGATGGCAAAGAGAGCACATAATATTACAAAAAGGTACACTAGTAAAATTTGTAGTATCATTGTCTTCTGTTTTATTTATCCTACTGTTTATTACAAAAGGCACGACAGCATACCATAGAATAAGGGGGGGAAATCACATATATTCTACATAGGAACTTCCACTGCTCCAACCCTGAACATGTCTCTGTCAGAAATATACCTGCTGAGTCACTGGCTTCCTCAGAAAAAAAAAAAAAGAAAGAAAGAAAAAATCCCCTAGCTTCCAAATAACTACTTTTAACTACTAATATGACAGCCTAGCAACTATTACCTTTAAAAATGTGTAAATAGCAGCATATGTTGTGATGATGATCTTGCATGGTTTGTCTCTTGGGTGGCCAGCTGGGAGACATCACATGATCAGGGGACAGATGGTGGTCAGAAGAGGATCAGCTGGTGACACATTCATTTTATTAATTTATTGTTTTGTTTTGAAATTCTCATCACTTAACCTTGGGCTCCATGCAGCTACGTTAATAAAACCATACCAAACTCGGCTGGCTGCAGTAGCTGGTGATCACCAGGACAAGTTTAAGGAGGCAATACAGTGTCCGAGAGAAAAACATCTCTCGTTACGGTGCTGGGTCTGACTTGGGATCAATGCATGGTTCTGCAAAGCCAAGCTTGCTTTTCAACCTTTAATCATCCATTAGAGGTTTGGTTTTTCCCCTCCAGACTTTAATCCAGCTAGGTTCTGAAAATGCTCATTACCACCACTGAAATCTATAGCATAACATATATACATTGCAAAAAACCCCAAAGATTATTTCTGCTTTAAAGGGTTTTTTAATCCGGTTTCAAGCACAACAACCAGGACAGGGTGGGAGAGAACCTGTCCAGCTGCAACAAGTTCTTTCTGTGATGGTCCACAACTATTCCTTCCCCTTTTCATCCACATGTGCCTGGCATATGTGTGGCTGCTCCTTGTGCTCCGCACCATCTGCTGGGGCCGTGCCTGGCCCCTGGCCCCAAAGCTGGGATCCTGCAGAAGGGGGGCGGTTGTTTCCCTGTACAATTCGCATCTCTTAACTTTTCTATACACTGTTTCCTATTAGTGTAATTGACAGATTGATATAGTGGTATAGTGCTATTTAACATCTGTTAAATAAAAGAAATGCTTTCCAATAATACCTCCCTTATTCCCCTCCCCTTAGCACCAGAAGGGAATCTAAGTTTCCAGGACTCAGGTTTTACCCCCTCCTCTGAGAAAGTCGTTGATATTAATTATGAAGACTCTGCATGCCTCCTCTGCCGCACTGAAGCACCCGTGCCAAGTGGTTGATAAAGTGACTGTTTTCCTACATGGAGCTGAAAGCAAGGAAAGCTTTTTTACCCCCAAATAATACCTGCAAGTCCTCACCAGAGCCAGGGGAGGAAAAAACCACCTCTCCAGGCTCTGCCTCTCTGCTGATATCATGCCCATCCCTGGAGGTATTTAAAAGACGTGTAGATGAGGCGCTTAGGGACATGGTTTAGTGGGCATGGTGGTGTTGGGTTGACGGTTGGACTCGATGATCTTAGAGGTCTTTTCCAACCTCAATGATTCTATGATTCTATGCAGATCTGCACAGTCCCTGGGAGTCACTAACCCCCTTGTCCTGGCCCCTGAGTCGGGAGGAACAGCTAAGACAGGACCGGCAAACCTTTAGGGGAAGAGCAGCCCTGTGATGGCAGGAGACCTGTCCCTCCCCAGGACCGGGGCATTGGGAGGAGGTGCTCCATTAGCACCCGGCTGCTTCTTGCCCCTCTCAAGATAGAGGCCAGACAAAATTTGTCATCTATCTCAAGACTGGCTGGTCACCAAACCCAGAATAACTGCTGGCATGACGAGCTGCGCCTCTGCCAGACCCAAGGCACTGATGCACCTGGCACTGACATCCCTCACGCACTCTGCTCTGATGTCTCTGCTGACGGCAGAGTCCTCCAGCATCAGCCTCCTCCAGGCTGAGGACCAGCCTGGCACCAAGTGCTTCACAAACAACTGAAGCTGTTACTGTTCTCCTCAATAAGGATGTTACTTCCCTTGGAAACCACTGAAATACATAATGGCACTTCTGAGGACACCTTTGTAGAGGACTTTGCTCTGTAGGAGAAAGCTGTTCTCCTCCACTCCCTGCTCACCCCAGTCCCTCCTCTGACAGGCACTTCAATGACAATCTAGAAGGTATTCCTATGAACACTGACCTCAGTGGGCTTGAGGATCTCACTCATGCCCTTCCTTTCGATGCACGCCTGCTCCTAAGAGCTCAGAGGAACATGAATTTAATGATCCTATCGCAGACCTGTTCTTTATATCATCTGTCTAAACACCCTACTTTTTTTGCATCATTATATATCAGCTTGAATAATAGCTCTCACAGCTGTTCCACCTTTCATGGAGATCGCTAAAGACGACAAACCCCAAACAGGGTAGAAGGGTTTCTAATTTGCAGATGTGGATTTAATGAAGTTTGCCTATAGATGTTTCTATCACAGAGTTCATACAACTCCATTAATCCTAACATATCTGTTGACGATACTTCAAGTGATCCGTGCTAACTGACTGCGTATACAGCCTTCAGCTTTGCAAGTGTGGGCTAACGCATGCCAAATAAAACTTCCTTTAGCCAAGTTTTAGGGAAAGGGATTTTCCCTTGCTTTTGCAGGGAGATAACAGCTCTAGTCAGTCAATTACCAGAGCTAAACCCACAAACTGTAAGCCATTAAACTCTGATTACGGAAGAGCATGTCTGATCCTGCTGATGGGGATTGTGGCAGGAGAAGTCAGGCAGCACCTCCTTGGCAAATCAGAATTTACTCCATTAGGACGCAAGAAATTTCTGCAACTTCTCCTAAATGTACTCCTGTTTCTGAAACCCAAATGGGCAGCTGCCTATAGAGAGGTGCTGACACACAAGTCAGTGCCTATTTGGATTTCAGAAATGGAACTACATTAGTTTTGGGTCAGGTAAGTCTTGAGACCAATTGGTCTTGTCCCAGTTTTCGCCCCACTGGCACCAAACACCCTTTTAGGCAGCGACTCTGAGCAGTGACACTGGGAGGAGGAGGTCCCCGCTGGAGGGCCATCAGAAGCATGCATCAGCCCTCAAAGACACAGGTCCAACTCTCTTAAATGCATGGGTATTTCAGTAGGGCATCCTGTAATGTCTTGATTACATATAACTCAAAAAAACAAAGCTGCTTGCACCCTTTTGTGTTTAGGGCAAGCTGTTGAAAGCAAGGTCATCCAAAGCACAGGCTTGTCACTGCTCCTTGCAATCCTCCAGTCTGGCCCACCAGGAGCGTAACACGTGTGGGCAATAACAAATCTTGAAATTGGATAGTGGCTGCAGAGCACATGTTCATCCTCTGGCTCTTTCAATGCAGGCATACCTTGATAACTGATTAAAAACGGTGTAGAAGTATGTATGTGTCTGTTTAGAAACAAAGCATTGGGGTTTTGCATTGCAGTGGGATGCTACGTCTTAAGTCCAAAAAAGCTGCCTGCACATGTTGGGAGGCTGTCTCCTGCCCCACATTTTGCCATCCACTGGACTAAAATGCCCACTTTCTACAGTCTTACTAAAAATTATGTTTTTAGCGTCTCTGATTGCTGCACACTGCAATTTGCAAGAGGGATAAATGCAGTGAGAGAAGAAATACTCTTCCACTGCTTCCGAAAAGCTTGGCCAGAGGAGATAGGCAGGGACAGGCAATCACGGAGGAGAAGCTGCCGCCTTTTCTCCAACAGGTCCATGGCAGTGAAGCCGTTGTCCTGAGGAGAGTGCTGGAAACCAGGAGCTCATCCTAAGGTAGGGAAGCACCTTGCAGACAGCAGAGCTGGGCTTGGGAAGTCTGATACGGTCCATGCACCCTTAGGTCTGCTGGTCTCCTTGGGTGATAGAGTCATATGGGTTTGTAAAGGCTCAGAAGCTTTAGAAAACCGTAGGGGTTGTGAACACAGAGCCATCAGGTTAGTGCTATAAAACTGCACATGAACCACAGCTTATGCTGTCCTAGTACCTGTGAGGGAAGTTTAACAGAAACAGCACAACACCATTTGTAAGGGAAGCAAAAGGCTATCTAAGCTGCAGGAGGTCCTATTACAAAGACAAAAATGAAAAGTTATTCAGGCTGAGGAAGTATAGTAGGTGTCTCACGGTACATAAGAAAAGGACAGTCCCTTTCGTCAGAAGGTCTGCAACCTAACTGGGACATGCCACCAGGGAAACAAACAGGATAGACCAGGAGGGACAAGTGACAGCAATGTATTACTGAGCAAAGGCTATCGCATAGTTGAATAGCTTTTATGTACATCTAAAATAACTAATACCTGCAAAGAAGTCTGACGACAGAAATGGGTGCTCTGGAGGAAGCTGGCTGAGGGGAAGGGATCCTGGCTAACACTAGGCAGAGGAGATTTTGATTTGTCAATGCTTAGAACAAAAAGGACAAGAAAAATAAACGTTTCCACACAAATGCCCTTCCACGGGGCTGTCTGTGTGGCAGGTTTCCCTGACGGCGGAGCAGGGCACCGGGCAGCCCAGGAGAACGTTGGTCTGAAAAGGTTCAGGTGAGCTGGAGGAAGCTGGAGAGGTTTTTGATTTCATTTTGCTAGACCGCATCCTGCTTGAATTTCACTGTAATCAGAACATCTCCCAAAAGCATTTTGATCTTGCTGAACTGGCAGATTCTGACCAAAAATATCTCCTTTGCCTATTTTAGTAGTAACCATGGAAGCGCCAGCTTTGCACAGACATTCAAGTTGGAGAGAGAAGGATGGCAAGAGACAGCAAGGTGAACACAGACAAGCCGGGAAGTGGGGCTCCAGCAGTTTTTGTGGTCAGACCAGGAAGCATTAGCACAGACAAGGGGGAGAACTGGAATTATGTGGGGCTTTAGAAGAAGGAGCTCATGGATTGCAGGGAACCCAAGGAATTCACTGCTTGGAGAAACCAGGTATAGGCTGGTATGTTGGTAGTAATTAGACTAAAAATGACAGTACTAAGAATTTTAATTTTTTAATTACTTTGCCTTTTTTTTTTTTTTTAAAGTTTAGCAGAAAAACAAACACTCGTGCTACAGACCCTAGTTTAGCATATTAGGGGGAAAAAAATCCCTTATGTCCAGAAGTTACAAATAACCACTCCCAAAATGTCTGGCACTTAAAATATATATGGAGGGGATGCCAGACTAGATGGACTTTCAGTCACACGTGTTCCTAAATTTTCAGGTGTACAGGGGGAGACAGGCAATATTCTTAAAAATTTAGTTATATTGTACTTAGCAGAAACACAAACACTCGTGCTACAGACCCTAGTTTAGCATATTAGGGGGAAAAAAATCCCTTATGTCCAGAAGTTACAAATAACCACTCCCAAAATGTCTGGCACTTAAAATATATGGAGGCAGGATGCCAGACTAGATGGACTTTCAGTCACACGTGTTCCTAAATTTTCAGGTGTACAGGGAGAGACAGGCAATATTCTTAAAAATTTAGTTATATTGTACAGAGAGCAAAGACATCAGTTCTACATATGTCATACTCCCAGTTCAATTTATAGCAAACAGAGCATTTCTGAGATTTGCTTACTTTTAAGAAATCATTTCCAGGTCCTTAGCATATGGAACAACCCTGCAGTACGTAGTATCAGACATAGTCCTTTTCTGGACTAACGGGGGTTAGCCAATAAGTCCTCCTGCCCATATTTGGTTTTCAGCACATTTTAGCAAGCTACATGCCGGAAAGTGTCTAGTTCATTAAAAACTGCTCCTAAAATACTATGCAAATATTTCTCTTTCAGAAGTAAATTCCTCTGAGGACCTGTTCGAATCAGTTTGCTTAGACGTAGACCATGATTTAATCCAGTTTGGATTTGAGACGTATCACAAAAGAAGAAAAATAATCCCTGTTGCGCAGAAGCGTGCCCTGTGCCTTGTGCTGAGCGATGTTCCCACGACTCAGCAGGGCATGAGAAAAACGCCATGTCATGAAAAACCAGATGATGGCAGCTGGTTTGACTGCGGTGGTGCTGCGGCTGCGTGCGGCATCATTTCTGCCCCAGGAAGAATTAATGCTGCTGGTGTCATCCCTTGCTAACAGCAGCGTAAAAGGTAGCAATATTTAAATAAATGCTTGAAGGAGGTTATCGATTCATTGATCCATTAGCCAGAAGCCATCCCCCGGATTCAAACAGAGGAGACCGAGCCAAGCGCAAGGAGCTTGGCTGCACTTGGCTCTGGCGCAAGACTCCAGCTAAGCAAGTTTTTGCACCATTGTGGTAGCAAGCATTAGAGCTGTGTTGAATAAATGGGTTCTAGCTTGCTGTTCTTCCAGAAAGGAGAGCGGTTTGGGCCCTTTTCCAGCAACCTCAGAGAAACTGCAGTGCAAGTCACCGGCAATTCCCTGCCAGAAGCCCAGCCTTGCTGCTCAAAGCTCGCTACTAGCTTGGCAGCCTGCTGCATCCACCTAGCAGCTGTTCGCATCCCCACGCTGCCTCTCCCTGACTCCCTGCCAAGGCCGGCAGCGGACTTGGGGAGGCTCCAGTCCCTCGCCGTACCATGCCCTCTGCCCACAGCCACGCTCCAGGCGAGCCCAGCAATTACCCCAAGGCAGCCGGGGAATGCCTCGCATGGGCTCGTCTCAGTGGGGGATGGCGGTGGGATTAGGTCCTCCTGTTCTGCAGTTTAATCAGCCACAGGTTTTGAAAATAAAGAACATTAAAAATCAAAGATGTCTACCAAGTTGAGAAAGGCAGGAGCTTCTCCAACTCTCCTTCTGCACTTCTGCTTGGAGACTCTGGACTACCCCCAACTGCGGGCCTTTCCCCTCGCAAGCGTTCGCTCAGCTCTCCAGCCCCGCAGAGGAAAATTTACAAGATTTAAAAAAAAATATTTCAGATAAAATATTTAGGGCACAGGAGATTTTCGTATCAGTTCATAAAAGATTTAAATATTAAAATGTAAATGGTGTTTTGGGTATTATTGAGAGGCAGCCTCAGGAATGGAAATTCAAGAAAAGTGTTTCAACCTATAAAGTTCAGACAATACTCGTAAAAGACTGCCTGATCTGAGCGCTTCCAAAAAGATAAGTAAAACCAAATTCACCAGCACTGCTGCGATAGCCAAAGAGCTTATCTGCTTAAGTGGTGGCTAATGGAAGTTGAGACCGTACAAGAGGTAGCTGCCATTTCTGGGACAGGCTGCCAGCGATGCCAGCCACCCCACAGCATCTCCCTGTCCTTGCGTGGGAAACGGGTACGGCTTTCAAGGGACCAAACTGGAAGCATCACACAGCAGGTTGCGGTTGGTCCTGACTTTATTCCCAATGCTGTGCTCAAAGTGTTTCGGGGTGTTTAGTACCCTGTCAGAGCGCTGCATGACAAGACTGCTATCCCCAGTGAAAACACACAGGGTTTCCAGCAGAAGCACGTGTTTCCATGCCATTCCACAGAGACTGTGCAGCCATATGGCCTGTGAAGTCCTGCATAGCCTGTGTTTCCAAATGCTTCTCCCCGAGGGATGACTTCTGCCTTTGTGCCAATGACCTACACAAGTAGCAAGCTACCGGGACACTGAGTTGCAGCTCCAAGACAAACACAGTATTGGGAACTTAAGTGTTAGCTCTCACATCTCATGATAGGCAGGAGGATGACCCATCTCAACATATGAAAGTTTATTGCAAGATGCATATAATGTTGCCCCTTTTAACACAAAGTGGTTTGCCAGTATTCGGGGTCTTGTGATTCCTCTTGGTTTACAGCATGCAGTCATGCTCCCTGGACATCCCAGGGATAGCCAGGAGGGGTCATCTCCCCCTCCCACATCCAAGTGTGCCCCTCCACCCGGCCTTCTGCCGCCCAGGGATGCCGTGTCTTCTCTCGCTGCCTTCACCGTAAAACTCTGCTGCAGTTGCTTTTATGGTCCTCATTGACTCCTGGCTTTTAACAGCTGTTTTTTCCCCTCTCCATGGCTCTCTGCTGTTTATCAGACACAGCTCTGTTCCAACCACTCTCCAGCCACCAGAGTTCAGTTTATATTCCAGCCCGAGCGTGCTCCTCCAGTCTAGGCATTAGCTTCTATTGTTTTGGCTATCACTAAACCAAGGAGTGTGTATTTGCTTCCTCTCTTGGCCTCAGTGAAACGCTGCCAGCAAACCCATCAGCCTACAGATCAAAGAAACATTTTCTAGCCGTCGTATACAGGAACATTGTGGTCACCCTGAGGAATTCTGTCTGCCTCCTTTCATAAATTCTCCTGAACTAATGCACACCCACAAACCACTTCTGGATGCAAACTTTTCCATGTCCAACCACTTCTGGATGCAAACTTTTCCATGTCCAAAACCAGCTGTCCAATACCGCCAGTGATTTTAAAATCCTCCCTGGTGCTTTTCATTTAACGTGGCATTCAGTGTTGTAAACCAGAGGACGTGCCCCGAACAAGTGTAGGTCTGTGCAGGGAAAAGCAGCATGATTTGCTTGCCTATAAATACCCACCACAATGTGGGTATTCATAGAATATGGAAGGGACCCATAAGGATCATCAAGCCCAACTCCCAGCTCCTCGCAGGACTACCTAAAACTAAACCATATGACTAAGAGCGTCGTCCAGGCGCTCCTTGAACTCTGACAGGCTTGGTGCCGTGACCACTTCCCGGGGGAGCCTGTTCCAGTGACCGACCACCCTCTCAGTGAAGAACCTTTTCCTAATGTCCAATCTGAACTTCCCCGATGCAGATTCGGAGGCAAGCAAAGCTAATACTACCAAAAGGAGTGACAGAGTACCTGCCACCATCCGTTTCTCTGCTGAGTAGATCATGCGAGTGCAATCAACAAGATTAGTTTAAATTATGGATTAACTGGACTCAGGTTGCCTGTAGCAGATTAGCGAGCACTCAAACGACTCTTTTGGCAGCAAAGCTGCTTCCAGTAGGCGAGCAAAGATTATTCCGAATAGTAACAAAACTGAAGAACTACAGACCTGATTTCAGTACTGCAGAGCCAACCTATTTCCAGCCAAACTCCACAGGGGGCTGGGCATACCCAGCATAAATAAGAAACCTAACCCAGATGTTTGAGGGGGAACTTGGACAGAAAATGTATGGAACCTAAAACCACACAGATGTAGAAGACTTCCAGCATGAAGATGCAAGTACAGACAAGCTGTCCGAAGGGAGGCCCGTGGCAGATGTGAATGGCACTAGGGAATTCTTATTTTGTTTCATCCCTAAACACTCAATTGACAGATTTCTGCATAGCCAGCAGCTATGCCAGGAGCATTTTTGGATCCCCATGTTCTAAGCAAATCTTCAATTGCTCAGAAAGTTGGGACTTTTTTGGTTATATAAAACAGCTTTAATGACTGTAGGACCAGAGACCTTCTAAACAAAGCACCAAAGAACCACCACCTGATTGCAGAGATACAAGACTAAACAATTTACAAAAAACCAAGCCAGTTCACAACACTATCTCATTCTCTTTAATAAAAGTGGCCAGTGTTTTTCATTTGCTGTGCAAACAGAAAGCAACAGTGCGTTTCCCAAGGGAGGCACTCTTGTGCAACTGTTTACTAGAGGCAATCGGCCAACTCCAGAGGACTTAGGAAGTCAGTCCTCTTCTCCCCCCACCTCACTCAACTTACTGTAAAAGGGTATTGTAAAAACTACTTGGACTGGCTTTTTAAATCCACAGCAAAACAGGAGCTAAAGAGCTCAACCGCCTGATCCACAAACTTTCCCAACCGAGGGCAGAACAAATATGACTGCTTCTTGTCAGCATCTCGCTAGCCATATAAATGACAATATTCTTCTCTGCTAATATACTGCAACTTTAACCCAACAGTGATGGCTTACATGCGTGAACATACTGTTTGCACTGACTCTTCCTCCATGCGGTCTTCAATGCCCCTTAGCAATGTCCCAGTGGCTGAAGCCACTCAAGCAGACCAAAAACGCATCACAGGCAGCAGTCTAAAACAGTTGATCCTAATGCCATGGTTTTCTCCATTTGCAACATCTTTCCTCTCTGCACACTATGCTTCATGACAACTGGACAGGCAGATTATATTAAAGCTCATACATACCTTTTCAAATAATTTCTCATCAAGTCTCAGTGGGAACTAATTGAAGATTAAACTAATCATTCCTTGAGGCCTCTGACGGAGTGTTTTATCACTTTTTGTGAATGCATTATGGAGAACTTAAGTGAAGTGCTGATCTGGCAGGACCACTGAACACACGAGCTGGAGTGGCTGGACATGTCTGGCCCATGTACTTAAAACACAGGAAAGAAATGGAGAACAGCGGTGTTGATGCTGTCCCAACTCAAAACTGGGAAATGAGGACTTGGGACGTCCTTAATAAATGGGACAAGAAAAACCCTTATCCATTTCTTCTGGCTGTAAAAACCAGTCTAGCAAAACCACGATAGTAAACATTGTCCAAAATATCATCCTGCCCTTCTGGAAACAAAGGAGCAAGTCTGACAAGAGCTGTTTGACATTACGTGAAATATTCCTGACAAACACTCTCAACTTCTCTGCCTCCTGAAATCTGGAGAATACCACGACGCCCAGCCAAAACCCAGCTACCGTAACTCATGTGGATCCCTGCTTTAACCTGCTTCCACAATAACCAAATTCTTTCATCGGCTGATCTGCAGCTCCATCCCTGACCTCTGATCTGCACAGCGCCTCTCTGGGTATTGTACATGGCTATCAGATAACGACAACTGACATCCAGACTTCCACCAGCCTCTGGGTAAAAGCTGTAATGCTGGGTCATGGCAGACCCCCAGACAAAAAAATTAACGTGCTTTTTCTGCAGTGCCTTGCAGGGTTAAAAAGTCATTTAACCAGAGATGAAAGCTGAAAGAAAGGTCCAAAAAGGTTTTGAAGCAACAGAAAATACCCCCTGGAATGTCAGAACCAGATGCTTCACTTAGTAATAAAATTCATGGTCCCAAAAGCAGGATCAGATATATCCTTACTAGTGTTTGCTTTAACAGAAATACACATTTTCAGGTTTCTTCTGCTGTAAAGGCAGAAGAGAATCCTGAACACTGGTCACCACAACTAGTGGGAATATTTTGGGAGTATTTTATACATCTCATTACTGTAAATGTTTTAGAAACATTGTTGTGCTCTGTTCTACTCTGCCTTCCTACGTCATTTTTATCTTACAAACGAGAACTCCTTCAGGCAAGCATCACAGGCAAGTTCTCGTCTAAGCATTTAAAATATTACAGGTGGTGTGAGTTATCAGTCAAATTTTCTGGAGTCACTCTCACTTTTAAGATAATTTAGATGCTTCCCACTACTTTCGACATGCTACAATATGGGAAAGCAAGATCAGCTTTGTTTTAGATTATTAACATGATATGATTGCAGCGCACTCAGAAATGGTCAAAAATGAACTCTCTCTTTCATTCCCAAATGCTCCGTTCTGTATGAAATCAAGTAGAACAGTAAGTAAAGCTTGTGAATAACATTTTTGTTTACATTTGCCTGTGTTAATTATTGTCAGAGAGCCAACATCTGTGCCGCTGCCTATTTTATTTATATACACACATATATACATATACACACACACACTTTTTAGATCTTTTTATATATGTATACACACACACGTGCATTATTTTATCTGGCTGATTTCTAATAGCAACTATTCCAACATAAGTCTTGGAAGAGGAGAGGAAGGGACAGCTAAAGGAAGACCAGGCCATCGCCTCACAGCAGAGCCCAGGGAAACCTCACTATGTGCAGAATAACACTCAGGAAGTGGAAGAGCATCGTATTTTCCCTCCAAAAATTTGGAAGTGCATTGCATGTCCCTGCAGACTCCGCACTGTCTCAGGACAAATCCGAGACTGCTAAAAATCAAAAACATGCTTGGATGCCACAAGTTGTTTTTATGTGTGCTGTAGTTTTACATAAGAATCACCAAAAAGAAATTGTTTTGTCTTTCTTTAAGCAATATTCTCATCAGAAAATTCTGCATGTAAAAACTTGAGGAGACAATGAGATCGACTGTCAGTCCATTACAAGATTGTAAGAAGGCATGTCCACCATGAAGGAGGATGCAAACCCAACAAAAAGTTGCTGGATTCTCAAAACCATGAAAAAATGTTTAAAAGTCAACAAATTTTAAAATACACCCCTTCCAGTCTACTAGCTAACATCTCTGAAATGGTCCAGTCACACAGCAACCTCAGAGCCAGTGCATCAGGAGAAAGCAAACAGGGTCAAGGACAAAGTACTGATCAGTTAAACCCTATAAAAACCCAAATCAGCAATGACCACAGAAAGCAGGTATTATAACGTGGTCTCCTCTATCCACGAGGTACAAACCTGTGAAGCGACTCCTTACAAGGGACTGAAACAGTGACCAACTTGACCTCCTCTGGCTGAAGAGAAGACAACACAGCAACTTTCCCACACAGAAACTGCAGCCCTGAAACACTCGGCCCCGTTCCCTTGCCCTGCTTTTCAGAGGTGGAGCAGAAGGGAGGCGCAGGCTCAACACACAAACCCACACTTTTATAGCTTTGGGGGTTTTACGGTGTGGAAGAAAACCTTCGGTACCTGCTGTCCTAGGAACAGAAGATCCTCCATGAGCCTTGAAGTCAACGCAGGAGTCCTCACAGCAGATCACCGACCCGGTGCAGAACTTCGTGTCTGGGGGAGAAAGAGTTTGGCAGAACAACGCACCATGTGGGGAGGGGAGCGAGGAAATATTTCAGAGCAATTGAGGAGGAACATCAGCCATGCTTAGCCAAGGTTATCTTGTAAAGGTCTAGATGAGGTGGGTTTAGTTTAGTTTGCAAACTCTAGCCTTTCAAATAGCACGGACAAATACATTCCCCATGCTATACAGTCCCATCATAAATGACTTGAATTGGCCTGTAAGCCTTCCAACAACCTCATTCCTGTGTGCTGAAAGCTACTTACTTTAAGCCAAAAGAATATGACAAACATCCTCATCCACATATCTTACCACTGCCAGCAAAAAGTCTCTCATAATAAAAGACATCCCAGCCTCACCCAGGACACCAGCAGATACAATTTTTCCCTACTTTTCTATCAACTGCCAAACTCTTCCATTAGTGAGCTAATGCTCAATGCTCAGCCTGCTGTCCTTCAGAGGATCGCAAATCTTTTTTAAAACATGGTAGGTCCTGAAGGTATTGTTATCTCTATTTTACACAAGGAGAAGCCAGAGATAGCAAGAGAAAAAATTTCAAAAGCTTCTAAATGACTGTGAAACTGAAGTAATTTTCAAAAGAGAATTGGACACGCCAGAGGTGAAGTCAACCTTGCACGTCCTTTAGTCACATCTCAAAATGAAACATGCTTTCAATTCACTTAAGGCAAAGTCCTCAAAGCCACAGAGGTACCTAAAGAATATCGCAATGGGAAATGATTTCCAAGCCTAAGACGCAGAGCTAAATTAGCCATGACTTCTCTGCTCCTGCAAGAAAATAACTGATTAGGTGTCTAACAGTCCACAGGAACCCATTTTTTTCACCAAAAGAAGGTATTTGAGTACCTCAAGTTTTTCTTCCTCTGCGCTGTGATCCCACCATTTTGGCTGAGCTGAACCTCTTAGCACTTACACCTGTGAAAGCCCACTTTGGATTGGGAAGTTGTGAGCACAGCTAACGCTCCTCAGCGCGGCTCTGGCGTCGGTACGAGGGAGCAGCCGCTCTGACTTTCATTTAAAGACATGGCTAGAGGAAGAGGGTGTGGTTGGGGTGGCATGAAAATAGCACCCGCCGCCAGGGCAAGGTGGTTGCAACCTCTCCTCGTGGAGAGAGGTGCTGGGTTTGGACTCTGCCTCCGGGGCCGGTTTTGATTTTTATCCAGCGATGTTTTCATGCAAAGCGTGTAATAAGCAGCCTTGGTAATGCCGCCAGATACCTGCTCCTCCCTTCAGGGGAGGTCCCAACCGGTAGGCCACAGTCAGGCTCCCACTTGCTTCTCCTCTCCGGCTCTGCGAATCCTTCTCTGCACCGTGGCACAACTTCAATAGGAAGGGCTGAGAGGTTGCCTACAGCCTGGGAAGGGGCAGGTGGATTTGAATATCCCTTGGGAGAAGGAGGATGCAAACCCAAGTTCGACCACTTCTGAGACGAGTATTGTAACCATTAAGTTATTATATGAAAACCACCACACCAATCATTTGTATCTTAAACAGCGAGCGCAAGGCTGTGAGCCGAGGCTTTGGCAACAGGGGCAGGTTTGACTCCCCTGGCCAGGTTTGGAGCTAGCAGCATGTGGGAGCTGCTCGTGGGATGCAGCGTGAGAGCTGGCACGGGGATGGGAAAAGAGTACCCAGGAGCCTAAGCAGATATCAGTGCAGAGAACTCAAGGGACAAGTATCAGGGAGGGAACAAGATCCTGCAAACAAGCCCTCCTGAAATCACTGGAGGTCATCAATTCCCACCATTCAAAGTCCTAACCTATTACTTCAGGGTTAAAATGTTTTTAGTTAAAACTAAAAATCTCTTCTGTCACGACCAAAGTGCTTTTACCTTGAATTTTTAAGTGTTTAAGCTGAGGTTAAAATTAGTTTGGGCTCCTTGACTGTTAAGCAGATCATAAAACTCTCTGTAGTCCAATAGGCTACAGAAAATTTCTGTAGTTTTACTAACTATTGTGTCTCTAGCCTAGCTTCCTGCACCTTCTTCATCCTCAAACTAAAAGAGTTCAGCTGCAAAAATTTAACTAAGGGGGTTTCTTAAAGGAATTTTTAAAGTAGCTGTTAGCCAATGTGTTTTTAATCACAAACCAATGCAATAAAGTAACAGCTAGCTCTATGTTTAATTGTTAGAAAAGAGTATGTTTGTAATTGAAGAGCAAGTCTATACATGTGGTTTTAAATCCTGTGAGCCTGATTTTCTTCAATTTTGTTGTTTCTTCCAATTCTTTAAATATGTATTTGAAAGAAGTTGAAGGGCAAATAGCACTTTTTGGAAGTTGCAAATAAATCTTTTGAGAAAATAAGTACTTTTTAATCTCACTGAAGTACACTAACCATAAAAATAGGAGCTATACAGTAGAAAAGGGACACTGACAAAACAGGAGGTATCCCTCTACAGAGGGATAGATGAGTAGGCTGAGTAAATGGAAATATTTGCAATTCATTTTAGACATTTGTCAAGATAATTTTGTAGGTAGATGTGTGCGGGAGCTGCAGAATTTGTTTCAGGCCCACTCGGAAATAAAGTCTGACACAAATTTTTGATTCAGATTTCAGACTCGGCAACATAGTCATTAGTTTATCCAACAGCATTAAAAGCTAACAGCAAGTGCCCCTAAACCTCCTCCCACAAAATAAGAAAGTTGCAGCTAAAATTCTGCATCATTCCACGCCAGTGATTTTTAGACAGAATTTCCCACTCACCTTAACAAGATGACAATAAAAATCTCTGCCAAGGAATACAACCTCCTTAGTGGACTCCCACAGCTCTGAAGACACCTGCTGGTGGGATTTGATATCCTGTATCCAGAGCATCAGAAAGTGTTTGGGAGGCTTGTGTTAGGAAAAAGTACACAGTTGTACAGAGATTAAATTCCTTAGAGGGTTGGGGTTTTTTTTAATTTAAGAAAAAAAAGAAGAGAGGATCCTGCATTTTTACAAGCCTGAGCATAAGGACACAAGCACACCGTTCGGTCCTTCCAGCCAAGCACCTGTTGGCTATAGAAGAAATACCATACAGTTGTGTCTCCACGGGCTTGCTACAGCCATTTTTGCAGCATTTGCAATGGTGTGGGAGCATTACAAAGTTTAACATTGCTTTTGTCATTTGGAGAGCAATGCTGGACAATCCTGCTTGCACGATCTCATTATTTAATTAAATATCCAAAAATTAATTATACCACATGGCAATACACAGTGCAGTCTTACCAGTTTTAGTTTTAGAATCTAGTTCAGTTTTCAGCATGAATGACACTGCTGAACAGGGAGGAAAAGGTGGAATGAACAGGAGCAGGACAGCTGTCTACTGCAGTGTAAGCAGAGCTGGACAAGCTTAATGCATTCAAATCAGAGACCAGACAATTCTCTGGCAGCATTTGAGAAATACATGAAAAAGCTGTATGCCATGGTGCCAGCAGCAGTAGAAGACTGAACATGGTGACCCCAGGGGTCCTTTCCAAGTCTATGTTTAAGTTCTCTTGGCACAGAAAACATTCTGTATGTATTATCATTATGGCAGCTTTTCCGTGTACCATTTCTACTTCTACTGTATTCAAGACACAGTTACCACACTGTGCAACACTTGGGCATATTGTGGGTTTACACACAAATCTAAATTTATTTATTTTTTTATTTTAAGTTGTCTGTAAAGTCTTTAACATCCTGTTTATCTTCTGGACCACTACTAAGGATTGAGCTGATATTTTCCAAGAACTATTCAAAATGACACCAAGATATTTTTCCTGAATGGTTACATCGCTGTGGATGCATAGGTACGGTTCTTTTCCTTTATGCATTACTTTGAAGTTGTCTAGATTGGGTGAGAAAATGGAGAAGAATCTTCACAGCCAGTTTTAATTTTGACTACCTTGAAAAGTTCTTATAAAGTTTGTCAGCTCTCCTTTTTTCCTAAAACATTAGTAGATAATTTAACAGTTGAGATACCAACAGAGACTCCTGTAGCCTGGTGGCTTTCCTGCAATAGGTAAACTGATGATTCAGTTCCTACCCTCTGTATTATTACGTTTAACTAATTAGAGCCATAACCAGTTCAAAAACTACAGGAGCACTTTCCCTTTTATTTCTTGAGAATTTAGGGGGTTTGATGACCATTAGTAAGGGACCTTGGAAGACCAGCTATACCTTATCAACTGAATCACCCATGGGCTGCTAGGCTTCAAAGCACACAGACTTGTGACAGCTTCTTCTACAAAATCCATTTTGACATTTACCCAATATATCGTATTTCCTTTTTGAATTCAAGTCTTCATTTTAGCTTCCATAAATTTGCCCAAGGAAGGCTAGGTGTACATAGCCCGTTAAACATCAATTACATTTGCCACCTTCACTTGCCACAGCAGTTATTTAATTCATCTCAAACAAAACCATTAATTTGACAACTCCACATTTGGGACTCTTGGGTGGCCACCATGGCTACCACCTATTTTTATCAATAGTAGTATGCATTTTATCCAATCGTTCTAAACCTGTTCTGCTGACACTTCAATTTAAAACAGCTCTTTACACTCTTTCAGACACCAAAATGCTCCAGAAGAGAAAGCTCCCCGACATCCTTTATAATGAACAGCAAAGATTTTATTTAGCCTTTCTGTAACAGCCCTATGTACTTTGAGTGTTCTTATTACACTGCAATCACCTATCAAGCCTGCTGATGGACAGGCTTCCTACTCTTCATGTGTTTGAAGGGGTTTTCTCATTGTTTCTGTGAGTTTAGCAAGTTGTTCCTCAAAATTGATTTTACCTGCCTTGTTTAACTTGCCCTATTTAACTTGAATGCATGCTCTTTTCTATTTTCTCTGTTCAAACATGACCTCCACTTTCTGAAAGATGTCTTTTGACTTCTAACATCTCTCTGCTCTTCCACTGAACAATACCAGCTTTTCAGAGACTTCTGCTCAAGCCTTTTGACAGAAGAGAGATACGCACTTCCTTGAGCTCATTATAATGTCTTCTCACTGGCTGCATGTTGTCTGCAAGTATCTCGCTCTTCTAGCTGTTCCTTTGAATGACAAAACTGTAAGAATCATTCTTATATTTATTCATTCCACCTCACTGAGATTTTTTTTTTGTTTGCACATGGACAAGAAAACTGAGTTTGTCCTGGTCATTGCACGTTGCTCTGGGTTAAAACCAGTGTTGTCTTTTTCCTATTATATTAAGTTGTTTCACATCCATAAATTGCTTTCCCTGTTGTCTCTCACATCAAGATCTTTCTCCTTCCTTTCTGATCCTATGTTTAGTGTAACTGGTATTTCTCCATTTATTTCTGCAGAGAAAGGCCCTTTCTTCCCTTGTACTTCACTGAACACTCTCTTGATAACAAGCATCTTCAAACAAATACAAGTGTCTCCTCCAGATGAAATTGCTCCATTTGCCAAGACAAGAGCAGCCCATATTTCCAAAACAGAGTCCTGATTTTCTCAGCCAGCATTTTGATAAGGAGAATTTTCCAGATGGTTTCAGGACCATGTTTCAATCATCACTGTGCAATAATACTAATTACAAACACAGTCAACACCAATATCAACACTGCCACCTCCACATCTTTCTGAGATAAGAAATGTAGCCTTATTCTAGCCTTATTCTTTCTTTGTTTCCCACAGAGCACTGAAGTTCCCCGGAAGGGCAGTTTCTTCACACCTCCAGGATAGTTTGGATGACAAGTCTAAGAAGATTAGCTTCTGTAATGTTTTCTAAAAACCACTGTAAGGAGGATCACTGACACAGATGACTGATTTTCATCCAGGAGATTCTAGCATTATTCCACTATCTCATGCATTTATTAGGATTTCATTTCCTTCTGGACCCTCAAGGGAAATTTCATAATCGGCACACCTGGTATGTGTAGTATAAATAATTAAGGGGATGCCCTCTCTAACGATCTATGCAGAAAGGCTGTTCTGCTGTAAGAAATGGCCTGGATCATAGTCTTATCAGAAGAAAGAATTAGGGTTATGAGACCCTCTCCATTTTCAGATTCAGAAAAAACTCATGAACATTTACTGACCCAGATGGAGTCAAGGCTCTACCTGATCTATAGAAGAACCTACTCAATCAGTATGTTTATGAGTTATTTCAACATTATTCTTTCTACGCTGTCAGCGTAGATGGTACTTTATCACCGTTTTTCTATCCCAGAATATAATTTATTGCTTGCTTTAACAAAAAGATCATGACACCAATCTAGCTTACAGTCACATCAAGAAAAATACTTTATGTGACAAATTTGGCAATAAGCCAGCACTATATAAACTGGTTTGATGGCAAAAATACTTAGGGCAAACTATGTTGAAGAGGACAGAGATCATGAGAAGCCCTCCATACTTAGTTTTATCTATTCAACAATTTGCAAGGGCAGCATAATTGTTACAGCCCAAGCTCTGGTATTTGGAGGTTTTCCCCCCAAACACTAAGAGCACTGAAGTCCTCACAAATTGGACCTTCTAAGACAACGGAAATATATTATCGCAAATGGATGAAATAATCAACACCTCCCTTGTGTTGCAGGACATGCAAATTCATGTCTGATGGCTCACACTAATGTGTTGGTAGCATCTGCATGGTTTTGATCTGAAAAGGTTATTCTGGGGTTTGTTGGTTTGGGTTTTTTTTTTTCCCCTTTTCCCCTGAGGGCAAAGTCCCTCAGTAGCTGGACTTTCACTTAAGTGCTTTGTGTCTTTCTCTGTTTTACCATAAGAACCCTTTGTTCTGAGTTTTTCTCTCTGCTACCTTTGATTAATTCCCTGCCTTAACCTGTATTTAATACACTACAGATCCTTCACTTGAAGTCTTTTTTTTTTTCCTTTCCCTAAACCTGAACTCAAGTTTTACTTTAAAGCTTCTAAAAAAGTTTTATCATTTGAGTGTGCTTCACTTTATGCTGCCATCTGTAACTAAAGTACAGCACAGTAAATAGCATATTTGCGATTTGGAATTCAGTTTTGCAGATAAAAGAGGTTAAATAGTTCATTTATATATGCGTCTGATATGTAACTGAAATAGATTCAAACACTGAGATTTGCTCGCCATCGTTACTCCTATTTTCCAACACATTAATTGGATATAGGTAGTCAAATCAAGAAAATCAGCTTCTCATCAAGGGCTATGTTCTAAATTCCGAATTTTTTTTTTTAACAGCTAAAAAATGCTAATGAATAATTTATGACCAAAAGATTAAATCTTATATGAACAAAACCAGACATATATGCAACATTGTGTAAACATACTCCCACCCTTTCAACTTGCCCAGTTACCTTAGGTCCATCTAAGTGCTTACGTGTTTTTCTAAAGCAATCGGGTTTGAAAGATCTATGACTAATTAGATCTATTGCTATTAGTGTGAGCAGGCCATATTTAAATTCCATTTTTCAACGGGTTATGAACCAAAGCGTATTCATTACCAGAATTTCCCCCTTTCTAAGAGCCTGATACTACAATTGGACCTGACTGGGCACCTCCCTACGTCTGTATGTTGCTTTAAGGGGATTCCACTTGGGTGCATGGGTCCTCTAGAACCAGAGCCTTCGGTCGTAACATGATAATGCGTTGTAGGATTATAGTAGTTTTCCTAAGACAACTAAAAAAGACACATCTTTATCTTCTAAGTTCGTTTGTATTGGTAACATCAAGACCTTACCCCTCAATTTAGAAAAAGAGAAGCAGGAAGCAGTTATCAAGGTAGAGGGATCCAGGCATCCTACGATAAAATTCAGTATTCTGTTTCAGTGCTGCCCTCTTTTTAGCCTACCCAGAGCAGTAGGATGCATGGGATCTGATTGATTAAACCTATTTCAGAGCCCTCAGCAAAAAGTGGCTTTCAGTTTAGAAAGTGGTAACAGGGCGACTCTGGGCATGTCTGGAGTGAAAAGTCCACTAGTAAAGCTTCACAAGCTGAGCAATATTCTTCCCTTCTTTGAGAATTGAATGTGTGATTTGAAAATCTGCACAGAACGGATTTACTTCCATGGGATGAGCACTTGACAACTTAAGGTATTTTGTGAAACTTGTAAGACTTACGTTTCTCCATCTGCATGCTTCATTCTGCTCTAGTGGAAACTCGTACAACTACACGCCCTGCTGCGCTGAATCAATTAGCCTGTTATACACAGCCACAGCTGTTTGAGCCCACTAATACTAAACATGCTATAAGTACTTCCAAGCTGTAGGGACTAAGGGGTTAATCCAACTCACAGGCATACATTAAACTGTGCTAAGAGCATTCCACAGAAATACCATCCTGAGCTAGCAGCCTAGAAGGAATAGCTAACCTGACACAGGCTCTGTCTGGGCAACAGACAAACACACTTGCTTTTTAAACTCAGCATCAATAGGGCACTTTGCAGGGCATTCTTGAACGCTTGGAAATCTGTGGGCATAGAAAAATCAGCCGTTGTATGGACAGCTGCATGAAAAAACAAACCAACCTGCAAAGCAGTTCATGCAGCATTGGCTGTGAAAGTTGTACTTTGTCTGCTTAAAGAGCAGACTCACTTCAAGATCGTACCACCTGTCTAAAAGGGAAAATATTTCCTCATTTATTTTAAAAGCTGCAGCTCTGCCCCCCCTCCTCTTTACATAAACATGCCGTATAGACACACACTTCAGGAGAATAAAGAACCCACAGTTGTAAGTATCCCAGATATTGATCTCTATCAGGCTATATAAACCAGCAGTTTTAGCAGTCTCTCAGGAGTTTGCTGTAAAAGCAATTGGAACTGCAATTAACAACAGCACATCTTAGGATAGGGAAAGACTTTTAACTAGAAGCTAATTAGGAGGGCAAACACTGAAGCTTGTTAGCTGAGATGCTAATGAGAATTATTCTTGAGTGGCAGCAGACTAGCTATTCAGAGTTAATTAGAAACCTCAGCTGATAGTATATTGCTCTTAAGAGCTTTCAAAACAAACAACTGGAAAAACTGTCCTGCAGCTAAGGATCCAGCATGCCATGTTGGGTAATTCATGGGCACGGGGAACAGCCAGAAAATTACACTCAGGCAAAAGAGTAATTTAACAGCACATGAAAAAGGTAGAGAGAAGGTTTTTAGGAGGTACATGCCCTCCTGGATTTTCTGCGACAGTTCTGTTCATCAGTGGCAAACCTGATGCTGCATTATACACTGCCATTTACACTGCCCGGCAAAAACAGCGTCCAGTTGCACAAGAGGGTGAGCTGGAGGGCTGCTGCACACCCCGAGCATCGACACCAGTCTTGTGCAGAAGCGGGACAAGGACTTGAGCTGGTTCAACAGCCCCTGACAGCCTTCCTATCCCACCCACCAGCCTCTCCCATCCCAGCCCTCAGCCGGGGAAAGCTGCTGGTGTCAGCTGTACCAGGGCGAAGCAGCAGCTGTGTGCAAGTTGCTCTCACCATGCCTCTGCCTTCCCGGGGCACGGGAGGGTTTTACTCTCTCCCCCTCTTTGTGCAGTGAGGAGGCAAAGAGTAAATCGAGGCACTTCGAGGGGAAAATCTGTTAAATGTTACATCGCCGCAATGGGGATCGTGAAGTGTGGCCTTACCTGGGCTGAGTTGCATGGCTGATTCCTGCTCTGAGCAGAGCCAGGGAGGCAAAGCAGAGGGGCTGCGTGTTTAAATGTTTCCTCTGTGCCTGATTGGAAGCGCAAGAGCCAGTCAGGGGCAGGGGAGAGGCTGCTAAACTCAAAGTAGGTTGCTTGTTTCAGGAAAAGATTGGATACTGGAGAACCTGCAGACTGGTTTGCAGCGCATTTGAACACATGAAAAACGTGTCACAGGAGAGAGAAACACTCCTGAAGAATCAAGGGGTTTTTCAGTTTCGCCAAGGCCCTGTTTGCATTAAAACTTGCAGCGATTTAAGCAAAACCTGGTTTTAATTCTATTTATTGAAACCAATTGCAAACCCATATGGATGCTCTTAAACAGATTCACCTTTCCAAAAGAAAAACCAATGCACCGCAGATTTCAATTAAAGCACACAGAAGAGCACCCACAAATGGTTTTACACCAGTGTAATTAAACAGATGTCAAAGTTTAACTTTAGCTAAACAAATGTGACTTTCCATGCGGATGTGACCTAGCAGTCACTGGCTGATGGTGTGTGAGAGGACGGGGAACTCTGCGTGCTGAAGCCTCCCTGCAAAAGTCCTGGAAGTAAATATGTGTAAATACACCCTTCACACAAGCTTTTCAGTATCCGTGGTGGAAAGCGTGTGAAAGTGCAAAGAATTAAGAGTAGACACTAACACTAGCACTATAATCCATAAATCCATCCATTTCTTAAAGCAAGAAAAATTCCAGGTGCGTAAGCAATATTCTGAGGAGACAAATTTACTTCACTAAAGCTTTGGGAACCATCGTTTTTGCCTGATGTTTTTGAAGCAAGAGCCCCGGATTGTGGTTATTCAGGTTTAACAGGACTTGTAAATGCTGACTGAAGCTAGAGGCAAAATTCCCCAAACACCAAAGTGATGTAGCTCTGGGCTTGACCACACAGCAGCTCACTGGAGACTCGTCCCAGCCACACGGCTCGGCAGATGGCAGTCCACTAGCGACCAAGACATGACTGTGGATTTGGCAAAGCCACTTCGCAAACCCAAACTCACCTGCGGCTGGTGCCTGCAATCCCTGAGCTGGCTGGAAGCACCAGCTGGGGGTCCCCTCGCTCAGCAGCTTGCACAGCCACTCTGTGCTCAGTGCAAAGTGTAATAAGCCACTTGGCGACTCAAAGCAGGCTAAATAAAAGAAACAGAAAAGGTTTAAATGCAAGTAACTTATATTAATGCTGCAGGGAAGATTTACTAGTGGGGAAGTAAGGGTATAGATAGCGATACCTCTCAGACAGTCCTAGAAAACTGCTCTCAAGCTGGCACAGGTCCTAGACACGATCTAGCCAGCACAGCACAGAGATGAAAGGCAGCTGCCTTCCTCTCCTTCTCAGGGCTTATTCCCCTCACCCCCTCCATTGCTTAGTACTTCTGGTAGATTTTCCCCATATCAAAGAACTTTATGGAAGCAACCTTCCCAGAGCTGCAGCCCTAACTGGAAGCAAACTGGGGCAAGGCTCTAGGTGCTTCCAGGGTTTGTATTGCTGACAGCAAGCAGGTACAGCCGCAGGCCCAGGTGGGCAGAGCTTGGATTTGGCCATAGACACATTTGTGTCTGTCCTCCTTCCGTGACCACAGTGCCTGGAGTGGAAGGCTGTAGGACGCTGGTATCAGACACAGCATCGTCTGCAGGATATGGTATCTCCAAGGAGTGCTGGACAGTAATTCCAGCCCGAGTTGACAATGAAAAGTGTATACCTGTACTTATAAGGTCAGTTTAGCTAAGTCTGAGCCTTCTCACAGTTAGCAGGCCATGTTGTTTTTTCTCTGCTTGAGCACATTGATGCTTAGCTTGCTTTGCAGCAGTGATAGTACCTTTACTGATAGCAGAGGACCACAGCAGTGCCTGCCCTTTCAGTGCTGCAACTGGGCAAATGTACCCTGTCCACCAGGAGCCTTATCAGCCTGGGTACAGGCAGCCCTAAAGCTGGGATCAGAAGGCACCCGCCTGTGCTGCTAGGGGCTGCATTCATCCATCTCAAGTGCCACTCAAGCCTTTCTATCTACTGCTCTGTAATGGCTCATGATGTGCAATCAGAGTCTATAGGGGAACACAAGGGTCACCCATTTCTGTGAAATGAAAGGTACCTGAAAATGCTCGCTAAATTTTGTTTTCACCAGATTACCTTCAGCCTTTGGCTTCTGTACTTTCTCAAACTCCCCTTCAGTTTCTCAAGGTCTTTATCAGGACTAATACCTCATGCCCAATAGACATAGTTGGGCAGCAGAGCTCAACTTGTGCCGTGGCCAAGTGCAAAGTTAGACAAGCAATTCCCAACACAGCTCAGCGTTCCAGTTTCTCTGTCCCTCCTGTCTCCCAGGCATTTTGGTGAGGCGTTGTGGTGAGCACCTTTAACATGCTGTGCTGACACCTCACTGTGTTGTATTTATTTTGGGGAAAAAAAAAAATCAAAGATGTTGGACTAAAACTATCATTGGCTCATACTAATGCATATATAGGCATGAGCCAATAGTAGTATACATATAGGGATGCCTATAGCGATAATCCAATGGTAGTGGTGTGGGTTTTGGTTGTTTGTTTTTTTTTTTAATATACACACACAAACACACACAAGCCTTAGTCCCCACCATGTCATCAGAAACTCTTCTGGCTGGAACCAGACCAAAGCACCGTATTTGCCCCGCAGTGCTCAGGACATACTCCCTCAGCTCTGAGCACTTCGCTTCCAGAGCGGGGAGTCTTCTGACCATGTCTTTCAGGCTCTGGGGAAACTATAGCAAAACTGGGTTCTCGGAATACTTTTTGCTGCCTTGCTGAGCAATCTCCTTTCTCCTCAGACATCCCCAAACGCAGCAATCATTTTGCTCCCATTGATTCAGAAGGGTGATACAGTCTTTTCAACGTCCTAGCAAGTGTATGCTCTAAACTGTAACTTTCCCAATTTGTTACGTGTGCTTAGTTTCTATCTTCCCTCCACAGGGATAAATGTACAGCTCTAACCCGGAATTTCATCTGTTTACCTTCTCCTGACTGTGATTCTCTTTCAGTATTGCTAGCTTCACACTGGCTTGCACACAGCACCCAACTCCACAAGAGCCCAATTTTCCTTTCAGGCTGATGATCTGCTGCTGCAGCGGCATCGGCTGCCCCTGCGAAGGAGTCCTCCATGTCGGCCCTCCTCTCCCGGCCCACGCTGCATACCTGCAGCAAAATGACATGATCTGTTGCAGATTCTACCTCTTTTTCTCTCCCCAGAACTAGGCTGCTGCTTAGCTTGCATTACAGCTCCCTGGGGATCAGCGTTTTAGCTCTGCAGGACATATGACCCCGGGTCTCCATCTTGTAATGGTTTTAATTTTTTATCATGCTCAGACCACCGCCTGCTGCCTCTTCTCTTAAGTTTTCATATGCACTGGGGAATTTCCTTTGCTTGGCAAGTGTTCATGGGTTTATCAAGGATTATTTCTGGGTTTTCTAATAATGGGGTTTCCAGTAATGCCTCTGAATTTACTTTTTTTCCCCCCCTCTGTAATTCACAGTCTGATCTCTCACAACTGACATAATACCCCAAAATTGCAACACTGCACCTTTAATCTTAGATCACTCACCAGTCCTCTTTTTCTTCAGGGAAGAGAAAAGAGGGGGGAAAAAGGTAGTATCAGGAGCAGAAGTCTCTTTGTTGAAGCTTTTGGCCTCCAGTCAAGGCAGCTTTTCATGGGAAAGCTCTGCAGTTCCCTGGAGAACTTGCATAAAACCCCATTCTCTGCTGCTACCTTCACCTCTGTGCCCTCCGAAGGCAGTGGCTGTATCTCGGTTTTCCTATGCCACTTCCTTCCGTCTGCATTTATTTTTTGGTAACCAAGTACAGCTATTGCATCCCATGGGAGATGACCAAAGGAACTTTCAGCCTAAGGAACTACTGAATCCATGATGCTATTTTCCCCATTCTATGAATTATTTGGATTTGTTTTATTTGGGGATATGTATTAAAACAATTCGTCCACAGTTTAATATGGGTAGGTTTCTACTTTCATTTGCGTTAAGTAATCCTGTTTTCTCTGCGTGACCTGTAATCCCAGCACGCTTGATTTCCAAAACACCCTGTACACGATTTACTTCGTCCTTACCATACTACAATCACGTGTCGTTCCATTTTCATTTGGCTTGGCTTGGCTTGCTGCAAGTTTCTTTTCTCCCACATCAGGTTGAGGAGGTCTCTATGTCCCCACATGCTCATCACTGCATCCCTGCCAACTGCTGTTTGCAGGAGCAGCGCTGCTTTCCCCGAGCACGCAGTGCTGCTCTGCACTTCACAAATCATTTTTGCTGCTTTGCACTAGTCATACCTGTAAAATCTCATTCTCTGAGTCACCACTTGGAAAGCACTGCACTGAGACACATCTCCCTGTGTTTCTTTTGTCTGCTGACTTTTCTCATTGCATTTTATCTCCTCCTATTTGCATCTTTGTGTCTTGCCTTTGCACAAACATAGGTGCACTTTTCAAAAGTGCTTTTCATTATGTCTCTGAGCTAGCTCATAAGTTTTCTTTGCTTACATACTTCCTTTCCAGAAGTTTTACATATGTCCTACAGGCTGTGGGAGATGGACAGCAGCATCTACATGTTATATTCTGGGCAGAAGAAAGTTTACTGTACCCATACTCCATCAAAACAGCAAACAACTGCATTAGAATCATAGAATCATTAAGGTTGGAAAAGACCTCTAAGATCATCGAGTCCAACCGTCAACCCAACACCACCATGCCCATTAGTACAATGTTGGGGCAGAGCTAACATGCCCTGCTCCACACTGGGACTTCTTACCCTGGACTTAATCCTACAAGAAGGGCAGCACTTGCAGTAATCACTGGGCTCACATCTGCCCAGGTTATGCTTGTACAAACACCATCAGCAAGGATCCCAGACACTAGTGAGCTAACAAGTTCAAGCACCCTCCAGCATTTTCGCTCAAGTTTTTATTCCTGTTAATCACTGCTGAGTTCATCTTTGAAGATTTGTGAACATCAGCCATCTTGCACAGCTTGGCCACACAACTCTTATTTTTCCTGAGTCTTGGTAACACTTGTCAATACTTTTCCTATCAAACCTCATTAGAGGATTTTTCTCCCTTCATTTTTCAGAAAATGGATTTTACCTTAGCTTGGCAAGTCTGTTCCTGTTCCCACCCTAATCCTGCTAGAGAATGTGCATTGCTCATTACCCTTAATAACACATCTACTCTTTTTTTGCTTTTCCTTCTTCTGCACGTCTGGCAGTTTTGTAGCTTTCCTCCTGTGAGGTGAATAAAGCTCAGTTTCTGCACCCGTTTCTTTTCCTACAAGTCCAGCTGATGCAGAAAGCCTTGGAGCCCTCACCTTCCATTCACAAAGCAATTCTTAATTTCTGGTTGCATCCACTTGCCACAACCAGCTCACGTCTGCCACCGGGTGCAAGCACAAGAAGGTACCTGCTGCAGAACAACTCCTCAGTTTTATTCCTTTGACTCTCCTCAACCACGTCCTGAAAGGAGAGTTCTCCCTCTCCATTATGTAATCCTGTTGCAGCAGTCCCTGTCAGAGTATCGTCATAAAAACGCCTACCTTCCGCTTGCAAGATACCACATATTGCAAAAAAACCCAGTGAAGTATGTGCGTGGGTATCCCCCGGAATGAAAGGCTCTGTACGCATTTAATAATGAAATACTCATTTCATGTTTAGACCCAGATGGAAGGACAGATAACAGCAACTGGTAACAGCTCAGATATTGCTGCTTCAGCCCGCTAAGACTGTTTTTTCCCTACTATTCTAAATATAAGTCTATATTTCAAATAAAAGCATTTCACAAGGAGTTTTATAATAATTGGGAAAGCTTTCATGTCCCATCTGAAAGGGCTCCTTGAAACAGATTAAAAAAGAAAACATCAAGACATTAGGACTGTACCTTGCTCTTTCATCAGTATATATAGTTCATAACGCACATCAGGTGCCACAGGAACTGCTGTTCAAGGTTACAGCAAGGTCCTTATGAAAGGGACAATTACTCTCTAGTGACAGATAAGGAGAAGAAAGTCAAAGCTAAACAGTGCGAGAGGAAAGGCAGGAGTGCTCAAAGTTAAGTGAAAAAGCTACAAAAGCCTTTACCTCAGGAAGAGATCACTTCAGAACCTGGCTGTGAATTCAGGTTTTCATCTGCCACCAATAGTCCCCCGACAGCCTCTCCCTCCCCACACCTGAAAGGCAGCGGCTGCACCGGCTCAAACAAGCCCCAGCGCGGAGCAGACCTCTCCTTGGATGGGAAGTCCGCGTGGCTGGTGGGCGCCCTGGGTAGCAGCAGGACATACAGCTCACAGCTTTACCGAGGGGACCATGCTTGGACTGTGCTGGGTTTCATTTCAAGTTACTATAAAAAAAGCCAGGTTTCAGCATCCTTGTTAGGTACTAAAAGCATAACAAAAGCATGTTTTTAAAAGGAAAATGAGAACCAAAGCTCATGTCCAATATAGTGCCGAATTGGTTGGATGACTGCAAAATTTTTCAAATATCACTTTGTTCAGAGTTGACATAAAAACGTATTTGAAGGCTCGTGATAATAGCCGTACTTTTTATTTATTTATTTTTACATACCCTGATTTGCATTGCAGTTGGTCTTCGGAATCTTTTTACAGATCCAAAGTTCTCATATAATGGAAGACCGGAGGAAAAGATGGCTGTGACCAGAGGAAAAAGACATCTCATTGCATTGTCCAGGAGCACTAGGTCAGCACACATGTGAACACTGACGTTGCCTTCTGGATCCTTGATAGCTTTTGGTCATGGGACAAACAGCAAAACTTTCAACTTAGGCATGAATCTAGGTGTAGCCATAAAAATTGCATATATTTTCCTTTATGCAAGTTCCAGAAAGTCTTACACCAGAACATTGTCCTGAAAAAATAATTTTTTAAATTCCCTTTCACTAATGCTGTAGCCTTGTGTTGTTCTTTGTCCTTTTTATTAAAGAGCTTGCAGATCTAGATATGCCAGCAAACATTCCCTCCTAGAACAAGTCCCTCACAGCAGTTTAGCATTTGTGTCTCAAAGAAATAAGCTAGATCAGACACACACACACACACCCCCGAACAGTTTTACATCTACAGAGAAGTGTTCTAGTAGGCAGTAGGCACGGCTGTATGTTAATTAGATGTGCGATTCTCCCACCCTCTCCTCTTCCAGCTGACAAAGCTGAACTGGCCAAATTTAAGTTCAGCTCTGCATATTTGAGTGATGTATATGGACAACATTTAGCACAAAGGGGCCTGGGGCTTCTTGACACCACCACTGTATGACTGCCTGTATCACTGGCCAAGATACACTTACTGTAGAGGTGGAAATACACAAGTCAAAAAGCAAGACTCTAGGGAAATGAGATTATTTCAATTTTGAAACAAAAAGGAACAAAGAATTGGAAGGGGCTTCCTAGATATCCAAACTGTCACTCTCAGTCAAGCACAAAGGAGCCAGATGTTACTGTGTCAGGAAAAAAACGTCAAGACCAGTGTCCTGTCTCTAACAAAGGCTGAGAGTGGTCACCTGGAGATGTGTACAAGAGTAGAACTAGCATATAGAATTTCCCAAAGCATTCTCTCAACCTTCAACTGTTCACAGCTCAGGAACTTCCGAGGCAGATGTGCTTCCTGTGTATTTAATAATCCTCAATACTGCACTATCTGGTCTTGCCTAGTCTCCTTTTGAAGCCATCTAAACCTTTAGCATCCAAACAGCCACAATTTTGGCAAGTTCTTCAGCTTAACTCCTCGCTAAGTGAAAACACATCTCCTTTTGCTTGTTTTCAGCATGGTTCCCCATAACTTCATACCATACTTCCTTCAGATTCACAAACATTGTTTTAGATGTCAGTTGCAGCCATCCTGTCCGAGCATGCATGGATGGGCTTAGGAAAACCAATCCCCACCTGGAGTTGAACCTGGTGAGGGACATGAAGGACGAGAAGGGCTTCTAGATGTATATCAGCAGCAAAAGGCAGACAAGGGAAAATGTGGGCTCACTGCTGAATGGGGCAAGGGACCTGGTGACAAAGGACATGGAAATGGCTGTGGTATTCTGTGCCTTCCCCACCTTGGCCGTCACTGGTAAAACTTGCTTCCAGGAGTCCCGGTCCCACCCATGGGAAGGTCTGGAGCAACGAAGGCTCACCCTCAATGGAAGAGTATCAAATTGGGGAACATTTAAACAAAATGGACATACACAAGTCCACAGGATGTGACGGGATACATTCACGGGTGCTGAGAGAACTGGCTGATATCATTGAGAGGCTGTGATGATCAGGGGAGGTTCCTCAGGACTGGAAGCAAGCATCACTTCTATCTTCAAGGAGGATGATCTGGGGAACTACAGGCTTAGCCTTACCTTGATCCCTGGGAAGGTGATGGAGCAAATAATCCTGGAAACCACTTCCAAACATATGAAGGACAAGAAGGTGATTGGCAGTAATCAGTACGGATTTAGGAAAGGGTAATCATACCTGACCAAGCTGAGAGCTTTCTTTGATGAAATGACTAATTCAGTGGATGAAGGGAGGGAAGTGCAACTTGTTTATCTTGTCTTTAGCAAGGCTTGAGACACTGTCCCCCATAACAGCCTCGCAGACAAACTGATCAAGTATGGGCTAGGTAAATGGACAGTGATGAGGTGCACTGGAAACTGGCTAAACTGTTGGGCCCTAAGGGTTGTGATCCATGGCACGAAGCGGGTCGCAGTTGCTCAGGGAATAACCCAGGGGTTAATACTGTGCCCAGTATTGCTCAACATCTTCATTAATGACCTGGATGACGGGGCAGAGCGCACCTCAGCAAGTTTGCAGAGGATACAAAACTGGGAAGGGTGGCTGCTGCACCAGATGGGTGTGCTGCCATCCAGCGGGACCTCAACAGGCTGGAGAAACGGGTCAACAGGTACCCTCCTGAAGTTCAACAAATGGAAGTTCTGCACTCAGGTGCAGGAAGGAATGATCCCATGCACCGGTATATGGTGGGGCTGCCTGGCTGGAAAGCAGTTTTGCAGAAAAAGACCTGGGGGACAAATGAAACATGAGCCAGCAACCTGCTCTAATTGACCTGCACACTGCGAGGGAAGAGCAAAGAGACAGCGCTGCATGGATAAAGGAATTCTCAGGGCTGTATTCAGCCCCAGTATGACTGTATGTACATAGGGCTGAGATACAAAAGCTCAAGGATTGGACAAGACCAAATCATACCACAGCACTAAAACTATCCCTTTCCCAAAAAGCATTTTGGGCAGGAGCCACCTTCATCCTACTAAAATCCTTTTCCTAATGATTTCCCTGACAGCAGGACTGCTAAGCACTACCCAACATGTAAATATTTAGGAATAAGCTGTGCAATACCAAGTTTTTACAGCTGATCTCTGGTCAAGCTTTGGGGTTTTTTTTAAATAATTGTATCAAGAGGTCAGTTTACAAAGCCAGAAACAACCAGTGTCTGATAAATCTTAATGTTGCATATGTTGAACTCTGGTACATCACAACTGTGTAACTTAAAAATAACGTCTTTTCAGAGAAGTAACTTTCTGGAATGTGATCAAGAAAAAATAATGCAGGAATATTACCTGTGACAATTCAAAACAGTGTCACTAGAGAAAAATGCAGCAATATGAGGGGGTGCAACTGTAACTACAAAAAGCAGAAGAATTTTTACTTTTTTTGATTTTCAGGAGAGAAAAACACACACTTGCTTTCCTCAGCTAGATGAAAGGCACCAGTATATAAAGAAGATAGATCTGGCTGACTCTGGAGTAGTAATTTACAGGGAAAATGATAGTTCAAAGAACAAATAAAGTATTTATTCTTTTTATAATCAAATATAAAGAAACACTCACGTTAAAGTAATTATAAGGGTAAAAAACACTACTGAAGAAGCAGTTTCAAGTTCTGCAACCTTCCTTCATCTTGCCATCACAGCTCACTAAAAATGCGTTTCCTCTCCTTGCTGCTCTGTAAACACCCACGGAGCCAAAGAAAACTAAACGCAAAAGCTGGAAGCAAACTGAGAAAATACTCTCGAACCTTTAACAACAGGCAGGAAACATTCTCAGGCATAATGTGGTGAAGCGGACACAGCCACTGAAGATGAAGAAGATGATGATGCCTCCTATCATTCCTTTATCCCTGGGTTATACCTTGCAGCCACATTATATGAAGCCATTTCCCATCTTCTCTTCAGCTTGAAGGCTCTCAGCCCCTTTCTCAGAAGCTGTCAGCCTGGCTCTGTCCTACAGTGTCCTTGAAAGTGTCATAGGTGCCTCTGTCCTTGGGTGCACCGTAGCTGTTTGGTCTCAAGAGAGAAGATACCATCTTCAAGGTCCACAAGATGCCTTGACCATATATATCCACATGAAGGCTGCACAAAGAAAAAGTAATGACATGCAACAGACAGCAATGAACCATCCAATTGCTTGGGGTTGGGATAATTTTTTGAAAAAAAATTTTTTTTAAAATAAACATTTGACACTTTTCCCTGTCCATAACTGGCCATCAGCAGACAAAAAGGTCCTTTACTCACATATAGCACACACTGGGCTGCTGCACAGAATCCTATTGTTGCTTCCTGCATCATGTCCTGGAGCTTTAGAGCAGAAAAGCACAAGAAAAAACATGCACATCAGACAACCCTCATCACTACCTCTTTTTGGGTCTGGCTAAAATGTCAACTTTTGATCATTTTCTTTTGAATGAATGCCCACCTTTTGTGACAGGCATTGAAACTCTCTTCAAAATATGTCATTTTGGGGTAAATTCTTGTTTATGGCACTTAGCTTCCAAAGTTATTCTGTCTACATGAAATTTTATAGCCAGGAAAACATGACTGAGTACTCGTGAAATAATCAAGTTTGCTCTCCTGTCCTGAGATTTTTTTCATGTAATCAAGCTACAGAGAACAATGCAGTTTAATCATCATTAATTTGGAATTGGCATTTATGTTCCATCTAGAATTAATGCAGTCAAACTGAGAACAAAAGCAGCATATACAAAGGAGAGCCAAACCTCACTAAGAAGTTAATTATTAATAACCACTGATATTTAACCCATCAGCAAAAATGCAAAAGAACTTTAAGCTCTATAAATGTCACTGCAACAAATTGAGTTCCCCATACTTTCACCAGTACATATGGTCTAGCAATCTTTTCAAGTGCAACATGATAACTCACAGCATGACTTCTTACAACACTCCATCATCACCACTAGATTCATCATTAATTTCAAAGGTATAATACGCAGTTTGAATTTTTATGGATCTAAGAAACAGATTTGCTTAATCCAGTCATCTGAGACAACTCAACTTGAATCAGACCAAGTTTGCTGTATTTTTCCCATGCAGGGATGCTCTCAAACCCCACGGTACGCCAGTGGTAGAATTGGAAAATTAACCTGTCAGCATAATATAAGCCTCTGTTTTACCATTGATAACGTAACTTGGTCCCAGATAATGTTTTCTGAAGCAGCAGGTTCCTTTCGCTTTTACTGTTAGTACTGCCTACAGGTTTCCCAGATGCCAGATCACGTTTCTCACATTTTTTAATATTATCAGGTCACACTGCAATGGAAACAGGTATTATCCACAAGCTTACATTTAAGTAACTCTGCAGTATATAAATATGTTGCTTAAGTGAGCATAGGTAGAACCACAAAAGCAGTAAAGAAGCAAAAGTACAGAGAGAAATGTCATTTGTGAAAACATTTGATTTTGGTACCGATGAAGATAAACACCTGAACAATCTTCTTAGATTATTACATTAAGTATTAAAAAGTTGCAGATTTATTCAGTCCCCTTCTTAAGATTCACTTCTTCAGGACCCACAACTCATTCATAAACTCCAGGTACTTTGGATCACTCCGTCTTATCTTCTGTTACTAGTCACATACCAATCTATTGATGACATACAACTTCTATTTTAAAGCATTAGCCAGGTGAAATATTTATTCTAGGGGCCAGGGCAGAGGAAAGAAGGCGGGAGGAGAAGGAATGAGCTTAAGCCACATTGCTAAGAGATGTAAGGATCAGATGCCTCGAAAGCACTTAAAAATACCTCCCAGCTCTCCAGCATCCAGTATTTGTTTAGAACAGTGTTAGTTTGAGGCAATTATGAAGGCAAAGAAAAATGAGTATGAACAAAGTATAATTAAAAGAATATCTGCCCAAACTTGCCTGAAACAAAAGTTAAAAGATGAATTGTGTTATTTTCATAGATGTTAAATCAAATGCCAAAGATGGTATTTGAAGTGTCAACATTAACAAGACATATCAAGAAAAGTTAAGTTACCAAGCTTTACACTTGCATTTCCATTGGATGAAAAAACAGATACTTCAATCCTAGAGCCATTTAACAGCAAGATAGGGATGAAAACACACTTGGTGCCTCTTTTTCAAGGGGAGAAAGGGGTAGAAAAGACATATTTAAGATTCTCATTTGAGGACGTTATTTCAAGTTTGGGGAACATTGACTTGACAGTGACTTACAGTGCATGTAGTTCAAGATGAGCTAGATTAGGAAAACATACTATTTAAGTGGTCTGACTTAACCTGGCTCACAACTCTGTAGGCATCTGGGGCATGGTCAAACCTAACCCTCAAGGATGCATTTTGCTTGGAGCCCAAACACTGCAGCGTGGCTGAAAGAACTCCAAGATGTAAATAATAAGGTAAAACAATCAGGTTGCACTCGATCAAAATCCACCCATGACATTTGCAGTTTGAAAGATATGAAAACAGCACCTGGGGTGAGGATTACTCTGCCGTACTTGGATGTATATGCCATGGGAAAGAACAGAAACAAAATTCAGGCAGAATTATGGCTGCAGTAGAAGAGCAGGAGGTTTGGCTCAGAAGATATCATTCTATATACTGTATAAACTTTTTCATGTTCCTACTTCCAACTTTTTAACAAACCTACAAGTTACAAATCTTTTCATCTTTTCAAAAAGTTATGCAAAACTTACGGTACAATTCTACAAGCAATCAAAGCTTTTTGTCTTGTAACTGGGGTGGAGCCAAGCCAATCCCAAAATGATTGCTGCAATACTCTTACAGCTGCACTGACTAAAAAGAAGAAACAAAAGAATACCTGTATGGGACAGGAGAGGCACTGGGAAAAGTAGAAAAGTTATAGCAAGTTAAAAAGTTCTAGTTTTCCAAATGCAATGATTCATCTCCCTGTGCCTGGCAATTCATCTTTTGGGATAGTCTTTCAAAAAATTAAATGGGTATTCTTCTCTGAGTGACAAAAAGATGAAGACTTTATTATTCAAACAAGTCTTCAACTCTGAAGACAAAGAAACTTACCACAGTACAGTTCTGTTCCGTGGCTCCACGGCCAAACTAAAAGGTGATAAGCGGCTGATCATTCACTACTAACGCTGACAAGGAAAAACACGATGTAAAAAAATTATTTTGACTGAGAACGAAACCAGCACGTGCTTTCTACATTAAGCTACTACTTTAAAGCTTATTCCAGAATTTCCAGAGGACAACCGAGCACTGCAAAGTTAATCAAAACAAGACGTCTCTGAGCAGTTGAGTACTGCAAGAGATCCTTCAGTGTTCAGCAGCAGGACCACCCAGAAATTTCTAAGATGCAAGCCTAGCAGCTGGGAAACCAAGCTTAGGCAAGTTAAACCATTTCTTATCCTGTGTAACATTATTCTCCCCCCCCCCCCACCAC
>NW_008795948.1:2148622-2160158 GCF_000699145.1 Aptenodytes forsteri
TTTCCCTGGGAAACGCCCATCACCCCCCCCCCCCCGCCCCGGACTGCTGCAAATAAATACGCCCTCATTCACAAATACAGCTGTACACTTAAATTCTGTGTTTTCTGATCTCATCTAGAACCCCAGAGAAGTTTTGGCAAGCATGACTATTAGATACAATTAAAAGCTCAATTGTGATGCTTCTTTGTTCATTGCAAAGAGCACTGTGATTGTGACGCATACCTACATTTGCAAAGAGTTCAAGTATCCTTGCATATTTTTAAAATACTCCGTATTTGAAATTTGCTAAAAAGGAAAAGATACTGGGGAAAAACTACAGTAAGAATGCATCAAGACTTTTTTTAAATAACCAGAGAAAAATCACTTACAGTAATAGTTATATTTTATTTTCTCTTTTAGTTTCAATGTGCAGTATTTTCAGCATTTTTTTTTTTAAACTTAAACATACATCTAAAATTATATGTTTTCCTTTTCCTTTGAGTACAACTGCTTTTGGGGTTGGGGCTCCAAGCTTTTGCTCATCATTGCCCTCAAACTGTACAAGACAACACCACAGGGTGCGTTACCTTATCCTTCGGCAGGTTGATCCAACTTGATGGTATGCATACACAGACTGATGGGAATGATAAGCTCACACAAAATGCACATGACAAAAAGCAGCACATGCTTCACAAATGCTCTGCAGCATTTATACCCAGTTGATTTGAATACAGCTAAAACTTGACATACGATAGATGCTCTCCTGGGTACGACTGTGGGATTCTCAAGATTTTCAATGGATACTTTAAGGTAGCATACACAAAGAGTTCACCTGAAATCTCAATATTAGGTAAAATTAGCATATTGGACTTTCCCAAAATTGTGCTACATTGCTTACTCTAGTTCTTACAGCAGCTTGCTTTCACTTTAAAATAATTAAACTACCTAAAAACTACCGAAGTACTTTGCTCTAACTTTCATCAGTTGTATCCTTATAACCAAAATTGTTTTAAAAGAGCAAAGCACCTACCATTGTCACTTAGTTGATTTCTACCTTTAGTAGAAAGTTTAGTCGGGATTGTACATGGAAAGAGTCTGCTTTATGCAATGAATGTACTTGAATCAGTCCCCCTTTTTCTCCCACCCCATCCCTTTCAACCACCGGGTAAGATCCTGAATGACCAAATTTAAACTGCTTATTGCTATATTTATTGCTCATTATACCCTAAAATTTCTTTTATTTAGGAAGCATAAGTGCTTAGCTGTGACAGCTCCACAAAATCTTAAGACAAACCAGGTCTGCTGCTCTTGAAGAACTGTCTTTGCAGTGTTTTTGACACAACCTCCTTATCTGCTATATAAAGTTAACAGCCATTTAAAAAGGAGAATGGCAAGACAGAATGCTCTTAAGGCAAATCTACTAAATATCAACAAATTACTTTTAACCCAAAAGGTTCCACTTGTTCCCCACTTTGATCTAAATCTGTTCATTCATTACTCGCTGCTTTAGGAATGCTGCTGGTGGTTAAGAAACAAGCAATGTCTTGGTGCTGAGAAGGCATTCCTACCAAAGCAAAAGTAATACACAATCATTTACTAGATGCTTTAGGCAAGAAACAACATCTGAGTATACACTTGAGAAGATTTAAAGAAACTCACATTCAATTTCAACTAGCAAAGAGCATAAATAGTAAAGAAAATACTTTGAATCCCGCAAATAAGAACTGGTTTACAATGGGCTGTAGTTTCCAATTCCTCGCTCTTGCACTCACTGCAAGGGAGGGGACATGCCGAAATGAAACACAATCAAACTTTATTTAATGGGCCAGTGGGTAGCTGGCCCAAAAACTATTTATAAAAAGTTGGCTAGCATACAGTGCTCTTAAAAGAGGGCCACATTATAGATTTAGTAAAGTAGGTTCTTTGACAACTGAATTGTAAATGAAGTTTTAAACACTAATCTGTCTTAAGTATGCTCCCAATCATGCCATACCTCTAATCTTGTAAGGTTGTAAAGAAGCCAGTTCCACTGCAAAGCACAGCGGAAAACTGTTTGCTTTGGTTAGCCAGGACACCGAATGCAAGTCTTAAGCCCAAACACATTTCTACCCTGTTCTCAGTGAAAAACTGAACAGCCTGATTTTCAGAATTAGCTTTCTGTCTACAGCAAGTTAAAAACATTCTGTGAAATAAAATTTTGCATTAAGTCAATCTCAAGGGACAAGTGATTTATTGTTTTTGCTTTAAATCCAACATTGGTATTTCTTAGTGGCTATTGTTTTGCTGTTACTGTCCCCATTGCATACCTCTTGGCTCTTGTCACTAGAAGCAGGCAGGAGTGATTTTAAATATGATTTCACTCCAAAAGAAGTGAGGGTGGGGAAAGCATGTCTAGGAAGTAGACAGGAAAAAGTGTGCTGCAGGTGAAATGTTAGATTTGAAGCACTACTGGTGTGTGTTTCCACACTAGGAAGACCCTTAAGTTACATTCCCTTCAGGTCACTGAGAATTTCCTAAGAGGAGGTGCCCTCCTTTAGACACTTAGAACACATTTCAGGAGGTATACTACAACAAATCTCCAAGAGAGGTTAAAACAGATGGAGTTATTACTACCAGTGAATCTGTGTGAGGTTAGAACTGACTGCATCAGCTCTTAAGCTTGACTTGAAATAGGTAATGCAAATATTTGCTTGAAGGCCAGCAACAGGCATTTGAGGAAAGGGGGTCTGTCACATCTGATGTTTTTCATCCAGCCATGCTGACTGCTTAATTCAATGTATTCCTTCACTGATTGAAGAGATTCTATGGCAAGTCCCAAATTGCTTTGGAAAGTTTCATAAAGGGTCTAGCTCCCATTATCCCAAGGTAAAGTAACCAGCTATTCTGTGTTAAATCATGAGGAGCTTAAAATGATGAAGAATTTAACAGTTTGTAACACAACATATATTGTTATATGGTGAGAATATGACTAACCCGATGCTTAGAAAATATATTAAAATCTATTTTAAATTTTGGAAAATAGCTTACAAAAATATCTTCACTTAAACTATATATCGTACAAAAACTGACTGGTGTGGGGGTTTACAGTACAAAACAATCACTGGTGGTTACAAAAGGGAACAGTGATCTATACTACCCTTAGTGAAAAACACAGGGCATTATATCTCACTGCCTTGAATTTGTCTCTTATCAGAACTAAGATAATTTCCAATATAACTCAAAAACTTTCAAACAGCATCTATTTTCTTAAACCTTTTTCTGAACTCCTGTTCAGTTTCTTTTAAAAAAATCACCACAGTGCTGTGGCCCAAGAAAGAAGAGTAATCCAACTAAAGGCAGAAATAATTGCTCTAGATAGTAAGATCTGTAGAGAGCTGAATACAGCAACATCTACAGTTGTTTCTACTGCCCATACTATCAGTTTCCTCTATCGGTTTCTAAAAGGAAGTGACACCAGTGGACAATTCCTTTGTAATCAATTTATGGGCAGAAGCAACAATTTTTGGTCTAGATTGGAGTTAGTTTAAATACATGGGTTTAATAAATACAAATATACACATCTGTATACATTAAATGTTGTCACATGTGTATAATTTCAACATATACATTATATACAGAAATACATACAGTACATGCTCCTCCTGACAACACTATCTCATTTTTCCAAGTGTCACCAAAAGGTGTGATAAGAAAATGAACAGAGGTTAAATATAGGACGTGACTGAGAACCAAGGTATCATTTCTCTATAATTAAAGAATCATAACAAATACAACTAAAGACAAATGCTGCGCTAGATTCCCCTATGCAAAGCTTAGGAATCAATGGGGTTCCCCGGGTGGTAAAAGCTAAATCTGGCCCTGTGCAGTGTCCTAAAATTCATGGATATTTGTACTGTGTTTGTGTCTAAAGCATTAAGTATACAACAGGTAGTAAAAGAGGTTGTGTAATCTAACACCTTAGCCAGTCCCAAAGTAGACCACAGCAGCCTTCTGATTCTTAACTGCTAGCATAATTTTTTTAAAATGAGAGTGATTTGAATCCAGATGACTCCATGGTCTCAGTTAGGAAAGGTCAAATGGTTATTGACTACTGGGGAGCTTGCACCATTTTGTGTCCTAAAATGCTGTGCAGCAAATAAGAGCAGTTTCTTAAGTATACAAAAGGCTGATCCAGAGTAACTAGTCCTCTCTTTTACTGTTATGTCTTGAAATAAAGGAATTCAAAAGAAGCTACAGTAAAGTAGATCACAAGAATGCCTCCTTAGTACAGTCTCTCAAGACAAATTAATCAACATAATCCAGTTTTAAAGCACTTTTTCTTGAAGTGAGATGCAAAACAAGATGTAATCTGTACATTAAGATGGATTTCCAAAAGGAACATGAATTCAAGCACAAGGAAAAAAAAAGAGGACAATACAGATGTCAAGACATTCAGTAGTGTGGCTTCTGTTCATCTCAAATTACAGCACAGCTCATGCACCACACCTTACAATTTTACACACTGTACATGATATAGAAATATTTAAGTTAAAATTTCTTTTACTGATATACTGTACTCAAATTTTAAATCCTGAGAAGAAAAAAAAAAGTGTGGTTACGTATGTGCACTATATCTCCGATATCACCAACACATACACCACAGGGTATCAGAAAGTCCAGAGAGGAATTACATGCTGTAAGTGTAACTCATGAAAGCCATTTTCTCTTTTCCTTGTTTGGGAGAGTCATTAGGAAACAATTTCTATTCTGTACTGCACAACAGTATATACATGTACATAAAACTATGACATTTTCTAATGACCGCAGCTTGCAATAACAGTCTTTCTGTCAGTTTCTTACCAGCTGCAACACAGTGGCTTCAGCTAAACATTAGGAAGAGTAATGCCAGTTACCTTGACATTGTAGTACTTGCTCGTATTTTACAGTTAGTAAATGTGTCTCAGGTTAGTCCCAAACACCACTTGAAAAACATTGACATATTTCTTTCCCCTCACAGGTGCCTGGTGTCAACAACAACAACAAGAACAACAACAAGAACTACACTAGACTTTTCAGGTGACTTCCAGTGCTGCAGAGCACTTGTCCACACATTGCAGAAGTAAAACTGGCAGGTCCATATTTATCACAAATGCAACCCCAGATACTTTCTTGATCTTGCATTCCCCATAATTCACATCAGATTCTGACACTAGTCATGCAGTTCCATCACATTTCAGGATGCTCAACATGCTGTAACCTTGTGGACATTCTGCAAACAAGTTAGTAGGCGATGATATGGGGTTCCTGGAGACGCTACCACCTCAAACACCGACTGAAAGGCCCTTCGATCTAATTCTTCATCTATCTGATGTCGGTAAAAGTCTATGGCCACCAAACAGAAGATGTTAACATCCACTTGCTCAGATTTTCCCATTCTGCTGATAACATGTGGAAGACTGAAATATAAGTTAAGGTCCTATGATGACGGAAGTTGCTCATCTTTTGGTATAGCACTTTAAACACTGTTCTCCAATAAAATGGTGTATTTTTGGAGTTCACCGACGATGTTAAAGTGCAGAATACTGTCACATATCAATTAGACTGCTACTACAGAAATGATATTTCTTCATTAACTTCACGCAATTTCTTATCCCCAGAAATTTTAACCTAGCAGTAGTTTTCTTTATCCACTGGAGCAAACAGTGCAATCAGCACCACAGTCAACTGCTGACAGCTAAAGAGCATTGCTGAGATTAAGAGTCATTAGGAAGTTTCAAACATGATATATGGCCACTTTTTGGCCTAGTCATGAAATGCAGTTATTTTTCTGTTTGTTTGGGGTTGTTTGTTTGTTTTTAAATAAACCCAGCACTGATACCACTTATGTCTTTTGGCTGTTCCAACTTATTTGGCTGATGTCATTGCATTGCCAAAGCTCACTATTACTGCAGTGCACCTCCAGGGGAACACTTGCAAAATACGGTTTGTATGTAGATGATAATTTTCTTAAATTTGAGTTTGGTTTTGGGGTTTGTTTGTTTTTTTAATATATTTTATCTTGCAGAAGGAATATAGAACAAAGCTTTTAAAGGTCCCTGCAAAGCTATCTGGTGAAGCTTTTACAAAGTCCTTCAAAGTAAGGACTTTCCCAATCATCTTGCATAGTCACAAGGAACGGATCTTAAAACAGTAGTTTTAGGTAACTTCATTCCCATGATCTGTTTAGAAGTTCTCTTTTTTCCCCTCAAACGTGAGGCACCAATAGCACAAAGGATATACACCACTACTAACTACAGTAAATCTGCCTTTTTTGTGTGTTAAACTTGTACTCTTATCCTTCAAGGCTATCAATGTGCTTTACAGATTCACTATATTTACCCAGACATGGCAAACATTCAGTCTTTTTAGGATACATTGCCGAAATCCATGGACTGGTAGAAGCACTGACAAAAAAACAGGAAAGACTCCACATTGCCATTGCCACAGGTGTTCTTTGCGTGAAATTAGAGAGAGACAGCATCACCCAGTCACGGACCATTGAGGACTGTCCAGTACTATGTAGCGTCTGGAATACCTGCAAAAAGCATTTTACACAGGAATAAAGACGTGGTAGACAGACATGGGAAAGAGTTTAGTTTCTCTTGCAAAGGTTCTCCCCAGCTACAAAGCTCAGGTTCACAAACCGGATTCCTGGAGACAACTCTGAGTGTAAAGAATTAATGAACACAATGCCTAGACAAAGAGATTTTGCAAAAGAGTCAGCCAGGATCCAGCTGGACTCATGACATCTGTGCCAAACTGAAGTAAACACACAGAAATGCAAGACTTGTCTGGTGTCTATTTTTATACATCAAATGTGGTGTGCACATGCACTCTCAAGTGATGCATGAGTCCAGTAAGTAGGTGCTGAAGAGCAAAATACCCAGAAGCCCAACTGAGTCCACAGGAGCTTGACTGTAGAGTTCACAAGGCCAGATGACCTGGGCTGGCTCCTTGAAATCTAAAGAGTCTGAGCACCAGGACCACAACTATTAATTTTCTCTTATTTTCCAATTATCAGTGATTGAACTGTACTGCTGCGAGCTTTGTCTTCCGGGCAACATGGTGATTCTAGCCCTCCATGTTGCCCGGAAGACAGAGCTCGCAGCAGTACAGCTCAATCACTGCAACTGGTTTGTTAGATCTAACAAAATTGTTATTTGCTCCTCCAATTGAGCTGTCAGTTATTTAGAAATCTTCCAAAACATTTAAGAAAAATATAAACACTACCTTATAAACTACTGTTGCCATGAATTGCGGGTAAGGCTGCTGATTGGATAAAAATTCTCCAATAACTTTATTCATTATGTCTTGTGGGGGGAAAAAGTCATCAAGGAACGGGGGAAGGACCGGAGCCACTACTCTAGCTTCAAAAGGAAATCCCTTCCTGATCCTGAAAATAATAAAAAAAGAACATATTTTATGATTGAATTCCAGTAAATATCTCGTTCTTTTCCAATTTAATTGGCAATAGAAAGAACATTTTACTTTAATCTCTAGATAGACAAAAAAGTCTTCAACACTGAGGAACCCAAGTCTTCATGTAATCTTACTCTAACATTCTACCCAAAGAGGTCTATCAAAGCTATTAGAAGTTGTTACAGGTGTTGTGTGCTCCCCCCCCCCCTTTTTTTAAATAGTCAACATTTTTTGAAGCTCTGGAATTGCATCAGAGACAAGATTTAATAATAGGAATGCTTAAAAACTAAACAAGAACAAAAAAGGACAGGGAGATCACTACTCCTAGTTGTCAGAGAAAAGACCACTTCTAAGCAGAACACTCATTACACTCATTTCCACTCATGACATCTTTGCATTTTTTATTCAAGACCAGGATGACCAATACATCAAACAGAAAAAGCAAGTTGCACTGCACTGTGAAGAGGGGAAAAGATACTTCAACTTAAAGACAATTTTACTTAAATAACACTGATTGGAAAGTCTTCCTGATAAAGGCTGCATCTGTTGATATGTCAAGATCAAGTTACCATTGTGTGATTATTCCCCCCAAAAGTTATTTTCTTCTCGTAATATTCACATTTGTTTTGCTAACTCTTAGGAGTGATATTTTCAAAAGCACTCAAGCACTGCTCTAGTTCTGTTCTCACTGAGTGCAGAAGTGAAACCCTCATCCAGTTTTATGGAAAAACCACTGAACACTTTAAAAAGTGTAAACCATTATCCCACAAACTACTATGCAAAATCTAACATGCTATGCTCACTTAAGACAGCTTGAGATTGTCAGATCAAAACAGGGGTTTTGAAATATTTTGTTAAATGAGTTCCATGTGAATACAGAAGTTTTATTGTATCCTTCCACTGCAATTACTTAACAGCCTTGGAAAGAGCAACACTTGGGTGGGGGAAGAAGAAAAAGGTTTTAAACTCTTAGGGTGGTTTGAAAGATTATTTCCCGTAAACTGGATTTATATCCTTGATTATGCAGAAGACATCCTGAAAAGCACTTAAGAGTTTGACCTGAAGGGAGCTGGAAATACATTTATAAAGTATTGTGGTTTGTACAACACACAGTATCAGTTAGGACATGTCTGTTTTCCATTTACATTCCTGTACATTTGTGCTGCCTTCAGCAATTCCATCAGTGTTACTGTGCATACTAGAAGTATCAATTTTAAGCAGTGGTAAGCAGAGAAACATCATTAATTAAATATTAGAACTGTCAAATGGACAAGTGACCACACAGTGCCAGACAGAATCATTTCCCTCCCATGGCCCCATTACACATTTTATCCTCTTACCTATCAAAAAGGACAGACACTCGTTCCATAGCTACAATCACAGATTCACTGTCGGGAGCAGCAGGATTTGCATCTGTGGTACGACTGGGGCTGATTTTTTCCTTTCCTAAACCAAAATAATTTGTTACAAGTTTACTGTGAATGCTAAAATAAGACCTTTTTATCCTTGGTAACAAAAATAATTTAGCACTGTTAGTAAGTTAGTCTCTCAGCAGATCAAAGGTATAAAAAAACCCCATAAATACCTGTGTACATGCAAGTCAGCATTAATCCAAGTGCTGCCATTGCTCTGTGGGGGCTCTGCACATTCACTCTGTCAACACTCAGTTTAACCAACGATTCACTATCCAGCCTAGACAGTTGCTCTGAAAGAAGGAGTCGTTCTAATCCTCTCAGGACACAGTGATAAATAATGGATGGCGTTGATTCATCACTTCCAGACACCATGACACCACACATCTGACAAAGAAAAAAGCCAACTACCTGTTTTTAAGGTGTATTTAGGTCATCTTCTAGCACCATACCACTGCAGCTAGTATGGAACTGCATCAAGTATTAAGAAAACCTAATGAAACTAAACCCAAAAGCATACCTACACCACAATAATCAAGTTAAGCATTAAAGATAGCTATGTGGTGATCCCAGATTACATGACCACCTGTGATTGGAGGCATCACAACATACCTGTATAATTCCTGCAGAGAATTCAGGCCCTACATCAAGTGGGTAATTCTCAATCAAATAGAAAGCAGCTGCACACATTACCAAGATGTGCTGTTGGTTATGGATATTCACACAACTGTAAGTAAGCAAAAACACTAGTGGTCACTTACATCAAAGTTGTCTAGGTCACAAATAGAAACAATATAAGCAATCCTTAAAAACACTAAGTATTTTTTCACATGAAATTTATGCAATTTAAAAAAAAAAAATCACACAAAGTATCACCGAGATGCCGTAAGAGAGCACTGGTTATCATGGAAATCCAGTGCAACACAAGAAATTTTTCAGCAATATAATTACAAGCTATCATTGCCTAACTTGTTTAGGAGAAATAAACTTCATTACTGATCCTGCAAGTCTTATTCAAAGAGTATGCCTTTTGACAGAAAAATAAGGTTTAGGGAACACAACTTACCAAAGAGACAAAAGACTGAGCTATCAAACAGTTCTCACCCTCAAATATCCTTTCGCTTCTGTAAATCAAACCTAAAATTGGCTGATATTTTCAATGAAAATGCCAAAGCCTGCTTGATACAACAGCCTGCTCTAAAACATACTGACAACAGCAAACCATAAAGAGCCCTTTTGTTCACACATAAGCATGCAACAGTTTGGGGGTGGGGGGTGGAGGGGGAAGAGTCTTACTGTGCTACTCCTCTCAAATTGGAGAGCAGATACTCGCTGATAATTGGAATGAGTTGCTTTGCTGTCTCATCAAGCAAGTCACACTCAAGGATATAAAGAATTCCATGCAGAGCTCCAATCCGACTTGGCATATGGGTGCTTCTTAGGGTTGATTCCAGCAGTCGACTTACTGGTTCAGCCACAGCTTTATCCTAATACATCCAATGAGAGTATTCATTAGAAGACAACACTGGTTCAATACTAGTGACTCCTATCATTCGGAAATACTTGGAACAGATTAAAGAGCAGAAAATACGGCATGAACCAGAGCCTGGCTTAAAACTACTTTGGATCAAATGTCACAAGATTAATATAATTAGATAAAAGATGATTTGCAGATGAACTAGTAAACTGATGCTACTTTGTTTTACCTGTAAAAAGTTATCTCATTATTTAAAGCCAAAAAAACCAAGATAAGCATTAGTTCAGTAAATAATATGTGCTATTAAGAATCCTCTACATATAGGACTTGTACGGTTGGAATTTTCTGGCCTTCCAGCTAACTACAAAGGATCCTTCTGTCTGAAAACTGACTGGTAGATGCCTATAGTCTGCATTCAAGAGAATACTCTGCCATCCACTCAACTTAGTACAGCATTCCATTTATTTGTTCTGAGACCACTGGCACTCAGACCTACACATCTTTCTCTCCACCACTCCCATGATCTGGACGAGGGGATCGAGTGCACCCTCAGTAAGTTTGCAGACGACACCAAGTTGGGCGGCAGTGTTGATCTGCTTGAGGGAAGGAAGGCTCTGCAGAAGGATCTGGACAGGCTGGATCGATGGGCTGAGGCCAACTGTATGAGATTCAACAAGGCCAAGTGCCGGGTCCTGCATTTCGGCCACAACAACCCCATGCAGCGCTACAGGCTTGGGGAAGAATGGCTGGAAAGCTGCCTGGCAGAAAAGGACCTGGGGGTGTTGATCAACAGCCAGCTGAATATGAGCCAGCAGTGTGCCCAGGCGGCCAAGAAGGCCAATGGCATCCTGGCCTGTATCAGAAACAGTGTGGCCAGCAGGAGTAGGGAAGTGACCGTGCCCCTGTACTCGGCACTGGTGAGGCCGCACCTCGAATACTGTGTTCAGTTTTGGGCCCCTCACTAAAAGAAGGACATTGAGGTGTTGGAGTGCGTCCAAAGAAGAGCAACGATGCTGGTGAAGGGTCTAGAGCACAAGTCTTATGAGGAGCAGCTGAGGGAACTGGGGTGGTTTAGCCTGGAGAAGAGGAGGCTGAGAGGAGACCTCATTGCGCTCTACAACTACCTGAAAGGAGGTTGTAGCGAGGTGGGTGTCGGTCTCTTCTCCCAAGTAACTAGCGATAGGACGAGAGGAAATGGCCTCAAGTTGCGCCAGGGGAGGTTTAGGTTGGA
>NW_008795948.1:2160619-2234538 GCF_000699145.1 Aptenodytes forsteri
CACGCATTGGAACAGGCTGCCCAGGGAAGTGGTGGAGTCACCATCCCTGGAGGTACTTAAAAGACGTGTAAACGTGGTGCTTAGGGCCATGGTTTAGTGGTGTTAGGTTAATGGTTGGACTCAGTGATCTTAAGGGTCTTTTCCAGACTAAATCATAGAAGCATAATGATTCTACGATTCTATGTTTAGTCTTCAAACATCAAGCTGGGATCAGATACTTCACTCCCTGTTACCAAAGTACAACAACTTATTGGAATATGCAAAAATCTATTCTAAACTGTTAGATTGTAAGATGACAACTTTTCAAATCTATTTTAAGTATTTAATAAAAATTATTTGTCCTACATTGTTCCTGTATTCATGAAGTATCTAAGATGCAGGCCAGTTTTACAGTGCGTGCTCTCTAGTTGCTCTTTTTAAGTGGATTTTCTACATAACTGAGCATAGGACAAAACAAGCAGCTCTTGATGGAATCAACTGGTTTTTTCCTTCCACTAACCTGTTCTATTGAGCTGTTTGCTTGTGAGGTGTTATTAGGTCACTGAGTGGGCAATTACAGCCTAGTCAGAATGAGCTGATCTCTAAAACTGCTTCTGCATGTTTGGCATCACTTTCACAGCCTTCCCTTGCACAGTTGCTGCTACAATAGCTACTGGAAGCCCTACCCCAAAAGTCTTTCAAAACTTTTCTTATCACTGTTCCCCATATAGTTTTATATTAGTTTCATAGAGAGTTTCTAGAAATGCTAACTTCTTCCAAAAGAATTTGTAATTTTTTTTCCTAAGTAATCCCACTCTGAAATGTCCATTGGAAAATACTACTGCTCTCTGGTCTACAGATTTAAAGACAGCAACATATTTCATTAAATAACTTGCATTGATAATGTTCTTTCCCTAAGTGCAGAATGATGCAACAGAGGGAAGAGTGAGGGAAAGAAAAGGGATACCTGACTATCAAGCTACATATTCATCACGTGCACTATCCCAGCCTCTCATGAGATTACAGACATTCACCTGTAACACAAATCTAGCAATAGGTGTTCCACAGTCCTCATTTCTGGCCTGAAATGTAACAAATGAGTCCAGGGCAAAGGTAACACTCAACTGAATAAGATAAACCAAAAAGCACATTAAAATTAAGCTCAAACCTCAGAAAACCCCCAAACCAAGCAACCTTTCTGTTTGAATATGGGGCAACTGGAGATTATGTTTGCAGCCCCTGAAAGCCCAGAATACGTATCTTTTTACTTCTTATAGCCATGCAGATCAGCTAAGGGATTTTCTTAGAGACAAACAACTCTTAGCAAGTACATCAGATTTGGCAGCAGAAGCTAGGGATGAGTTAACCTAGACACCCATGAATTTGCAATAAACTTCCATGAGAATTTCTTACCATTCCGAGAACAGCAGCAGCTTTACAAGTGGCTGGTATCAAATACTGTACAAGAATCTCATCTTCTGATGGATGCACCTTTCGCAATTCTGTCAATGTTGTATACATCATCTCAAACTGATTCCTTTCTGTAAATAAGTCCGATACTGCCAGAAGCTGTACACAAATTAAAATTGCATATAAAAAAGCCCATTAGCAGACAGCAAAAAATTCACTCTCCCTTCTGTTATAATTGTCAGCAAAAGATTCCTCGATCGATCTATTAAATGTGTAAACATTAACTCAAGTGTCTGGAGTAACTATTGCTGTCCAGAATTAATTCCACCATCCATCTCAGATAACAATTACCTCCAAACGGTCCTTTTTTCCAAAAGGTTTACAAAACCAAATCCACTATAGTAAGTAATTCTGGAAAATGAACAAACACTGCCATTTACAATATACTAGAACACCCCAAAAAACACAATACACACTCTCTTGCAAGGATAGTTTCAAGTCTTTTATGATAGTGAATAATGGCTGTCAAGACGCATTCCACACTTGTGTTCTTTAGTTTTGCTTCTACACTTCAACAGCCAATTCAATCCTCTAATACATTGTTGTTTCATCTTCATTTTCTTACAGAGATAGGATAAGCAAAATCCCAAAATCTACTTTTAGCAAGCAGTCAAATAAAATACCGACTATCATTAAGTAACAATAAAGTGTTTGTAATGTAGTAGCAGAATATGCAATCCAGATGCTTATATAGTTTAAATCAGTATAGTTTTATAGTTGCTCAAATTATATTTCAGTACTGCCCATATAATAGCACTGCCAAGAAAAAACAGTGTTTCCCATATATTAAAAGATGCTCCACAAATGCTGCTTAGCTCTGACTATTTGGTACCATATACTCAATTATAACTCTGAATAATAGTTTAGACTTACTGATCGCACCACTTCGCTAATCAAAATGACTGGCGTTCTCTTGCTAGGGTTTGATGGCAATATCCACTGACTATACAGTTCAAGCAAGAACTGAGAACAAGAATGTATATCTACACCAGCCCGGTGTTTCCTGCAAGGCACAATAAGCAAGTGTTAAAATGGCTATTCTTAAGCCCTGCTAAAATGCTTGATTCAAAATAATACAGTTATTTACCAGCATCCAATTCACAAACCCAGCTTATTGAACTCAATGTGAAGAGATAAAAGCTTATTGATAAGTCAAAGGAGAGACAAGAAAAGATAAGACACCTGGTGTTAATAGGAGAGGTTGGTGGTGAGGAAGGAGCAGGTATGTCACTCTCATCTTCTTCATCCTCACCCCACTCTTCTTCTCTCAATGGAGTGATATTATTTCCTAACCATATGGAGTGTATAGAGACCTTGCAACACAAAAAAAAAGAAACAAGTAGAAAAGCACAACATTTAACACCCTCATAGTCAGATTAGAAAAGTCTTAGAAGCTCGATACATTTTTCATTTAAGTGACAGACAACACAGCCTCAAATAACATTTACATGAACTGCACAATCAAATTTTTTTTTTTAAACCTTTTTTAACACTTTAGTTCAACTCACTTTAAACTGTATGGCACAGCAAAAACAGTAGCACCATGTTAAGCAAAAATATACACACATTTATTTATTCTTCAAGCAGGATGTCTAATGCCTAGTATTGTTATGGTGTTAACAGTTTTTGTAAATAACACATAGGGTCTGTAAACCTGCAAATACTGAACGTTCAAGCCATTTAGAATCTCAAAAGAACATACAGATGCCTAAAGAGAGACAAGTGATCATTTAGTCTTCCCTGTGCAAAAGATTCCTCAAGAAAAATAATGTCATGAGTTTAGTATTTAAGTTTTTTTTACTAATACATACTATTCAAACAGTGAAACAAATATTAGATTTAAAACTTATATGTAACTTTATGTAAAGACTAATTTATCAAGGAGATAAATAACTGGATAAGGACTATTTTTTTATTCACTGGATGTCGTGCTAATTTTCCAACTATCATCATCCAGTGAAATTTACGTCCCTACATTGGGTTTATTTAAAATTAAAACAACATTGCTTATTTTATGGCCAGTGATTTTTCATTTCCTAAGGACTACTGCAAGCATGCGATAGCAAATTAAAATCCAATAGTTGAAGTGGAAGCTAACACTACAAGGGCTCTCTAACACACAAGGCTGAAAAGTACAACTCAATAGCTGGCTCACGGGTAGACCTCACACACACACAAGCGAAAATTCCATGAGAGGTGGGACAGCTGGCTGAGAGGAGTCACCCAGTTATGATCTACCCTGCATCACTCGGAGCTTTTAGTTTACATTTGATGTTAGGCAATGCCTCTTAACTGAATTTTCACAAACTGGAAGAGATGTAATAAAAGCCAAATTCAAAGTTAAGGTTTTGGCAAACCTGTCCCAGTTTATAATCCATATCTCCTATTTCTCGTTCAGTATTGATCTGCAGTAAGAGTTTTTCATGGCTGATAAGAGCACCTATAACAAAACAGAAGACAAGTTTTTAAAACATGCATAACAAAGTAGATGTAAAAATGGCTTTGTTTCCTGCAAACTGGATTTCAAACAAATTCCTAAGAGTATCTTTTTACTTTTTAAATGTAAAAAATTCACTCTCCTCTTCCCCCCATGCACAGGCACTTACCTGTAGTAGCAGGAGAAAGTGATGGAACGGGGTCCCAAGCTTGGTATAAGTGATGAGTAGCAATATTATCTCTCTTAGATACCATTGCTTGGATTTCCTGTTCAACAATTCCCCTGATAACGCTTAGCTTTCTCCCAAACCTGAAAGCCCAACAGAAATCAATTTAAGCAGATTTTCCCTTTAACATTTTTGTGCAAGTCTGACTAGCTTACTCTACAGTGTTATGTGTCTATGCTTATTTTCATTATCAGGGATGCTAAAACTGAGAAATGTTGAGAAATACATTCTGCACACTCTTCACTAGATTTTAGTAAGATATTGTCTTTTTCAGATACTGTCTTTTAACTCAGGTTTGTGATGCTAAGTCCATGTAACTTCTATGTAGACATACCCATCTGTATACACTCTTGCTTAGAAAATAGAGTCTATACATACTTTTGCCACAGCTAGATTAAGCAATTGTAATTATGTATTAATCACAAGTATAACTCTTACGCATTTTAGAGCAAGTAAAAAAAATACCTTGTGTCCAGAGCTTTTAAAGCTTTGTTGCGGGGCTGCTGTTCCAAACAGCTAACTGCTGGATTGCCTGCAACAGGTATTGTCATTGCACTCAGCACCAAGGAAGTTATGGCTTGTACTGCAAGAACATTAATTTGGGTCCTCTCTGTATCTTCCTGTAAAATGAACTTATTGTAATGTGAATTGTAAAAAAAAGAATCCTGAAAGCCCTGAATATCAGTTTGTCACCTCCCACTAGATTATCATTAATAAGCCTGACATCAAGACTTCTTCCCATCCAGAAATCTAGCTGACATAAGCAATACACACAAAGCACTGACACAGTAACAGTAGCAGTAACACATCCTTCCATCCCATCAGCCATTCTGCATGCATCCTCTCTTATCCCAACAGCATTAAAACCTCAAGATGTCCATTTCGGAACTTTCAAAGTGTTTAGTTTCTTTGTTTTTATCTACCCATTAGTTACCTGTTGAAACAAAGCATCAAATAAGACCAAATCTGAGTTGGAAACTCTTCAGAGAAGGATCCACGTTAACTGTTTTTAGTAACTGCCTGTTTAGGGAAAAAAACCTCAACCTCATCACGAATTTGCAGCAGCATTTTTCTGGGCATCATTATCCAGATGCATCTAATGTTCCTTCTAAAGCAAGATGCTACACATTCAGTATTTAGCACCACTGTAAAAGCATGAGAAAACTGTAACACAACTTTCTTAAAATATTTGGTTAGATTCAATCTATTATTCATACTTGAGGCACTGCCATTTTTCCCCAATAGAAGGTATTTGGAAGTACACACATTGCATCAAGCACTTCGCCACTGTAAATCATCACCACTGTAGTAACCTGTTTCTTTGCCTTTTAAAAAAAAATCTCTTAAAATAAACTTCTGGCACTGTGGGTTGTAACTCATCCTCCCTGTGTTGATGGTAGCAAGAAGCTTCATAGTACATTTAACTTTTTTTGCTCAGAACTGTTTATCATCAGTACTTTGAGTAAATCAGGTTTTTTACAAACTAAAATTAGAACAACAGCACAAACACTTGCAGATTCTGAAGTGGCAGGATGCTTCTCAGTTTTTGCTTTCGTTGTATAGATTCCGATTCCTTCTTGAAAGTATCGGACCACAAAGGAGTCTGAACTTTTTAAGAAAATGTAATATGGTAACAAATTTTAAACTTTTTTTTAAAAAAAGAATTTTGTATTTTTATTTCAGAAAATATTAACATAGTGAAATTTATAATAGTGCTTAAAAAGTCTGCAATTTTAACCATATTAGTTTTCCTTGGAAAGTAAAGGAGCAGTATTACTCCTGTTCTACAAATAAACACTCTCTACATGACAAATAAGGAACTACCAATAGCTAGGTTGCCTTAAGTCTGATCCAACATGGCCATTACGTACAAAAGAGTTAAGTCAAAGATTCTGCAGGCTGCACAACAAGTGTCCATGTCAGCCTGTCTAACAGAAAATGCTAACCCAGGGAAGAGGGATGATGATGCCCTACCCCTTTTTGGAGTCTGACACCTAGGAAGCAAGGGAAACAAACCCCTTTGTCTGCTACCCAGGATCCACTATTCATAGGCATCTACCCTCCAAATTCTTCAAAATGCTTTAGGCTCTGCACCTACCATCAGGACCGCTCACAATTTGGGAGTGAATGCTATACAAGACTAGGAAAAAAAACCTTTCAGGTTAAAGGGCTAGAACCTAGTAAAATCAGTTCTCTAGCAGGTTAAGACATCTGAAGAGGGAAAGCCTCTTTTATGATAGCTAAGTTCACTCTCATCTTTGCTTTTGGTAAATGCCCTCCACTGAATTTTGAACACTTACCTGAGGCATCCAAGCTAGAAGCCCAGATATCCAATATACAGTCTACAACTGGGAGCGAAATACATGGGCATGCGTCTCCAGGTCAATTCATTTCTAGTCAAGAAACTTACAAAATCTTACCAAAGAAACTCCCCTTGAAGTTTGATTATTAGATAGCACAGATAATTGCAGTAATACTTACTAGTTACAGTTAACTAGTATATTTCCTAAAGGCACAGTTCTCTCACACATTGTTTCTCCTGAAGTTTTCGGAATTCCTACTGTGCGTAAAGCCAAACATCTAATCAAGCAAACTTTGAACTGTGTGCGTGGTGAGTTACATGCTAACATAAAGTTGAAACAGCTTCACTAAAATTTTTCTATACTATTTACACGCTTGCAGAAGCTTTAAGCCAGAAGATGGATGTGTCTGAACTCACAGGGATATGAAGACAAGGAAATATAAAACGGAAAGAATTTCTTAAGTTTTAGTCACTACTTTTCTGCTTTACAGGTTTATTAATAGAAACATTTTTCTTAGTTTAAGTAAAATTTAATTTTAAAAGTCAGTGAATGACATTACCTCTTGCTGGTTCTCCTCTTGGTCCATTACAATAGGCTGAGTTACAAGCACACCAAGCAAAGTAGCCCAAGTCTCTTCAAACTGAGTACGGCTGATCCATCCTATGGAAACACTCAGAGATAGCCATTTATGTCTTAATACAAACTTAAACATGGAATGGCATTAAAAAATGGTACATCGTTTCCATAGATTTAGTTTCATACCATTTCCTATTCGATTTGGCATTTTTTGTAATCACTACAGCTTAAATTTAAACTGATCTATTTTAGGAAGTGATGAACCCTTTAGAAGGGTTCTGGACATTATTATTTAAATAGTCCTGTTTGGGTTGTTTCTTATATACATTTAAATATTTTGATTGTCCAACTTTCAAAGCGCTGAGATCTATCAGGTTTTAACACAGAAAATCATCCAGAAAATGGGCCAATTCTCACAGGAAAGTAAGTCATGGAGAATTCCATAATGATCCAAGAAATCTTCATGCCCTAAAAGCAAAATGACTCAACTGCCTAGAAATAGGCCATTAAAATTCAAGCACTTCCTAAAGTTTTTCCAAACAGATTTTTACCTATAAAAGACTGCAAAGGATTCCTGAATAATACCTTGCAATTTATACTAATGGTATCTAAAGAATCAAAAATGAGAATGTCATCTTAGGCATTATAGTGATCAAACAGAAATCAGTACTACACCACAAGTCAAATATTAACCCGTAGATCAGAGGGGCGAAAAACCCAAAAACCCAAAGAACTTCCATAAGCATACAGAAAATTTGATGCATTACTCCTGACAGTCTCATCTGTTGACAAAGACTTGAACTCCTAAGCCCCACTGCTCTCATTCAGTAAACCTTGACATATCCAGAAGCTTTAACGTGACAGCATCTCATTTAAAATATTGGAAGTGTGGCACTAAAGTCTATTTATATACTATGCGTGAATAAAAAAAAGGAGGGGAAGCAAAATATTCTCAAACATACTGTCAAGTGTATGCTCCAGAAAACAAGTGGCCATTCTGTAAGAGCATACTGAAATCACCTCCCTGAGTTGGAATAGTTTTTGGCTTTATTTCTATAATTTATAATTTTTTCTCTGCAGACCAAAGTGTAAGAATTATTGCAGCACAATTACTAACATGCCCTGAAATACTATTTCTCTTCCACATAAGCAAAAAAAGTAAAAAAATGGTACCAGATTCAGTTATTCAGTAACTTCACAACACAGGTAAATGCCCAGTAAGAGCCAACTGTATTAATTTTCAATTTTGTACATACCAAGTGTATTAATGCGATAGATGAACTCCTTAAAGATTTCTTTTTCTTGAAGAAATTCTACTGGTATTTCAGGAAAAACTGTGCTAAAGTCACCTGCAGGCTTTGGTGACCAGCCCAATTTCCAGACCTGAAGAAATATAAAGAAAGTCTACTTATCCAAAACAGAGATAGTATTAACATGACAGCTATAAATATACATGCACCATTCAAAAGCAATGAGACATCAGTAAATAAAGTAATTCTCCAAATACAAAACAACTTAGAGAAAGATTAAATATCTAATACAGCTAATACACATCTTACACTGTATTTCTAATTTTGGGTGGGTTTTTTTTTGCATATTTCTCACTATGAATTAATTATTCAGTCCTACTGTCCAAGTTTGGATATGAAAGCAAGTAAGTTCCTGTCGTGTATTTCAGTTTAGAATTTAAGTGCCAGGTAACTCCTAGATTGTGCAGAAATGATGCTGAAAAGGTAATTCAGGGAAAATAGTTCACATACTATTGATGCTGAAAAAGCACGAAGATACATCCGAGAGCAGGCAAAAAAGTCTCAGTTTAAAAAAAATCAGTACCTTTTGACATCCCCTCAAAAACAGAGTGCTGAGAAACAGAGAAAGGCCAGAGAAATGGCCTTGCACATATCAGGAACCCCCCTTTTGCTCTACCTAATAAGCATCTAGAAAAGTTTCCAATAACAGTTTTGAAGTTTATCAAAACAAAGTCATTTCACAGTACTAACAATACATGGAGGTAATCACGAGGTGTTCTTAAATCCATGTTACATCAGCCAAAAAGGAAAGGTTGAAATACCTTGTCCAAAAGATCCAAGACGAGGTAGGAGAGAATGGTAATATACAATCCAAGAGTATCTGCATGGCATACCATGGTATGGTACCACACACAAATACCTGAGTTAGTTCAGACACCACTTCAGACACCTCAGCACCATTGCATCATTGTGGTGCTTAGCATGACAAAAAATGAATTTGTCAATTCAGGCGTCATAAAGAAAGTAGCAGTGTAGATTTTGCATTCTTTCCAGGGTAAGCAATCCCACTGGGTAGGAGGAAACATTAGCCCTAACAAAGCACCCAAGTCACTGCTTGCTTTTCCTTTCTTAAACTACCACCTGGACAGTCTTTCATGTAGGAACGTAAGGAGCAACTACATCCTTTCTAATCAAAATTCTGATTCCAAAGTGAACTCTTATTTGATATCTTTACAATGTTTTGCTGCTCAGTGTTTAAAAAGACAAACTCGCTGATCAAACTAGCTAAAGGTTGAAGTCCTACTGATGTAAAACTTGAGATGCAGCACCGTGTTTGGTTTTCAAAAAATTGTTCAATAGCTTTTAAAGTCCTGAAAACAAAGCATAATGAACATACCAAGGGAGGTACTCTTGTGTAACTGTTCACTAGAGGCAGCCTTGCTAAACTGATGATGATGTTCTTGAGGACAGGCGTAAGAAACGCTGGGATACTGCTGTTTCTTCTGTGCCCCAGTGCCAAGACAGTCTGTAAGCATTCCACCATCTCAGCTACCATTTCACAAGCTGCAGTAATGTGTTTAGTTTCTTTGTTGGGAGAAAAAGAAATTCAGTTTTATGAATCTATTCAAAAGAGACATAATTTAAAAAGATACAGAAAAACAAGAAATGCTTAATGAAAGACTGTCGACTAAAAAGGACAAAACTACAATAAGGATGTATACAAAGAAATATTCTACAACATTTCAGCTAGTTAAGAGTACTACTACCACCCTCCTCACAACAGCTTGTGTTGTTTGCCAGTCTCAGTGCTGGAGATTACCAGCACCTGAGATCTGTCAGCAGAGCAGCTCCCATGCTAACCCCAGCAAGAACAGGCCACACTGAATAGAGCATTTGTGAGAATTGAAAGTGACCAAACTCATCTGTTTTATGAGAAAACAGTCTCATAGCTGGCTCCGTGTTAAATCTGACAAGCAGGTAGATTCTGTAGATGGAAGTGGCATCTCACTGTACCAGCACTGGATATGGAAGACAATGTTGTCCACACTCACAACTACACTTGACCTTCACCTCAACATAGTGCTCCCATACTGTGGAAGGGCAGATAATCAATCTGCCATTCTTCAGAAGAAATATTAACAATTCTCCCCCCTACATGAAATTTAGAAATCCCACAACACTTTAAAAAGCTCAGTCTACAGCGTGCTGCACAGCTAACAGAATCCCCCAAAAGACAAATCTGCATTCATATTTAACTTGCAAGAAAAAACAACTATACCTGTTAAAAATACATCAACCTGTATTTAATAAATATTTATCAAATACAAATAAGGTCTCAGATGAACACTCATTGTTAAAAAAACCAGTAATGGAAAGGGTACCTACAAATATTTCTTCAGTGAAAGTTTAAGGCAAAAGTGGAATTCACCATTTACTTACTCTGTGCATTTGAATCACCTTCACCCTCACTTAAGCCTTTTGAAGTATTCTTCTTTCTTTCAGGACTAAGAAGTTGATTACCAGGTTCAACAGCAACTGAATTAGACAAAAATATTTAAGAGACACAGCCATTACATATCTCATATTCCATTTTTCTCCTCAAAACCACAGAGTAGTCAAATATTTAACATCTCCAAGGCATCTGCCAAGTTCAAAAGTAAACACAAGATTTTAAATGAGAAATTATAGTAGTAAAAATAAATTTGTCAAAGAAATAATTAAAAAGGACTCAGAGGAGATATTCCAGACACCTAGCATTTGATCAGTGATGACTGACAATTTATCAAGAAAATTTTCTCATAGCCATTCAAATGGGACTCACCTGCTTCTATGATAAATCTAATGCAATTAATTAAGGAGCAAGCATATGTCACATTAGCTGCAGAAGCCAGTAAATTCCAGAGACTAGGCTGCTGTAATGTCAGACAGCAACAATCCAGAGCAGCTTGAAGATCTACACTTAATGGAATCTGGTCGTGCGTTAAATGCCATGATAGTGCCTGTGCAAAAAAATAAATTTCCCATTAATAGCAAATTCTCACAACAGAAGAACTTATAACCAAAGGTGGTGGTTTGTTTTTTTTTTTTTTACTCAGCAATATGTAAAGTTTTATTAGCAAGTTGTATTGCTTTTTTCCTGAGAGAACAGAATTTATTTTAAGTACAAGAAAATTATGAGCATTATATACTGTCTATTCATTGTCCCAAAAATTAGTGCAGAGCCATTTTCCCAAATGCCAAGATCATTCCATCATTCAATCAACCTCTCCTTGTAAAAAGCTGCTCATGTCCCATAAGCCCATCTGATTCACTACCACACGTCAAATAAAATAACCATTGAAGAAATTTCTACAGTTAAGAAAATTGCCCAGACCAAAAGTTACTCAATGGTGATCAGTTTAAGTCAAGTTGTTCCCTCTCCCAACGTTTTCACCACATCTTTAATTATGCTGTAATTTCTTACCTCTACTGACATAACTACGAATTTCAGGATATCATCCTCTTTGTCAGGAGGAACGTGGAGACCAGCTGGTAGTTTTGAGAGCAACAACAAATACTGAGCCAGTGCACGACAAAGTGTCATCATAGACTGATACATCACCTCATCTCCTACAAAATAAGACTGGATGAAATCTAGCAGTCTGAATTTTTTTCCCCCTCAATAAATGTTTTTCAGAATTATTTCATAAGCACTTTTATGGCAGGTTTCTTGATTTTTTAAAATAGTAAGTTCATGTATTCACAAGACATCTGTAAAGTACCTTTGCAGAGGAGAGAATAAAAAGACCATTATTTCTATTACCAAATATATCGCTTAGTTTTTTCCAGTAGGCTGATGGCTCAGTTGGCAATAGTGGTTGAAAAACCTGGTGGTTGGCAGGAAGGTTTTGTACAGTTGTAGACACATGATCCAGAGTTACCCTCCGAGCTGTTTCAAAGAAGCTACTCTTCTGGTCTCTTGAGATTTCATTCATGCCAAGGCTTAAACAAGGTGCTAACAAGCTTAGGTTGAATTCCTGAAATCAAATAGTAAATAAAGAGAGTAAAGAAATTGCTTTTAAAGAGAAGCTAAGTATCTGAGGGTACTATTCTGGCATATTAACATGGTGGTAAATTAACAGTTTATTAACTAACTTGTTATTATGACCTCTATTATGGTGTAACAATACCATAATTAAGACCATATTTGTTCCACATTTAAATTCCAAACACTACTGTACTGGAAAGAAAAAAAGTCAATGTGCTTATTCCAAATTTTCAGAACAGTATGTGCATAAAGCTTAAGGATGACCTATATACAAGGAATCTTCAAATAAGTTTTCAAACAAATAAGTCAAAAATCTTTTTAAAAAGAGTTTCCCACTATTATTTCTGCATACCAGCAGCAAACGTAATGTAGAGAATTTGAACAAAATACATTCTTAGAAAACAAAGTCCTTAGAAACAATAAATACAAGTTGTCCTTTACGCCAGATTTACTATCTGTGGCCTGTTAGTGGCATATTACAAGTAACCTAGCACAGATATTTAAAAGGTTACAGAAACATCTGGCCTCGTTAAGAGACTATATGGCAAAATGAGAAGATTATGTAAAATGGTAAAACTGGATTTTTGATTGCAATACATAAACTAACCTTCACTTCCACTCTATACATCCAACCTGTACTACTAGAAAGCTGCTATCAGCAGCATTACTAGACACAGAAACGAAACATATCTACTATTTTAGTTTCCAAAATGAAGTGAAATTCAAGTAGTGAACTACCAGTATTATATAAATTTGAAGTGTTTACGTTTAAGACTCTAATTTAGTAATACTACCAATAAGAACATTAGAAATAATTTATTACATTCTCTTCAGCTGACTGTTTCATCTGACAAAGAAGTTACCTTGCTGGTCATGATGGAGTTCAGGTCAGGCTGAGGAATCCTATTTACCAGCTCTGCACCTTCTAGCAGTGCTGAGTCAGACTTGATGCAACACTGCGACCTCACTAGCGAAACATACCAGTCCTTTAATAATTAAAAAAAGAAATTTATTACATATTTGTTTTCAGAAAATAATGAAGTTCACGGGGACAGGGGAAGAATTGCTCACTGGCATTGAATTGTGGTCTGTTTAAGAGATCACTAGGCCACATTAATGTCAAAAAAACTCAAAGAAAAAAGCAAGGCCAAATAGACAACCAGTGAATAGACCATCTTAAAATAGACCAATTTAATTTAATTGCCAGTTCACTGGCAAGCTGTCTATTTCCATACAGTCTGGACAGGAAATGAGGAAAAAAGCAGCTTAACATTTAGCGCAGGTGTATGTGTATGTATTAGGATCCTAAAGCTGAGGAGAGTATCTAGAAAAAAACCTGGAATACTCAGTAGTTACACAAACATAACATTAATAGCAAAAAACCCAATACTATAGCCACATAAGAAAAGTCTTCAGATTCAAATAAATCAGCAGATGGAGATAACACCTATCTTTTAACACTCACTGTAATAAATGAAGACCATAGAATCATTGAGGTTGGAAGAGACCTCTAAGATCGAGTCCAACCATCGACCCAACACCACCATGCCCACTAACACACATCACTGCAGATTTACTCCTTAAATCATTAGTGATGAGCCTACAGGAATTAGTTAATAATATAACTACGGAATATAAAGATTTATCCCTTTTCTGTGTTTTCCTTCTTATAACTGGACATCCTGAATTTGCTGATATTAATTAGAATGCATCTAAGCCTGTCAGAGCTCAAGGCGCACCTGGACGACGCTCTTGGTCATATGGTTTATTTTTAGGTAGTCCTGTGAGGAGCAGGGAGTTGGACTCGATGATCCTTATGGGTCCCTTCCAACTTGATTCCATGAACTATGTTGGGGTTGTGGAGGAAGCATACAAAAACTACTTCCTTTGTGCAGGAATTACAGAGGAAGAAGATTTTTTGGTTAATTTGAAGACAGAAAGCCATAGGTAAATGGTTTCTGGGCACAAACAGTGTTTCCTCCTGCTGTCTAAGTAGCTCTCAATCTCTTGTAAGTCAATGGGTTCCTCAATTACTTAGTCTCCTCCAAACTGCCAGCTAATCAAATAATTTTTGCCATCTGAGTTACACACATTCCATATTACTGTGTATCACTGCAGAACACAAAGGAATGAAAAGAAGTGATCTGTGCCATGGGACAAACTAGAAAGAAAGGAAGACACAGGCCCCAAATGGCTTGCTCTTAGCTTCCCACCCCGCTCTGAAATAAACACATCTAAGTACATGAAAGACACAAACAGTTAAATAGCCATGTTCGTTCTCTGAACGTAATTTAAAGCTGAGAAGTGGCAACTGAGAAATAATGCTTCATTTCCAAGAGACAACCAACAGCTTTCAGGAAATGAATAAAACTGATCACTGCAGTAAACACATCAAGAAAAGAAGAGTATGTATCTGTCTCTACTGAACCTTATATAAAGCTTTCCATTAAAGTTATGCAAAGAAACAAAACTTGGTATTTTCACAGCACCGTCAACATAACAAACATGTATGCACATGCTAATTATTCATCTTAAGTTCAACAGTCAGCCAACACATATGAAATCATTCACTGATCTATATTTGAGATTCATTGACAATTCTGAGAACATTAACTGCATAGTAAAAAGAAGGTATATTTAAATATTTTGTAATGAGCAAAAGCTTATTTAGAGCCAAGGCACTTTTAGTGACTCTTTCTAAACATAATCTTACTTTGTCTAGAATTACATTCTCTAAAGCTGGTTGGTCTTCTCCATCTAGTGGGTGTGAGGTAACCAGAGGTGAAGGACTAGATGTGTCTGGTGCTACCATAAGACGAAACCTATCCAAGAGCGAGTAAAGTCTTTGGTGTCTGAAAATAGAAGAACACATCAGCAGAGAGCTAACTTACTCAGTTTTGTAAATCATTTAAAAATAGAAAGACATCCAGTGAGCCAATTCTAATCCTGGGAGAGAAAAGCAGTAGGGTCTTAAGTTCTTTGGTGGATATATGCAGTCATATGATGCAAAACTGCAAATTTCACCAGCTATCAGTAGCCCAAACAAATGAACTCAGCACCACCACCAATAAAGATTTAAATTTAATTTAGGTTTAAAATTTGCATGTGCTTAAGCATAAAATGCAAGCTGTTCAGCCTTCTTTATGCAGTAAGTCTTTTTAATGAGTAAGAAGAATCAAAGTTAGTGTACAGATGATTTGGTTGCCGACAAATATGTTCTAACAGATACCAAACAAGAATCCACTAAAACTGAACTTTTTTAAAAAAGTGTATCAGGAATTCCAGTTTGTGGATTTATGTCAGTGTCAGGGGTTTGGGTTTTTTGTTTGTTCGTGTTTTTTTGGTTTAGGGTTTTTTGTCAGTTTGGTTTGCTGGTTGTTTTTTTTTCCATTACTGCTATCAAGAACTTCTATAGAGTCATTTGGAGATTTTGGGGTTTTTTAAAAATTCAAATGTAACATGACCTATGAAGGCACATTACCATCAATCTACTGCAGTCTTGGGCTTTAGATACTTTTCCCCTACTTCTTTCTTATTTCAGTCAACAGATATTAACCTCAAACAGCAATGACATCCAGAGGATTAAGTTAGACTCTTTCCAACATTAAATAAAGCTTTTTCAAAAATGGAGTAACTTTCTCCTTTTTATAATAGCAGTTTACTTTTAAACAGCTGGGAGACTAAACAATTAAAACTTTCAACACAGCTATCTGGAAAAAAAACAATCAAAAAACAAGCCCACCCAGCTTGGACTCACAAAATTCTGCAAAAGTGAGGAAAAAAGTTGTTTTCGGTAATGTAGTTTTTGTCAAGGAATTAATTTGTGGTTGCTGTCTCTCAACAGTTAAATACTGAGTGGGATGTGGGAGAGAGAATTTGATGCCTTCGAGCCTTTAGCTTGCTTTAATTATAGAATCATAGAATAGTTTGGGTTGGAAGGGACCTCTAAAGGTCATCTAGTCCAACCCCCTGCAGCGAGCAGGACACTTTCAACTAGATCAGGTTGCCTGTCCAACCTGACCTTGAACGTTTCCAGGGATGGGGCATCTACCACCTCTCTAGGCAACCTGTTCCAGTGTTTCACCACCCGCATTGTAAAAAATGTCTTCCTTATATCTAGAATTTCTTCCTTATATCTTAATTCTTAAATATATTGCAAATTCAAGTCATCCAACACAATTGTCCTTGTGCCAGAATATGCCTGCATCTCTTAAGAGAGGCTTTACTCCTGTTTTACCTCCAAAAAGGACTACCTTATCTTTAAGAAAAAGCCAAACATAGGAAAACAGAGTTAACACAGTTAGTACTAGAACATTACTTAGTTTGGCATTTTAACACGTATTGGTATTATTTACCTTGTTGCTAATCCACTGTTTTGAAGGTATTCCTGAATTCTATCCAGTTCTTCAACTGGTAACTGAGTAATGCTGTTCTATAGGAAAGAGTCACAAGAATTTTATAGGATGAAAGTGAGTAAAATAGCCATAAGTGCTTTGAACAGATTAGGAAAGTTATAGGCAATAAAGTGAAATGTAAACATCCACGTATCTCTATATTAAATAAAAAAAATCCTTTCCAATGAAATAACTTAAACATCAGCATATTTTGATGTACTTTAAATCATTACACTTGATTATATTGCTAGCACTACCTAATCTTATTTACAAATGAGTATATTTTTCTTTACCTGTAAAGTTGCAGCCAAAAGCATTTCCACCCGACGGCAAGCCAGTGTGTCAACCATGCGAGCAAGCACACGGAATGGAGTACACAGAAGCTTATCAACATATAATGTTAAGACAGCCCCAGACTGGCTGAGATGTATTCCCTCTAAACACTGTAAAGTCTTCTTCAGAGTTGTGGGCTAGATGTTGAAACAAAACAGACCAAAAAGTGCAATCAACTAGAATACAAAGATCTTAAAGCTAAAGGGAAAAGCATTTAGAAAAAAACTATAGCAGACAACTAGCTGATCAATATAATCATCTATACAGGTCTGAGTTACCGGCTTATTTAATGTGAACACTAAGTTGTTTGATGTTTAACTGTAAAAGCTTACTTACAAAGAGTAAGCAAAAAGTAGGGAGCAAAACTTTTAGGGAAAAAAGCTAGAGACATAGGTGGAATTGTAGAAAGCTTTGAGAACAGTGAGAAGCTTGAACTCTTGCTGGAAGAAGGTAGGAACATGAGCATAGTTAAGACAAGAGACATTAGAATACTGATAAGCATGAGGGATTTTTTGAGCACATGTTCAATCGTAGAAACAGCAATGGCTACTCAGGATTAAAAGGGAGTGCAAATTTTTTTTTTTTTTTAAATATCAGCACCAATAATCTAAAGGGAGAAACACAAAGACAAACTAGTTTGACTCGTGGAACCAATCTTGTTTAAGAGCAGACTGTAAATATCAGCTATTTTAGTTTTACTGACTTTTCTGATAATCACCAAAAATTTCACAGAATGACTACATCTTCCATTCAAACACATTTAGTTCATTCTACCGATTCTCAGACACTAAAGCCCAGATTCATCTCACCTAACTTTAAAGTGTTTTATTCACTTGCCTAAAGCAATAATGCAGTTGCACTAGATTTGCACAGAGACAATGGGAAGAGACAGGAAACCTTACCAGGCTACTCAGGGTGCGGCAGCATCTCCCCCCATTAGCTCTAGAGGAAGCCCAGGAAATGACATTTCCTACCTAGTGGGTTCCCAAGATTAAGAGGGATGCATACAACTTTACACCCCTATAAAACATCATCTACTCCTTTTAATTTGAAAACTAAAATAATCAACAGAAATCATACACTGAATTTCTGAAGCGGTATTTCCCTCAACAAAAGACTACAACTTGTGGGGCAGATCAATGGGGAACGCATGAGCTTGCAAGTCATTTTCATGTTGTTAGCACCTATGAAGATGGACTAGTTCCTATTCCTGCCTTTGTAGTTAGTAGCTCTGTTACTTATGCTACCAAGGTACTGAAATCAAAGATGAAAGTTACAATTTTAATTTACCCTTCAGATATTTATTATGCAGGGGTAATACCCAGGAAGGAAGGAAAAGCAGCTGAACCAACTCTAGTTGAATTCATAGATTTGATGGACTGGAACACATCTGATACTAAAGTTGCTAATATAATGTTCATTGTTTGCATTTTTAAAGAAGTGACTTTAAAGTTGATAAATGACCCAGAAATGTCAGAATTTGCATACTTCTCAGTTAAACTTATGCTGAAGTGTAAGTGACTTTATTCTTTAAAAAAGTGAAAAAGTTAAACTTACAGCTGCAAGATTCTCACACCGTGATTGAATGGCCTGGATGAAGAGCCCACTGGCTGCTGAATTCCTGTGAACAGCACTAATAAAGTCTTGTACTGGAGGCTCATGGGACAGATTAATCAAGTCTTGAACATGATTCACAATAAGCCAGGTCAAGTGTTCTGAATCATGTAGGTTTTGACACTAAAGGGGAAAAAATTAAAACCTGATTCCAGTAATACCCATGTTAAGTGTTTAATTACTAAAATCATTATTTGACACAACATTAAGTTTTTCATATATAATTCTGGTAGCTATTTTAAAATAATGGCATAAAGTGTCTGTATTTTAATATCACCATCATTATTTTTACATGACAAATTTTCTAAATGCTTTTGATCTTGTTGCAAATTAAGATTTAATGAATTTGTAAGTTATTTTTTTTAAAACACTAAAAATCCAGGTTAGAAACAAGTAAATTGAAAAGGACAATTCAAAGATGCCGCTTTTAATGAAACGCTATTTGAAATAAACATGCACACACACAGTCTTCTTGTAAAATGTGATTTTCATTTAGGCTTCTTTTTAAAGATTTCTTATTATTACCGGCCATAAACACAAGATGAACGATTTCTGGAAAGCAAATCCAAAAACATCTATCAATTATCAGTTTTAAACCTATGGAGGCTATGTGCATATCGACAAGCAGTGCAATGCAACATGAAAAGATCTGTAGGGCTAACTAGGTGATGCTGAGAGGCTGACACTCCCCAGTAAAGAGGTTTTGGAGGGTTTTACATTGGACTACCTCTAGTCTGACTCTAGTGACTGAATGTCCATTGGTACTTGAAGTGCTTCTTAAACATATCTTTTGGTTTAGTTGAATCTGAAAGGAATGCAGTTTGCTTGCCCCAAAACTGCTCTCCAATGCAAACCAAAGTGCACTACCAGATATTACAGGAAGATTCACTTCAAAAGTTCCCAATGAACTCAAATGCTAATATTGAGGCAGCAAGAGGCCAAAGCCACAGGAACTGCTCTCATTAGAGAATCAAAATGGAAGTTAAATGTTCATGTAAAACCTCTCCTCTTAAGGTACAGAGACAGAAATTTGTCGTCTCCTAGACACTGTGCACTGCTACTGATGTTGGGAAGTCTAGCACTACTTAGTGTGCTCTAGTACTTCACAAGTAAGGGATATGATACCCAGCAGATAATTCTATTACCCACCAGGTGTCCTTTACAAGCCAAGAGAATCCTCAGTTTAGAATAGAAAAAAATACCAAATGAGGTCATACCTAAGCTTACAGAAGCACCACCTGAAAATAAAATGACTAGTTTCACAAGTCTTCATTTTTCACTTGTGAACCAGAGATTCAGTTAATGCACATCAGGAATAAAAGACTGTCAGCATAATAACTCAAAACTATAGTTATAAAATTCAAAACTTACAACATAGTCACAAAAAAGAATGAGTGCTCCTCTTCTCACTATCTCTCGATTGCACATGCCACGTTTAGATTCTGAGTTAGATTCATCACTGTCTCCAGATATCTGAGGGCTAAGCAATTTAGTTGTAGAAAGACTGTGTCTCCTGCAAGAAGCACATTATATTTTGTTACTATTTTATTATTATATTTTATTACTATGGCTACTGAAACATTAACAATCAAATTGCTTGGAATATCCTACCAATGTTCTTACATAATATTTATTTTCCTAGAAACTTCATTCAAGCCTTATACTGCTTTGAAGTAGACACTTAGAAAGTAAAGAGCTGATGGAAAGCTAACAATAGCAGTATCACTTTTTTGTTCCGTGTTTATTACTTCCTTGGACAGTCTGAAGAACTAAACAGGTTATTTAAAAGAAAAAACACGGGCTATAGCATGTCTGGTGGGATAACAGAACCTAATTCTGTATTTTCTTCTCAAGCCAAACCAGTGTTCTTGAGCACTTAGTCTAGTGTCAGATCAAAAGTGATGGCCACCCCAGAAAAAAAAAAATAGAGGTGATACTGGTAAATCAAAAAAAGAACTGCAACAAATAGCTTTCAACAAATAGATGTCACCTCAGCTATTTTAGTTGCCCTACTTTGCTCATAAGCCTGGTAATTTCATGTTTCCTCAAATTAGAATAATATTTTTTCACATCATGAGGTTGAACTGAGGCAAGAATCTCACATCTGAGCAAGTATTGATCTACTCATGTTGTGGAGCAAGATTAGTCTTCCCTAACATTCACTGCACAAGCATCAGAAACATCTCAAGTCAGTTGTTAATCTCCCTCTACAGTTAACACAGAGGGATACCCACCCACACAGGGGGTTATCTTCTTTACCCCCAGAGAATGAATTGTTCCAATGCCTGACAGGTGGGATGAACTACCTTCATGCCAAGAGAACACTAATTTTAGACCAAATCTCTGAATTTCAGCCAACTAATGTTAAGTGAGGTTACTATGGTTCTTAATGCTAAATATCAGCACCATGCTGATTCATATGCTTTGATAGCATTTAGTAATAGACCCACTGAGAACAGATACAGCTATAGTTACAGTTATACTCATCAGATCATATTTTCATAAACACAACAGTATCATCTGCATGGCTGGTTATTTGCTAGAGCATGAAATATGAAGTCTCCAAAGGAACATGAAATCTGAAATACTGAATATTTTGTTACAGTTATTTCCATAATTTTAATTAAACGTAGTACACAGATGAAGCTTTCTTGGCTTGAAAGTGGAGAAATTACCTGGCAGTTCTTTTGAGGAACAACTGGGTGCAGGACACATTTTCTTAGTTTGAAAAACATACTGATATCAGGACAATATGTATACACATAAAGTAAATGCAGAACTATCTATTTCAGAATTCAAATAGTACTACTCAACAGGCTGACAGGCTTAGCCGATAAAAAGCTAGATTTTTTTTAATATAATTTTAGCAAATATAATTATGAGACACGCTACTACTACTAGGGATCAAAAACAAATCTTACTTCGGGGTTTGATGCACTTCTGACCACCAGTTGTAGTTGGTATAATTGACAAGAAGCAGGATTTGACACCAGAGGAGAACTAAAGAAGGATGCGTGGGAATCATGGACTGAACAAGGTCACTCAAGCTTTCAAGGGTATAGAAACTACCATCAGATCCATCTCCTGTAAAAAGTCTGGTGGCTGCAGCTGTGATTCTTCTAAACATCCCTGAAAACAATAAAAGCATGTTAGAGTAACTATGCTCTAGTCAAGTTTTAAAATTTTTCAGGGTATACAAATCTGAGAATACAAATCCTGTTTCATAAGCCACTACCATTCCTGAAGAAAGATACATCCCAAGTAGTTTTACAAGTGTAAGGCAAGTCATGGAGCTTGCCCAAGGGCAGCATGTTAACCAGTAATGACCAGCTCCCAGACTTAAATAATGCTTTAGATCAGACTAGAATTGTAATGAAACCTATCTTCTCAACTTTTTCTGTCATGCATCAAAAAGTTTCTCTGATACATGAAAACCTTACCAAATTTAAAATTGTTAATTATAGACCAGGATTTTTGGGATTATTTTTGGTTTGTTTATAAAGTAAAACACAGAAGTTCTAATTAAGAACCATGCTGTAACTACTATTCTACCTGCTAAGGAAGATCACTTACAAGTCTCCTACTTCAGATGAGGGCTTCCCAAATGCATTTAGTTAAAACTAAACTGATGCCCTTCTATCCAATTTCTAAAGTGCAAAAAGTAAATGTTTTTAAGCGGAGAAAAGTCATTAACCTGCATACTGAACACTCAGCACAAAAGTTGAATTTTGCTTTCTGACTTGCCAATTCTGTATTCGTATGCCAAAACAAAGGGAGGGAAAACAAGGAAAATGGACAAACTTGAAGTTGTCTAAAGGTACAGGACTTTGAGTTTCTATGAGAAGATAAGATCAGGGAAAAAACAGCTTCTTCAGAACCAGTTAGAAACCAAAAGCTAATCAGAATAATGAAGGAGATCTGTGGTGCTGCTTGCTTGCACTGCCAGATACAAAGAATGAAGCTGTAAATTCCACAGCCATGTGGACCAGTTTAAGCTGCCCCCAGGATTGATAAATACACAATGTAAACAGCAAAGAATGGGAAAAAATAACGGAGTCTCAAAACTCGGGTTCCGCTTACTAGCAAACCAGTGCTATTCCCATTCCAGCTTCCTGCATTTGCAGTAATTGCACCATCTAGTGACTTTCTACAGTCATGAAAGCCACCACATGCTAATCTTTTCACTTCATCTATGCCTTTTATTTCTACTAACTTCAAAGTAGCACACTGAAAATGTTAATTTCTAATCTGGTAGCTTCCTATAGTTGAATACATAGAAGTCAGCAACGCTCACATTTTGAAAAAACTATAATGGGCGAGAAGACAAAACATCCAAGTAGAACAGTGGTTAAGAATGACAGAAGACCTTAGTCTATGTTCCCAGACACAAGTCACTATAAGCTGTGCCGCAGTTACGAGAATATAACTTAGAGAAAAAAAAATTATAGAGTTTTTAACTGAACAAGAGAGAATTAGTACAAAACCAGGCACTTACTTAACCCTAAGACTAAACCTGAAAGAAAGTGCTATGACACAAAAATACAGCCCAAGTGTCTGAACAACTTTCCTTCTACTCTGTTACACTCTACCAGGTAACCACATTACTACTAGTACTTAGAGATGATTTGTAGTCTTAGATTAAATTAATTTCTAGATATCATGCAATATACATATCCCAGTGCTCTGCATGAGTATTTTAATATTTAATTTTAATTTTGCATTAAAATCTCTACATAGTTCCTGGCAAGGATCACAGTGCAGCTTGGAAGCCAGCTACTGTAGCAGAACTACCTGAGCCTTCCCTTTCCATTATCCCCAGCTCCCACTGTGGAAGAACCCATTTCCCTGATTCCAATCACCACTTTGATTTTCTGATTTCATTGGCCTTGGCATGACACCATTTAATCACTTGCTCCAAATCACCTTGGCATAAGTTATTTGTTATAATATTTGTTTCAAATGTTTCTCCATAACAGCAATTAACAGTATACACATTTCAGTTATTATTGTAACAGACACATGGGAAAAGAGAACTATCACTCACTATATCCAGAGCCCTGTGCCCTAAAGCAGGCTTAAAACAAAGATCAAGGAAGGCTCTGGTAACTATCACCATATTTTGTGCCTCTTCACTCACAATCCCTGAGTCTTTGCGGCAAGAACCTAGGTTTGGAAGACTGTTTCTTAAACCAAAGCTCTCTTCTGACAAGTCAAAAGACAAAACATCATCCACCACGGCTGCACAAACTCTCACAACATAATTCAATTGGTTTCCCATTCACTTTTCTACCTGTTACTGTCACTGAAGACTAGGAGGAGTAAAGCTACTGAAAGTTAAATCAAGGCAATGCAGAAGCTTTGAGCTTTGACAGAGAACCAGCTGAAGACCCAGAACACATCCATCAGCACTTTATTTACTTATTTTAAGTCTACACCTACAATACTTATGTTTGCAAGAAGCAGCTGGTAGCAATGACAGGAACCGAACTAAGGTTTTTTCCTCAAAAAAGGACTTTAACTGACCTCTGTAGGAAGAGCTTAAAAAGAAAAAAGATTACAGGTTGTTGGGACACAATGGAGCACAGACTCATGTTATATGTCTAACAGTATTCTGTATGCACTTTTTTTATCTGCATCTGCTAAGTAGTGAAGTACTCTAACTCCCATTTTACAGATGAGGCCATGGAATGCAGAGTTCCTTGTTCCGTATCTGTAAGGAAGTCTATGAAGAACCAGGGACTTGTGCCACGACATTTTAAATTGCAGCCAACTACTGTAATCCAAGGTTGGATTTCAGCTGCAGGGTGAAAATCAGAAGGCAAAAAGGACAGTCATAGTAAAGAAAGAATAAAAGAATAAAAGAAAGGGAAGATAGTGCCACTATTAGGAAAATAAGACTGAGGAATCAGCCTAAGGACTTGGGAATTAAAGTGCCAGAGACAGGTGTCTTCTGCTAGATACCAAAGGCACAATTCCCAAACCTGAAGAAAGGAGCTCAAGACCAACTAGCTGGAACAGTACTACCTTTCCTACTTTTCTGGTTTTGGTTTTTGGTTGTTTGTTTTGTGGTTTGGTGGGGGGTTTTTTGTATGTTTTTTATTAATTATGACAAAGAACAGGAACCTACCTTGTCATGAGTCTGAGCCAATGGTCGGTAACTCAGTATTTTAAGCCTGGACATACCTACCAACCTCCAAATTGAGAAAAAACATGACAAATACAGCTACAAATTTGGAATGCTTTGCATTTTTGGACTGGAAAATTTCAGATGGTTAAAAGGAGAGATGAAAAGTCACTAGTTACATTTTGTTCCACACAGACAGAAGAAATGTGAAAAAATGTGCCCTGCATGCACGAGCACAAAGTTTGGGAGGTTCCTTATACTAAGTAGTATACTTCAGCACCTACGTATTCCTTCTCAGCAGTTCAACGCATTCAACAATTGTCTCAGAACTGAAAAACCACCCTGCCACTGCATGCTACAACACAAGGCATTATTTAAAGTATTACCTGATTTGAAGATATGTATTAAGCACATAAGCAGCGTGCCCAGCTCCTGGCAGTAGAAAGTATGTTGCTGCTCATTCATGTCCACTTTCAATTGTTTGGTAACAATATCTTCCAGTAGAATGCCAACCAGTTGTAATAAGAACCTTGAAAAACCATGTATACAATCAACAGAAAAAATATCAACGTGACATCTTCCAGAATAAAATGAGGTTTGCCCATGAAACTCAGTAAGTCTGAAAAATATGAAGTCCTTGTTCATTCATCCTAAATAGGATGCTAAATTAAATGCTACAGAACAGGTTGACCTAAAACAAATATAATGCTATAGGTATGGAGAGATGATCACAAGCACTTCAATAATTACATATCAGATCTGGGTTATCTACTCATCAGGTGAAGTCATGATAGCATGCATACACCAGCCCACCTCACTTACACAGCAAACTTTCAAAATGCTATGGTGTCTTTATAGCAATTTGCAATGAGCTAAAAAAAAACCAAACCACCATGACAGTTACCACAGCCCAGCTGAGGGGGGGGTAACTCAGCAAGTCACAGTAATTCAGCTATTTACAGCCTCATCTATCCACACTCTACCACACAGGTTCCATATCAAACCTCCAGCCTGGGAAGGGGGAGGGAGGGCAGGGCCAAGGAAAAAAGATCAAAAGAAAGACCAAAAAAAGGGCATCCGAGGAAAACCATCCGTGCTCCTGGCCGTAATCGTTCCTCAACTCACTCCTGTTGGATGTAAGGTCACATTAAGGGAGTCCAGAAGCCCTTTTTCCCCCTCTACCTGTCACCCTCACAGGAAGCTGAATGGTAAGAAACAGCATTTTATTTCTATCTGAAGTTCCATACTCGAGTAAAGAGTTCTGATTTTCTTAAACAAATAGCTATTTCAAATGCTTCCCACCACATCAAAACATAATGCCTTAATGACAATTATGTCAACATAATACCACTGCCATCTCTCCACGCTTCTTTTGCCTGAAGTTTGTCGCTCTGAGGACATCAGCATGGGAAGCTAACGAGACAAAGCCAGCTCTTTAAAAATAGGAAATAAAGAGCAGGACTAATAGATACGAATCCCTCTGCTGCCAAGATTCTAGCACAGAACCTGGGCTTCTACTAAGGGGATGGCTCATCTTTCAGTCCCCACACAGGGAGGAAGAAAAGGGTTAACCAGTTAAGTTTTTGGACCTGATTTTACTAAGTCCAGGATTCACCCATTTTAACAACTCTATTAGGTCCTTCACTTGGCTCAAGAAGAGGTATCAGAACAGCCCAAAGTCCCTACACTACAAACTGCTTATCTCCTCCCTCTACTGTTCACCTCATTATTCCTTCCTCCACACACACTCTTCCCATATCAACTTAATAACAGACTTTATTCTTATCAGATAACAGTTCTATACATGTGTTTATATTGCACAATATATATGTGATTTCTCAGAAATCTTAATCTTTCCCCTAAGTTATTCAAAAGACAACATACCTAGAAAATGTCTCTTCAGGCAGATATTTAGCTTGTTTAACCTCAGTGCGATCCTCTGGTACGGATAAGTTATTTTCTCCACATCTCAGTCTGTTAATTGCTTGACATGAAATCAAATATGGTGAGAAGGAAAGCTCTTGTATACGGGATAGAACGATGTCTTCTGTTGACTGTGAAATCAGAACTCTAAGGATAGCTAAAATTCCAGAAATCCATAGCTGGACAGTGCTCACTGATGCCTAACACAAACACAAAAATGCAGAAGATTGAATACCTTTGAAGTTAAACACCACCACATAGGAAAGTATTAAAGAAAATTAACATTTTCATTAACTGTTGTATAAAAATCAGACCCTTTTGAGAATGGAGCAAGCAGGGAGTAACTTTTATGTTCAGGTCTTCCGAAATGCTATTCTTGTGGTAACTGTCAAGCTTATATTCACTCTGTTAAACAATCTCCCGATTATAAAACTGGTACTAAAAGTCACATAAGAAAAACATGATTTACCTATTAAATTGCATTCTAGAATTTACTGTAACTATACGTTTTTCTACATTCCCGATCCTCAAAATACAAAATGAAGGTAAGCAATCCATAAACAGAACATTCCTGTATAAAGTGCCCCCCACTGGTAAATCACATTAGTTTTAACCAATTCTTTTCTAAAGTCTGCTGCAGGTACTTTAACACCACATTCCAAATTAAGAAAGAGAAACACATGCTCTTTTGTTTTGCATGAAAGACACCAGATTCTTTCTTCTCTGGAAACAATTACTTACCATGGTTTTAGGAGTAACAAACATACTCCTTAAAAGCATGTCCACAGGGCGAAGGGATGAAGGAGCCAAAATTTCAAACAAAGTGTTCAATACTCCCAGAGCATCATGAGAGTCTATATGCATCTGTAAAAGAAAAACACAAAACTAATTTCTAACTACCCACTAAAGGTAACTGCAACACAAAATTACCATTTCATGTTTTAAACATTTCTATGACAACCTGTGTGTAATTAAAGCTGTCCTTTACAGTACAAAGTTTAGAGCAACCAAAAGCTATGAAAGGTAAATTAAAGTTTCATTGCAGGCCTTCCTACACAGGAGTTTTGAGAACACAGACAAAAATCCATCATATGAGATTCAATATACATACCACATATTTATTAGGAGAAGTGTGCCGTATTCAGAATGAGACCAAAAGACTGACTTGTCATAAAATTTAAAAACTTTTCTCCTCCCTGCACATCCTACCAGGCATATTTATAGAGAGCAAAGCTGGTCGTGAATAAACTTAAGCAGGTAACTAGGAGAAAAAAAAATCCTAATCATCAGAAAAGTGAACAGCTACAATGGTATTACACTGCAGCAACACAGGTAGGACACCTTACTTGATCAGTTTTTTTAGATAAATTATAAAACAATCAACTGCAAAAAGCAAAGGACTGGACTCAAAATCTAGACGACCCTATCTTGCCTAAATAATTTGATAGTTGAGCACATACACAGATTCATACAAAACAAAGGCAATTTCAATTTGCCAGCATTTTAGCTATGCACAAAAACTGTTATCTGATCCACAATAACTGCCCACTCTCTCCAACCATGAGATCTCGTCATGAGAGTGGGGATCTGCCATCACGGAGTAAAGAACGTTAAGGGCACAATTTCACTAATTTTACTTTTTATTCTTGAAGTAAGTGTTTCTAGTTCCAGGAAAGCTGTATCGAAGACAAGTCCTCTGTTGCTTAGGGAGCAGCACTGAAAATCTTTCTCCTAAAAGGAATGTTCTTTTCTTCCCAGATACAAAGGGCCTACTCTCCTTCCCCAATATACAGTCCAGTAAGACACAAATGCACACACTGGAGGGAGTCCAGCAGAAAGCCACACGGATGGTTACAGGCTTGGAGCATCTGTTATACAAGGGGCAGCTGAGACTGTTCAGCCTGGAAAACGCTCAGGGGGATCTTTATCAACTTGTACAAGTATCTGACCAGGGGAAGTGGGAGGAGGAGATGACACAAGTACAGAAGAAAGAGCCAGAATCTTTTCAGTGGTATCCAGTACCAGGATGAAAGGCAATAGGCACAAGCTGAAATACAGGAAATTCCATTAAATACAGTTTTTATTTATTTATTTTCCGCCTGTGAGGATGCTCAAACACTGGAAGAGGTTGCCCAGAGAGGTTATGGGGGCTCCACCCTTGGAGACTGTCAAAACTTGGCTGGACATGGTCCTAAGCAACCTGCTCCAGTAGACCCCGCTTTGAGGGGAAGACAATATCTAGACATCCGTTTCAACCTCAACTATTCCATGATTCTGTGATTTATTAATGCTGTTTCAGACTGTGTCTTTTCATTCTCCTCACTAAAAAAATGCAATTAGATCCACTGCAGTTACGAAAAAATAATTTTGACATTCTATAAACATGGGAGAATCTTCACACCATTTAATAAGTGCTCTGATATAATCATATAAGAGAAGTAGAATGAGCTTCCTCTGGAAACAGCCTCGAAGATATTGCACATACTTCCTGCATTTAAATATGACCTTCATCACTTCAAAGACTTAGCTTACCTTGCAGTAATTGTTTTTTCAGATATGGCAACCACACTTTCAAGAAAATCTGTCTTCATATTAAAAAAAACAAATACCCAAAGCCATTATTGATAGATACATTATAACAATTATTTTAGATGTTGATAGATTTAAAAAGTCATATAATCACCTGTTGTTTTGCAAGCATTGGGAGAATAATGTCAGCTATTTGCCGGGACAATCTTTTCCATTTGTCTTCATTTTCTTTATGACACTGTTGCAATACTAAGATGAACATTTCTAGCACCTGAGGAGAAGACCAAAGAATGCAAGTAAACACCCACACTAACAGGAAACATTTAAGTAATACTGTAGTGGGAAAAACATTTACTGTTTCATCCATCTGCCAAAAAGCAAAAAAAAGAAAACCCACATGAGAAATCACACAACATTTTTAAAACCCCATTTTCAGGTTAAAACCTTGTTCTTCGTTACGATTTTTTTTCCTTTAAGAATTTTCCAGTTACTTTTATAAACTAGGAAAAAAATGCTTTCTTGGTCCTTTTTAAATGGCATTTGTCAAAAGACTACTCAAACACCTGGAAAAAGGACAGCAAATCTAAATGCCGCATCGCATACTCAACAAAAAGGGGAGAAAGTAACAGAGCAATTTCCCACATGTATACTCTTTCTTTACTCTAGCTCAAATAAAGTTTAAATTTGGTCAAGGAAACAGAAGACATTTTTATGGAGCTCATTCACCAGAGAGACATCACTTTCATATAAAAGTTTACAGGAGAGCATATAATAGAGCACACCAACAGCAAGGATCACTTCTAGTAGCTGAATGTGTTATCAGTTTGAGGGTTACAGAGATCACACTTTTAAGGATAGACAGGCCAAAGACACAGCAAGCAGGAACGTTAATATATGGACTGGGAAGCGGGACAGAAGAATCTGGTTCAGAAAACCAGTTAGACAGAGTACTTGTAAAAGACATTCAAGTAGTTCAGATTCAGAAACGCAGCCAATTAAAAAAAAAGAAAAAGAAAAAGGAGATCACCAGATGACTTTCTTCCCAAAAAGCTTTCTCATGAGAGAGGAGATAGGAGCAATTCTGGGCTGAATGACTTGAACTCTGGAGCTCCATGGATGGTAGCTACAGTTGTAACAGAAAAAAGTTAAAGGTTGCAGGTCTTGGAGCCTCTCAAATTACAGGGACACCACTGCAGAACTTCCCAGCCACAGCCAGGGAACAACAGAACTGCCCAGGGGTTAGTTTATACATACTGCACCAGCAGAACAGGACAGAATAAGAACTACAAATGGGATGGTGTGGGAAGAGCAGTGCATGGGTGGTCTTTAATAGGTTAAGTGTGTCAGAAGGGGATCTGCTAGCAATTGCAGTACCTTATGTAACACAAAGTTATTCACTATTTCACATCATGTGTCTACAGTGTCATTTCATATAGTTATATTAGTCATTTTATGATTATAAAACTACAAATTCAAAAGAAAATGTGGATACACAAAATTACCCCAATCTGAACATGCAGTTCTAACAAATTATTTTGACAAGATGTACTGACTTTTTTCCAACTATTCTCAGAAAATACATTGCTTACATTAGCATACACTAGAATTGCATTTTCACATGATGAAAGGAAAAGCACATTAAGTTTGTTAAGCACCTGAATAAGCAATAAGATCCCATGTTAATTATGTCACTTCTCTTAAAATTACTTTTGTTTTTCTTTTAAACAAAGTGTATTGAGGAAAGTCATTCTTATACTCCCACAAGGCAGAAACATGTTTTCCAGACCCATGAGGTCTGGGGCAAAGTAGTAAGTGCTAACAACTGTCTAACTACCAGTTTCATTACCTTATTCAAATAGTTCATATTTTAAAATTTTATTTAAGATATTGCTGTTGTACAGCAATACCTAAATCATCTCTATGCAGCATGTTTCCTACTTTTAATCCTGTCCTCTCTTCCACTTTTACCCCCATTCTTTTAAGCTTCTTGAATCCTAATTTACTACAACTCTTCTACTAACCTTCTGTTTATTCAATCTGCAATACAACCAAGATCGTTATCCCAACTGGAGCTTTTCAGTGCTTTGTTACCTAGGCTTGACTATAAAATCCCACAGACATGTTATTTGACTTGAAATACTGATTTGTAGGGCAGAACCTTTTCCCTACCCCTGAAAATCTTTGCATACTCTCTATATAAGGAAAGATCACAGAGTCCAGCTATTCAAGTTTTGTACAGAAAATCATTAATATCGCCTAACGCAGTTTTAGCAATGTTACCCTTTTATAGATCGTGAACAGAGACACTTTGTTCTCCTCTCTTACCTGATGGTACTGAATAAGTCTCAGCAGCATTGACACTACCACCTCCTTTTGTGTTTCCAACTCTTTTCCAGCATCAGCTTTATTTGTTCCTCTTAACACAAAGAGATCATGAACAATGGGTTGCAGAGCTGGTATTGCTGAAATGAGATTTATTTGATGGTTTTAGCATGAGACAAGTCACTCTTGAACACTGTTTTCTTGTTCTAACAGTTCAGCTACTAAAAGTAAACTGTGCTTTAGTTTATTAAAGGTTTTACCCATCCCTAAAAAAACCCAAAACAAAACCCAAACTTATCATGCATAATGATGTCTCTTTACTTCTAGTAGAAAATTTATATTATGGACACACTGCCCATTCTCATAGAGCTAAAATAGATATTTGTATAAAGTATTTCTCAGCAGAATCACCGGAAGGTATGAGACAGATGCTTCTACTTAAAGGCTGAAAGTGGAGGGAAAGGGAAGGGGACAAAAAATTAAAATCAAAGCCTTCAAAGTACTGCTATGTTGTGAACTTATTACCTAATAAAGTTTCAAATAAAAGCTCTGTTGCTTTTATGTACAATGCAAAATATGGGGTAGCAGTGTTAGTAGGGTACAATAAACTTCCTGAAGGAACTAAGTGAGACTTATTTCATGTATTAAAAATTTAAAAGCTAGTGTCTTCTGGAACAATCAGTATGACTACAGTTTTCTATAGCTTAGTATTCAATACTGTTTCTACTGCTGAACTATTACTAATGTTAGTGTTGGTGCCTTTTTTTTTTTAATTACCATGTGTAACAGCTTTCCTCCCACTGGCCATGATACCATCACACAGCTGAATGATCTTAGGAATTCCAATTATCTGTTTGGAATGATATCGCTCATAAGACAGCAACACCAGGAAAAAAAAGATATTAGGAATAATTGCTTCAGACTCCCTGAAAACAAAAAATTAAGTGTCAAGTTTGAATTGGACAACTGTTCAGTAAAAATGAATCTTTTTACAGTAAGATTTTTTAAAGAATGTGTTGTTCTGCTTGCATGCAGTATTTCTACAATTTCTGTGCCCTGTTCTTTACTATTTTTTTTCCAAGGGATTTCTTTCAAGTTTTGACCATTACACAGTTACACATGTTATAACATACTATTAATGCATATGACACACCATTGGAGTATTTCTGTAGGACACCCACAGAGCAAAAAACCCACTTATCTCTTCATAAAAACTCAAGTGTGAGAAAAAACAGAAATAGCTGACAATAAAAATTCCACTGCATTGCTTATGATCTATTAGGTACTACACAAAATGTACCAGGTGATCAGAATACAAATGGATTCACACTGAGTCCACCATAGGAAAAAGTAGCTCTCCCTTCAGCAACTGAGTCCTAGCAATGAAGTGCTGATTCCTGAAAGCATAGCTTTGGAGGGATCCCAAAGGAATGGTTTTACAATACCAAATGGAGAAACAGCACAACATAGCTTAAGATTTTTTCTTGCATACTACTTCCTGACTTCTTCAGCCACATGGAACCTAAATCATCTGAAAGAGCTACCACTGGAGCCAGAGAATAAACAAGCACATTGCCCAAAATGTAACTCTCCCTTTCTCATAAGACAGAAATAACCAGCAAAACTAATCACTACATGCTTCAGAATAAGACAGTTGTAAACCTGCACTGTTCAAAGGATCTTTGCAAATTTCATACCTGAACTGTCCTACTTCAATGTATTCAAACTGCTTTAGCACAAATCCAATAAACACCTAAAGAGAGAATAAAGTGTACAACAGATACAGAGGCATTAATTCCCATTTGAAAATCATTTTAACAGAGTTATAAAAGTGCATGTTTTGGAAGGAGAGAAAGGAAAGACAGGCACTGAAAATCATTTATACTTATAGTTCATTCTAATTGTTACGAAGTGTTCCCCCTACAGTTATAGAAGATCTTTGAGAATCTTGTTGACATTAGAGCTTATTATGGTTTGCATGAACATACGCCACATTTTACCTACAGTCTGTATAATTTTAAGTATAACTTTCTCTCTCACACGTAACACACTATTTGAGGCATTACAGTCAAGAAGTTAAGAATCAACCAAAAATCTAGCTCTAAACCAAGATAAAATCCAAAGTATTCATACATTGAAAAGGTTTATCTGTGTATGAACTTATAGGAAAGTTATGTATTGCAACTCATACTAGTTTATAAACCCAAAAATACTGTAGTAAAATAAAATTTAAGTGTTTGATTAAAGTTACAAATTTACTGCTTATGTGGACAACCACACAGACTACTGTATTTGCCACTAACTTCCCCCCACCATTAAAATCAAATAATGGTTGTCACCCATGATGCTCACCACTAGCAGTCATATGGAAGTCCATACTCTCAATATAGAAAGAAGGTATTTCTATTTGTAAATGAAGTTTTATTTAACAACACTGATTGTATTGTCCACATCATCTTATTCCTAAAGTCAATCTGATGAACAGTTCTTAAATACTTGTTGCAGAGCTTAGAAAGTAATTTATATGCAATATAAAGCCAGAAGTCTGAAGCTCTTTGTGGTTGGGGGGGGGAATTGAGTCTCACCCTCCTTTAAGTCTGTTTTCACCTACAGTACAATGAATGGATTGTTGCAAGTATTTTTGCTGTAAATATTAAGCCTGCTGGTGAGATTCCTGTATTAAAAATTTGCAAAAACGGTGAGGTACCAACCTGATCCGAATCCAGAAGACAGTAGTTAACTCGTAGCTGAACCAGTTGAGCAAGCAAGTCTAGAACTTGTCTCTGCAGCTGTACCGATGTTGTTGTAGTATATTGTTTCAATGCTTTTATGACAAGGGGTTCAAATAAACGAATGTGATTGTGAATAGCATTCTGTAATAGAGAGATTTTAAAGTACTCTAATATCTGAACAGGTCTATGATTCAAAACCAAATTACGTTTTAAAAGGAGGAAAAAAGTTTTAAATCTAAGGTACAGCTCTTTCAGGAGTACATAGATACAAGTACCTTATCAGCACGATGTTTTGCTGCACTGGTAATGCTAGTTTTCAGCTGTGTAGAAACTTTTTGCAGCACATCAAACCATCTGTCATAAAAAAACCATACACATTAAAAAAATGGAGGGACAAACACACTCTCCTTAAATGCATATTGTTTTACCAATGCCAACTTTTCTTTATCTACTTGACTGCTTCAAGAATCTTAGTAAAACAAAAGAGCAGAGACAACCTACAGCACACTTTGATCAGATCACATAGATTTGTGGACAAACATCCAGTAGAGAACGAATTTCTGGTCTTTGCTTAGTCATTCTTCTGCCTTTCCTTTAAGGCTACTGACTATTTGCTATAATTAGCAAATTAATGAAATAGTTTTGAATACAAGCATTTAAAGCCATTATGCTTTTAAAACAACTTAAGTAATATCCATTTTAATGATTTAGCTTTGATTTGGAAAACACATTAGTGATAATCAATACAGTGTTGCATTCAGGACCTCACTACCAAGACAAATTATTCTGCTTAAGTCTACAAGAAATAAATAATACACAATACTGTAATTTTAAGTTACTTAGCTCCCCTATACTTGCATTTATGGAAAACAATAAAAAGAGATTCTAGTTCAAGTTAACATTATATCATAAGGGAAGAAAGTTACCCTGAAGCATCGTGTTCCTGCTCAGCCTGAACCATGTTCCTTAGACTAGCATCAGCAAGGGCCTGTGTAAAATGTGTGTATGGTGCCATGAAGCAATAATGATAGAGACCAGGTCTCAAATTGGAAGAACCTAAGCGTTGAGCTTTGCCTTGAGCTTTGTTGGGGTTTGAAGACAAGCCATCATACTGAGAAGCCAGATTTGTCCCAAACAATGTTTTCAATAACTAGAGAAGAAAATTGGAAGGGAAAAAAAAGTTAACATTTCAGGAAAAAGAAACTTGACTGCTCATCCTCCCAAAGGACTTGAGAGGTCAAAGCGCAAACTGTGGATCACGTAGTCCAATACAAGATGACAGAAAAAAGCTGGAGAAAAGAAACAACCCACACCTCACCCAAAGAGATATGATTGTTTTTGCAACTGAAGCTATTTCCTTGTGAGAACTCAAAATAGTCTACTAAAGCTCACCTCCCACCAAAATTAAGCTTTGATGACTTGAACGCAAATGTTTAACTGGAAGCCTGCAAGAAATGCATCAGTAAGGCAGTTCTTTGCTTTCCAGGTTTTTGATGTAGTTAACCAGCTACAGAACACATTTGGGAAGGTAGGAAACAAACCAGTTCTTTGAATTGGAAGCAGTTCAAGAAGTAACTATATTATTCAGATGGTATCAAGTTTCAGAACAAGTCATGAAAATCAAAGAAAACATGCTCTGCTTGCTCCACCTGAACTAGAGTTTCCTCACATTGCTTCCCTTAAAAGAATGGCCAGTCTTGGCCAATTGATAACCACAGGACATCAGGATTAGCCTTCCAGTAACACAAAAAATTACCTCCTTACCTGCTGTACGCAGACTGTTGCCATTGTTGGTTCTCTGTTGAAACATGATTTTAGGTATCCCAAAATTTCTTCTACACACTAGAAAAGCAGAAAAACAAGTGCACCTAATTGTATTTTTCTTCATTATATAAAGCATTACTATGAAAACTGGACAGTAGGCACAGCGGTTTTTTTACTAAGTAAAACTACACTAATTTAAGGGAAATCATGGAAGTACGTAAAGAAATAAAAAAGCAAGATCTGCCTCCTAGTCTTAAAATACCACAATGCCTAACACCACAGTTAATGAGAAAAAAAAAATCGAGACACAGGAGAGGAAGGAGAGCAGCATGCCTTCTGACATCTTGTATATTTTACATGAGTATATTTATAACATATTAATATAGTAAGAATGACTGAAGGGAAACCATTTTTCTGGAAGGAAAAATCTCAACATGAAATTTAAACAGTAAAAAAATTACTCTAGTTTTCAGCAGCAACAATTTAACCCGGAAAATCTGCTTTAGCACTTAACCCAACATTGTGGCAGCACAACGCTTCTAGGATCGCTGTTTCTCAACAGTACCAATTTTAAAATCAATGATACATGCATTTTCCCAGTAAGGACCACAGATATTGGACAACTTAACTACAAAAGAAAAACCACACAAATCTTATACCTTTCCAATATCTTGAAGAGTAGCAAGTTCCAAGATTTGAGACAGAACATCTAAGGCAGACCGTAAGAAACATCCAAACTTTTCATTACTGTTCTGGAGATCCAAAGTAACCTGGTCCCAAAAAGTAAAAACCACATTTTTTCTTAACAATTACTTGACAAGGGGATAAAAATTACAGAAAGAAGTGGGTATTGACACAACATGATCTTTTGCCTAAAATTTCAGCATAGTTCAATCAACAGCACTGACAGCTTAGACTCCCTTATGAATTGCTGGAAAGGTAGGACTTCATTTTGACTAAGAAAAAGAAAGATTTTCTAGCTTTAGGAAGTTACAGCATCCGGGAAGGCCTAGGATGTTAACAAGTAATGGAGAAGGGATAATGTATTCCTCCGAAACACGGTAGATGTAGTAAGAATACACCCCCTGAAGTGTGCAAATCAGATCACCAAGCCCTTAGGGAACGCATCTTCTATTACCTGAACTAATGAGGAAAAAGCTTACCCATCCTGGAATAAACTGCAGAGAGAACAGACATTGGGATCCATTCGGCATTGCCAAGCCAGCGAAGGGTCATTTGGTACCAGCATTAGTGACAGCAGAGAAACAAGCAATAGGGTGACAATGCCTATTAGGGGTTTTTGTTTGGCTGGTTTTTGTTTTTATTGGTGGTGGTTGTGATTTTTCTTTAATTTTTTTTTGGGGGGGGGGGGTGGATAAACTGTTTATACAGGCAAACAAGTGAGTCTCGATACAAGCAGAGCCATGTTTAAAAGAAACAGTGATTGCCCAACCACATTCTAATTCCATCAAACAATATCATGCAGTACCTTATAATTAGCATGGGTTGCTTTCAAGACATCATATAACTTCAGATATGATGGAAGATGATAAAAGCTTCCTACTGAAGATGATTTACTTGTTGGAACAGGCCCAGTAGCATCAGTTTGCCTAGTAGCTTAAAAATGTATCATAGATTAGAACAACATACTTTTTCTAGGGTGCTCATGACATGTATACTCAACATAATTTACCATATCTGAATTATTAGACAGCATGAATTTTTCAATCTGCATGCGTATTTTAAACTGCAAAAAAACATGCTGTACAACTAGAAAATGAACTAGCATTCCAAGAAACTAGCCCTCTGGGATAAGAGAAATTAACTCAGAGGGCTTATTATTGAAGTGCAAGTACAATTTACAAAACAGAATTAACACTCGTTTCCTTCCTTCATTCATTACTAAGAAAAAAAAGTTTTCAAGATTCAGAGTCTTGTTTCCAAGAGCAAGGTAACCTACTCCTGCCAAAAGTTGCAAAGCAACTTTCAAACTTCTTTTAAGTAAAATACATGCAAAAATTACTTCTTCATTTTAGTCAATAGGTGAGTAGATTCAGAAAAACAGTGAGGAAAAGGATTCGGAAGTACCTTGCTTTATGAAAATGAACCGTACTTTTCAGAAAACAAAACAGTAAACAAGCTCCCACCCGCAGCTGCCTTTCCTGCAATGCAGTACTGGAAAACTTCTGACAGTAGGTCTGCCAGCCTTTTGAACTAGAACTTCAGAAAACAAGTTACTCAGTTTTATTTCTTCTCTCTATGCCATAACCATACTTCGGTGGGAGGGTTAACAGGAGTAAGTGTGCTTACCTGGACTCGTTTCACCACCCTTTTTAGGGCTCATTGGCACAGATGCCTGTTCGACAGACTCCCTCTCTTTCCCCTTCCTCCGAATTGGACTAAGAGAAGGTGGATTTGTGAGAGATGGTAACGCTGCCTAGAATTAAAAGAAGCTTTATTAATTTTGTATGCACAAGTAGCTTTTCTTCTACACAAATACAAGTATATTCATCTTCTGTTTAAACTCCCCTTTATTTGACTGTCAGTTAAATTAAAATGTCTCAACTCATATCCTGAACCTGAATTTCCTGAGTGAAAAGGAAGTTGAATATATTCCCTACTTTCCTTCTCAACTTCAGCGTAAGCCAATGAGATGGAATTAGAGCTCAGTGACTAAAGTTTCTTTCCAGACAAAGGAGTGTCAAAAAATATTTTCACATTTTTTCAATATGAAGAAATCACTAATCCTAGTAACATTGCCTTACAGTCACGAAATCAGTCGCAAAAATGTAGATGACTCAAAACAAAAACCCAAACCCAGAAGTACCTCGTATGAGCTGTTTCAGAAGTCAAAATATTTTGCAGTATATTCAAAAGACAGAAGAGTTATTTCAAGCCCCAAAAGGAGCTCAGTGCACTACAGCCAGCCAACCAAAAGTCAACAGATGTTTGCCAGAGTATGCAATCCTATATTCCATTTACTATATACACTCCTCACTGAATTAATGTTTCAAGTCAGCAGGAATAAAAGGTTCAAAATTTAAGGTAACATTACAAACACTGTAGAACTAAACAAAAACCTGTTACATGGAAGAACAATATGCATGTTCTTTTCTTGTTACTTGCTTTCCTACAACACATAGTGGACTCATTATCAAGGTATTAGATACCTGTATCAACTCTAAAATGCGGAGCCTTGAAGAGGTCTGTATCACAACAGTATTTAAGTCACACAATTGTATTTATTTATTTTTAACACATACCTTTACTGCTGGGCCAGGAGCAACATCATCCATTACATGTGCACAAATATTAATGACCTTCAGCAGATGAGAAAAGAGCTGTTCTACTAAAGTAACAAGAGTTCGATCTGCCAGAGCCGGCCAGGGCTCCTCCTGCTTTGCAGCACCTTGGTTTGAATCTTCTTCAGCACTCCAGGGATTCTTTAAGCACTTGGGAGCACTTGCTGCAACAGGAATCACATTAAAGAAAGAGATGATAAAAACCTGGAATTAAGTATCAGAAAATTTTAGAAGCGTATCTTCTCTATATGAACAGGAATTCAAATAGGGAAAAGTGAGCCTATATTTTCAAAGCCAGCAGTAGGTGCACAGTTTTAAACAAAAAGAAAAAAATGTTTATTCCTTGTACCCAGCCTGTACTAAGCATACCGCACATTCCCTTTGGCAACTAGGAGGCAGTATCTTTTCAATACTCCTGGGTGCAAGAAGTTCCTTCTTTATTTCTTCTGCTCAATCTTGCAAGTATTTTGTTGCGTATAATCAGAATAGGGTGAAATATGGGCCTTCCGATGCTGATGGTAAAAATATCAGGACAATCCTACTTCCCTTGTTCTGCCTTACCTGCAAGCAAGTTTCCAGTCAAAATCAAAGCATCCTGATGGGCAGAGAGATCCAGTGGGAACCATGCTGATGAAAGGAGAGACAGGACCATGCCAGCCATTCCAATGGTGCAGCCTTTCTGAGCTTCATCTGAAGGACTTGGCTGGGAAACACTGGAAGTTTAATTTTGGAATGTCATGACTTTTCTTCCCCCTTTTGGTAAGTTTAAATTCTTAAGAAAACTAACAGTCAAGTAGATTGCTAATCTAAAAAAAAAACCAAATCAGTACTACAGAAATACACATTTAACACTCAAGTAGGACTTAAAAAAAATTTGCAGCAGAGACCTGACAATACTTTGCATTCTTGAAGAGCCGTTACTTTTTTTTTAAATAGCAAATATCAAAGCTGCTAGTGACATCTACTGATAAACTGAAGAATGCTGTATTTAATTGCTAATCAGTATGGTCCTGAACTATGTCCAGTTAAAAGTCTTGCGCATATGCAAGGTAGGGATGGATGGGAGAGAAGCTGTAGTATTGCAATGTAACAAGATATTGTTTTAAAGTGACAAGAATTTAAACAAACAATTGTAATCCATCAAATCATCTAGATTTATGGGTGGACTCTATCCAAGATTGTAGTTTGCTGCTGCATTCCGTATTTTCCTTTACAATAATTTTAAAATCAGATTTTCTCACGCAAGTCAAGTTTCAAAAAGAGCAGCTAGAGATCACCAAAAGATGTTTGTCACAATACTATGTCAATTACACACATCATTTCAAAGCTGTAAGACCTGCACAACATTACTAAGTTCCTTTCTGGAAAAGACTTTATGCAACCTCTAAATAAAGGTATTCTTTCAGGATTTTTTTTAATTAAAAAAATATCTTCTAATGTAGTCACTCTGGTCTAATACAGCTACAGCAATTTCAGAAAATAAAATTTACACTAAGTATAGCTATTATTTTGACAAAGCTACACAGGTAATTACAGTGCCTTCCTTTTTTTTTTAAAAAGTATTTTCATATGCAAGTGTTGCTTACTTTACATACAGTTAGAAACCCATGAATTAATCCATGCCGAGTTGTACAGAGTTGGAAAGCAGCAGTTCCAATAGCTTCTTAATCATAAGAGTGACAATACTTAAGACAGAAAAGAATTTTGGCAAAATTTTCATGTTATTCTATTCTTATTACCCAGAATGATAAATGTTCGTATCATTCCACAAAAATAAAATTACAAGCCAAATTAGTATGAACATGGGCCGAAAATTTGTAAAGAAGGAATTAGAGGAAAGGGCAAAGGCTATGTCATTGCATCACTGATGACTATTAGATGCATCTTAAAAACAGCATTTTTTAAGCTGGGAAGAGCAGAAGACACATTGTTGCCATTCTGCATTCATTTTATTTTCCAGCTAAGTACTGCTCACATCCTAACCTACTTCATTTGTTAAAACTGGATGACCTATAGCTCAAAAGACATCTTTTAGAATGCATATGCAGAGCACGCCACACTTATGGCTGGCAAGGGAAGAAAGGGCATGTCGACAATAAAAGCAGCTGGGGGAGGGTTGGTTTTTGTTGTTGTTGTTGGGTTTTCGTTTTGTTTTTAAAATAAGAGAAAGTTTTGCAATAGAGTTTCAGGATACCAGAAGAGTAAAGTAAGAGTAGAGACAGTGACAGCACTGAAGAAAAATCAACACAAATGATGTTAAATCTATTTAAAAACTAAACAGCTCTACACATGCACGTCTTCAGTAGCGAGTTTTACAGCTCACGTGGCACAGCACATCGATAATCAGAAATAAGATCAAAGCTTTGGAGTTGCCAACTGCACAGTTACATTCTGAAGAGTTTCTTCAGAATTTAAGTACTTTGAGGCTATCATACATTACCTACAAAACACTTTATTATAGATATTTCATTTGCTGTTCCCATTCAGTGTGCCAAATAAGAACAATTTAAATGCATCTGACACTTTTACAGTTATAAGAGCAATTATGAACCAGCTTCTTTTACCCACTGTTTTTCCAATGTAAACATGAGATCAAGGTGAAAATGTTGTCCTGATTTTAAAGAGATACTACAAAACAATATCCTGAAGATGAATATTATTTCAAAAGCATGGGAAGTTTTCTCCTATTACTTATTTTGATAGACACTGATCATATGTATCTTTTTATACAACAGTTGCAGCCAATCCTTGTGATATACGCTGTGGTTCCAAAGATGACAAAGTGCCGACACTTAGTATCATGACAACCTGATGTTACACTCTTCTGTATAAAGTTCTTAAGTAACTGCTAAGATACACTTAACAGCATATATCTAAACCAGGACTTCTGATACCTAAACAAGTGTATTTTCATTTCACAAACATGACTTTTAGAAGCTTGAATAACAGATGCGGGAACATACCCACAGTGCCATCCCACGCTCCAGGTGCAGACTGGAAATGTTGTGGAGAGAAGACACAAAGCTTCACAGCAGCCAAACTGAAAAAGTTAAAACCAAGAACTGAATCAGTTTCATCACTGGAAGAGTTAGCAACAACAAGGTATCTTAAGAGTGAGAATTAAATATATTACTAATGCCATTGCCACAGTACCAAAGCTACAGATACCAATATAGCCAGGAAATAATTAAAAATAAAGCAAGCAAAAAAGAGAAAAGAAAGAGTCAGCCATTATAGCAACTAAGAAAACTCACTGTAAGCGCTCTTGTAGTGGATATTGTCAATGCATGGGAAATTGCTGCAATAACCCTTGAGAGATTGTTTTCCATAGTGACATCTGTTGGACTTTGCAGCATATTGTAACCTCTATATGTTCTGAAATACAAATATCTATACCATTAAAACATGTACTTAAAAAAAGAAACACCTCAAGCACAAATGATTATGGCTTAAGTTACTATTACATATTTTATAGGCCGCTTATAAAATACAAAATTGGAGAACACTCTAAATACCACCTTAGTATATTTTGATATTTTTGCTTCCGTACTAGCAAAAGCAATTTAGTTTATAAATCAAATCTCTTTGTTAGCAAACAGAAACAGTAGATCAACTCTCAACACCTAACTAGGTGCTCTAGAAACCACCACCTATTTAGCATTAGTCATTGCTTTTGCTCAAATCCATCTAACATTTTTGCATGTTAACAAACTTTGGATTATTGCTGTAGAAAGATTATTGCTGTAGAAAAATAGTTATTTTGTACTTGAAATAAACACAGTGTCCACGAAGTTTTATTGTTTCCCTACTACAGCATATAAATCTTCAGTGACACGATCAAGATCATGTATGGAAAAGGTACATAATTTAAAACCTTGTATGACAAATTGATAGAAGCAAAGAGTCCCCATAAATATATACAACTCATACTGTCTATAAGACATCTAAACAGAGGAGTTTAGGAAATTATAGTTGGCAGCAGAAATACAGCGACAAGATGACACTGTCAAAATTAGAAGGCAGTACAGACTTCTGCAACCACAATCATTAAACAGGATGTGAAGTTATAAATCCTGATCAACATACCTGAAGAACAATAATGTATACATATGATTAGCTTGCAAAGCTGCACTCACTTGTGTGCAATTTAATAAACAAATAGGGTGACCTCACAATGAAAAGAAAGTTTATCACAGAACAATGACTCCCTACAATCAACGTGTGAGCACATCACTAGTAACTCACACACAAGTTTATACTTTAAATACCAGCGTTTCTGTGGAGCCTAGAACTACCACAGATGCTCCTGCAGATTGGAAAAAGAATTCATAAGCACGTGGATTTGCAGGACTTAAATATGATTCTAGGCATTATGAATTGAAATTTGGGTCCGTGTTCCTTTTAAAGAAAGACAAGTCACATAACATACCTGGTGATAGTGCTCACCGCAAAGTGAGATGGGGGCTGCGTTTCATGCATTAGTAGTTTCAGGTAGACACTGCTTTGGTCTCTTGCTACTGCCACAACTGGATCAGCCTGTCCTTGATCACAGTTATAAAATAGCTTTGGAACAAGCCTTAATGGTAATTGTCAAAAAGGAAAAGTATTATTCAGAAGTTATTTAATATACAATTTAAAGTACATTTAAAATACATTTCATATACAATTTGGAAAGCTGCATACACTAGACATATCAGATTGTAAATAAAAACCATTACTAAAACTCATACTGTTAAGCTGAATTCACTTTTATACAACTGCTCTTCATTATAATCAAGGAGCTCAAATCAGAACAAAGGAACTGCTCTAGACACATGGTAGTTAAAAATATTTTATAGACCTACATACCTATACACACTAAAACGACCACTTTGCTAGAGAGTGTTTCTCAGTGTTCTCCTATCTCCCCAGATATTTTCCCCATGGATATCTGTGTCAACTAAAAACTAATTTCTACCCGAAAAGGAAAATTTTTCACCATCTGATTTCTAAGCAGCAAAACTTAAACATACAATAAGATCCAGTCTTCTTGAACAACAAACACTTTCAACTTAGACAACAGTGAAAAACTACAGTGCACATTTTTTAGAAGTTCACTGACAGTACATCCAATGAATGCCCATACTGGACGTTTCAAGGGGCTTCTGCAAGCTTGTAGCAGATTTCTTGGGCAGTTAAGTCTTTTCCAACTTTAACACACATGCTGTCACTAAGTCAACATGAAGATACAGAAAAACTCCAACTTGTTAGTTGCTGAATAAAAGCAACAAATACTATGATGCAACAGTTAACAATTTCTCTGCTGAGCTGTTTCTACAATACAAATGCTTTTAAGTGGCAGAATTTTTAAGGTTTCATTGTCCTTTATTTGTTATTAGGAATGGACAGCAATTAATAGTCTGAAAAACTAGGAAAGAGACTCCTCTGACAATAAAATATTCCAGGAATTCAGTATTAGATGCTCCCAACTTCTTTAGACATAAAACTTAAGTCCTTGAATTCTAATAAATAAACTACCAACTAATCCTTACTGTTTGGTGCATTTATCTGGACAGCAATTGTAACCGTAGTAGGTTACAGCAAACAGCTGCTTTTTAAACAAGATTAGCTACTTTACTATAATCAGAGAGCATGGAAGTTTTAAGATACACTACTTATAACCATGTGGAAACTACAATGTTTGCGAGTTAGGACAACTCGGTAGAACAGCAACATTTTAAGTCCAGCTACTGTCAGGATACTGAACAAATCACTTCAGCATGCAGAAAACTAACTTGACGAAGTGACCCTCAGAATGTAATACAGTTAAATGTAATTGTAGTGCTAATAAAAAGCAAAGCACAATTGCCTGATGATTCAGAATGATGCATGCTCCAGGTACCATAAAGCTGCATTTGTCTCCTGTCCCTCATTTAAACAAAAATATAAAAAAACCCACTAAGGGATTATTTTAATTATAGGTACACAGTAACATGTCAGTATCTTTCTAAACTTTTCTTTTTTAAAAAATAAAACAAATATATATACCTCATTAATGAAGCTGCAGCTACATGTCTCACTCTTGGATCTTCATCTCCAAGCAGACATATTACAACATTATTAAGCACTCTCTCCTGAAGTTTTAGTAGCTAGAAAATAAGTTAGCACAGTAAAGTTCATCGAGCGTTTTCATCATTTCACCAGATTAAGATAGTTAACAAGTGAGATTTCATCTGTCATACAAGTCTGTAAGACAATCTTTACCTTAACATTACCAGATACCCTATTTAAATACATAAATGCCAACATTTTTTTAAAGTTTAAAAAAAACACAACAAAAACCACACACACTAAGATATCTGAATCTCAGTAGTAAAGTATCTTTCCAATTGTAACAAGTCTCAGAACATGAGCCTACTTACACAAAACATACTTACAACAATTATCAGTGTTGACAGAATTTAAACATGAAGTGCTGAAATTGCACTGGTACCTTAATCCAGAAACACAATATACTGATTCAATAATTTACTTACACCAGTATAATGATGAACACCTCTGTGCAAGCTCTCAGCTTTTCCTTCCAAGAAGCTGACTAGCCTATGGTAAAGTAGAATTTAGAGTACATTAGTTAACATTAAAGGTTATTTCTCCCTTCAGTGCTCTGAGGGTTCTTTTTATTTGTTTATTTCTTAAAAACATCACTGCAGGGAAAATGTAAAAAAGTAAACACACTTTTGGCTATCTTTAGAAGAGGTAAGCAATTGGCTAAACTACTATCTGGCTACTGTAACAGAAGAATTACTTTTCTTTAGTTAAAAAACATTATTTACACATTGTGATTATAATTGTATTTTTTTTCCCCCATGCACGTAAAAATCAGATTGTTTTAAAAAGACGGTAAGATATTCCAAATATCACTATTCAGAAGGAGTCCAATTTTGTATAACTAAAGATAACTTGAAGAACTTTGATATCAACACCTTTTGTCTTTCAGCTTGGAAGAACCTGTAGAGAATGAGAGAACGCCAGAAAAGGAAGTCATATTCATTTCAGTGTAACAGAAACTGAGCAACAGAAGAGAGCTGACAATAATGGAGAACAAGTCAGGGACTTTTTCTTTAAAAAACCCACACAACTGGAAATCAAGTTAGTGTCCAGATTATACGGTCTCTGATCACAGATTTACAGAACACTTGATACAGACCACTGAACTAGAAACTCTATACAGTGTTACCAGGATCAGGCTAGGTAGTGAAGACAATGGTAACTTGACAAAGGAATTCATACAGTCCTTGTATGATGATTGGCCTGAATTAGTTTTATGAAACTCGTTAGTATTTCAGAAGAAACAGCTCCATTTTGATTCCAGTTTCCTATACACAGCATCTTTGCACTGCAGCTACAACACTGACAGAAAAATATGAACACTTACCGAAAATCTACCTCTGCAAGTGTTTCCAAAAGTTCCGTCCTTACTAGCCAGTATGAGCTGTTCTTCAGTGTAAGGAGGTCAACAATCAGTTGTAAACCTAGTTCACTGTAACTGCTACTACATAAGCTCATGATGCAATGCTGAGAAGAAATAAAAAACTTTCAGTTATATTACAGAAAAGGTTCTCTGAATCAAAGTATGTAAGTGATCATAAAAATCTGTTTTATTTAGAATACTAAAAAAAGTTATTGCTTAAGAGCTAGGAGAAGTACCAGAGCTAGGTACTTTGCAAGGCTAGGACACTAGCTCCACGTGAACTGCTAAAACCTGCTGCTGAATTTAAATTCTGGAGAGGAACAAACACCTCAGGGACCAGATGACAATCCTCCAAAGAGTAAGGTCTAAAACTCACAGGGCTTAAACACCACAAGCACTATACTCTTATCTGTTCAAAAAGAGTCTCTCCTAATTTCCACAGGGTATTTTTAGACACCTGGTTCTGATTTCCAGAAGTTTTTCAAAAAGTCATACCTCCTCATTTTAATGACTGTTCAACTATATGCAGAATGTGTGATCTTTGGAAAAAGTTATAGAAATCTATACTACACTTCTACGTCTTAACTACACGAAAATGTACTTTCTTCTTTGGGGATTAACAACCCAAAATGCTTTTGAACATTTCTGCCAAAAGTTATGAAGTCAGGCTACATTATATACTGAGAGAAAGAAAAAGTCAAAATTGGACAGTATAAGTTGCCTGAACTGAACACTTCTAGTGAAGTCTTCTAAAAAGCCATAATCATAAGTGTAATCATACATGAAACCACTATATACAAACAATAAGATCATGGAACAGAAAGTTAAAAAGATAGCATCGTTTAACAAACTGGATTTCCTTCCCTCAGCTGCATCACAGACCCCTCCTCTTAACACATGAAATCATACTTTCCATACATTAACTATCTGCATTTTACTAAAGTTAGACTTTGCCTCACTGACCCATAAGCTGCAACAGAGGCAGATACCCTGTGCCTCTCCCCAAGGAATTAATTTCCCTTGCCCTCCAATTTGTCCTTGTTCTACTTTCTTGGAAAATTCCTCAAGGAAAAGCTCACTCCTTCACCCTTCTGTTTTTTCACAGAACACCTTCGACAGATTTTATTACAGAAATAAAATTCACATGCTCTAAGTTCCACTCACAAATTCAGCTATCATCTCTATTTTAACAATTGCCTGATGGATCTTTCACCCAATTTGAAACACACACTTTCCTGAGACTTTCCTCACTTTTAGAAATTATCATTTCAGAAAATAATCACTATTTTACTTGTCATTTCTCACATTTAATTTTTGCTCTCCAAATACAGGCTACAACCAGGTGTTACATGTTCACACTTCCCTGTTTCGGCTAGACAACCTTTCTATCTAATGCACTCATCCTATTGTTGGTTAATGTAACATTACAGCTCATACCAGTACGTTTATGACTAGAAATACCGTGATTAGATTATACTGCTACTTGATCTAACCAACATAACTATTTTCCAGCTGTTTTGTTTCTCCATTTCTGTGCCTGAATCCATGTTTTCTACAATAGAGTTCTTGGGGAAGAAGTCATTTTTTGCTCCATGTTTATACACCTGAGCATAGCAGGATCCTAGTCAACAAATAACACCCCTGTGATCTGTCGTGGTGCAAATAAATTACTACTTCTGCTTACCCTCACAGCTGTACAAGCCAGTTTGCATGTAACAGAAGACTCATCTTTCAGCGTTTTCTGTAACAGAGGTATGCAGTCTACCAAGGAAAAGAGATTTCCTAACAAAAAAAGAATTTAGAGCAATGAAACAAAAGAAAATTTTGGTTTCTTTAAAAAAAAAAGACACCCTTAAAATAAATTGTTACCTGTTGAGCTTCTGACATGTATTAGCCATTTTTCCACATCAAAGCGGGATTTAATTAGAATGGAGTTGACAATTGTTCCACACAGAATGGCAGTAGCTCCTCGAATCTGGGGATCTCCATGGTCAATGTAGTTCAGAATATCTGATACATACTGCTCCTCTATGAAAGTAAGTTACAACTACTTTATTTTAAAAATACTAGTCTTAGTCTTAACTGATCCCTAAAAATGTTTCAGCGGAGGTACTAATTATTGTACAATGTCAACATAGTCACAATGCGCCCACCTTAGTTCTACCTTTCAGAGATCCCTTGCATGTAATCTACAGATCATTCACACCATCCAGACCAATGATCACATTAATGATTTATTTCAATTGTACACAAAATGCTCTGGGGAAATTTAAGAGTTTTCGTCAACATTCCACCTTTGCCCCTATCAGTATCAAACCAGTTGAATACTCCAGGTCCCTGCTGATCATATTCCAGCATTCATAAAAATGAACCTAATAGCTTAGAAACCATCTATAAGATGGCCTGAAATAAATTAGAAGAAACCATTTATAAGATAAACAAGCCACCCCTATACAGCAGTTTTACTAAAACAGGTTCAACTTGTCAGAAGCTGTACAAGCTCATCCACTGAAACTTAACTCTTACTACAAAAAAAAATCTCACCGTATGTGCTACTAGCACAGGCAGCACGTTCATTCCAACTGGTGCAACCTTTGTTTGCAAATACTGAATTGGATTTAGAGGTTTCAGTATAGATGCTGCCTCACTTATTCGAAAACCCAAACACACTATCAAAATGGAATATGTGAAGTGCAACATACCATACTCTTCTCCCATTGCTTCAAGGGGTGTTTTATACAGTTTGCTGAAGAAAGACTCAGGATGAAGCGCAATGGCTGCTCCAACACAACTTACTGCCAAGGCTTTTACACTGACTCTCACATCTCTATCAGGAACTAAAGCTGGGGAGAAGAAAAAAAAAAAAGGAGGGGTGTATTTAAAAGCTTCCTGAATTGTTTGAGTTAATTAATAACTCTGTGTGATATAAATAGCTTATCCCGGACAAAAAAATATGAAGGCAGAGCAAGTAGTTCCAGTTTATCAGAGGCAGCAGTTATACACAGCTTTTTTTGTTTCAAAAAAGAAAAAAGATAAATAACTAATAACCCCACACACTTCTAACTCACTTCCTTCATTGCTGAGAATACAGCTACTACATTGTCTTTCCAAGAACACTACATTAGCAGAGCACATGAACAAATAAGTTTAGAAAAGGGAAAAAGAACGAATTATCTTAAATGCTCACTTCAGCCATACATATAATGACAGATACACACATGCCTGTGACATGGACTTCCCAGGGAAAAAAATGGAAGCAGCAGTGTATGCCATAAAGGCTTTCTAGAAAACCCCTACTAATGTTTTATTACTATGCTGAAAAGGTAAATAACTCCTCTTTTGAGCCCCAGCAGCCTCCTCTAACAATCACTTACTGTCAAAAAGCTTCTCTTTGACAGTCACACATGAAAAAACACATGAAAAATGGCCACACTGACACAAATGCTATAAGATGTTAAAAGAGGAGAAAAAAGTTCAACTTGAGATTTCAGCTATGTCTTTGAAAACCTTAGGTCAATTCTCTGATTTACTACAGCTGAATCATTTAAAATCTGAAGTTACATTTCCCAACACATATGGATACAACAGCACTTCCTCTACCTGAAGTACATTCAAAAAAATTAACACAGAATTCAAACACAACTGAGTGATAAAGCTAAAAAAGATACTGTTAATCTTGTTTTAATTAAAACAAATTAGGCATTGTAAACAAAATCAATTGTAAAAATATTATGACAAGTACTTGAAAGAACTATATTCTTCTGAACTTGTTTTTAGGAGCTTCCACAGAATGGACTGCAACTCACAAAACTGTTTCCTTACTGAGGTATTGATACTTTTACCGTGGACAAACTGGGCACCCAACACTGATAAAAAGAAATACTGGTATTAGATTGTCTTCGTAGCTTCATATAATCTATAAACCATCATGGCCCCACAGGTTAAGTCTCATGAGAATTTACAAATTGTAAACGCAATTAAGTATTTGACTTACAGGTTAAGTTACCATAACATTTCTTTAGACACCTAATGGTTCAAAACAGGATTAACTGTAAAATGGCATAAATTTAAGTGTTTTTAGGTTTTCTTCTGTACTCTGTGTGATCATTTAGATCAGGACTGTCACAGAAAAACCCCACCCCTGAAATCTCCAATAAAGCGAGATTAAAAACCAGACAGAGTAAACCGATCACATTTCCAACTTTGTACGTTGAGAGACACAATGAACCAATGAGTCTTGAACAGAAACTTACCTCCTTTCTCCCCAGTAAGTAGAAAAGAGGCTGACAGAAGTCTAACGCAGTGCACTAAAGGAGCAGAATTTCCATCGGTATAGTGACCTATGTCTCCCTTTACCCTGGAGGGCTATTGAAGGCAAATAACAAATTTCGTATAGATAAAAATTAATCTTCAATTTAAATAAAGCATTAAGCACAACAAGATTTGGAAATACTGCACATCCCCAAATGTATAAAGGTTGTAATATAAAATGCGTTTAATACATATTCCAAAAAAAGGCTTTTGAATGTAATGCTTTCGGGAAGTTCGTATCCAGTGTCAGAATTGGTTTAATTTTATCACAGAAGCAACAATCATTCTGTAGATTTTCTGAATTACCCAGACTTGCTGTTTGCATCTGAAGGAGTCTGATAAACCACTTTTTGTCACCAATGATCTTAGGAATTAATTACTTTTCATACAAAGTTTCCAAAGTTGTTTCCGAAGAAGGCTGACCTTCTGTAGTTCCACATTTAGAGTTCCCCAGTAACCCAAGCTGATCTAACTCTGCCTGCCACAAACCAAACTCCTCTTGCCCCAGCTCAGAACAAGGTCCAAAGCTAAAGTCAAAAAACCATAAGAGGAAATCAGTAAGCTGTGGTTAGAATGGCATGAGCTTCTCCGCAGAAAGAGAGGCTCGAAGAGTAAGACATAGTAACTTCTGAGGAGATCATAAAGTTACCTACACAGCTAGCAACGTACCCTACTAATGCACAGACAAAAGGGGGTTGTGTTCTCATCAGTTTGTCTTCTGTTATGGTTTTGCTGGTAATTGCATTCAAGATATCAACACTTGTGTATTCACCTTATGTTAAATGAAATTCAGGCTGTAACTCAGATTTACTATTCAACCTTAAGTTATTTTGACCTATAATGAAGCACACCACATATGCAGGCTACCCACATTTACCACTAATTTACATCATCATAACTTTAATTTTTTTTTTTAAACTTTGTTTTAAATTTTAAATGAGACCCCTGTGACTACTTCTCACCTTATTTTCATGATCACCAGGATCTGCCGCATCTTCTTTTGATGTAAATCTATCTACGCTGCTATCAGAAGGTTGCCTACTATGGCTTATGGTTTTCAACAGGTGAGGCTGTTGAAGAGCTTTAGAAAAAGGCAATTCATTAAATACCATTTCAGATGCAAATTAAAAGCACTTTAATTGAACTTAATCATACAAACATGAAAAATAAATTAGCAGTGATCAAAACAAGTGATTCATTAGAAGTGTTGAAATATATTCCTTATTTTACATTTCAATCTAGTTATTTGTTTTTCATATCCATTACATGAGACTTCTGTGCCTTGGAAGTTAAAGTGGTTAAACATTGGAACAGGCTGCCCAGGGAAGTGGTGGAGTCCCCATCCCTGGAAGTATTTAAAAGACATGTAGATGAGGCGCTTAGGGACATGGTTTAGTGGGCATGGTGGTGTTGGGTTGATGGTTGGACTCAATCTTAGAGGTCTTTTCCAACCTTAATGATTCTATGATTCTAAGTTAGACAGCAGATGCGCCTGTAACACCTGCCTTAAAGGTGTCACCAGTTCTGGTAGCACACCCCCCCCCCGCCCCACATTTATCAACATACCAATAGAAGAATTTCTGAAAGACTCTGATGAATCATCTTGGAGAATATTTGCAGCCTCATCTTCCTCATCCTGCAGCTGCCCAATTTGCATTCCAGAATACTGTCCTTCAGCACCCTCCAAAACCTACACAGTGCAAGGACAGGACTTAAAATGACTTAGCTTAACACACAGTATTAAATCTCAAACATGCAGTGTTAGTAATCTAGAAATAATTTGAAAGCAAATGAGCCTGATAAATATTAGTGTACAGCTGCGTGCAGGCCGCAAAGCAGTTCCCCTCCTTCTCCAGCATTTGGGCTAGAGGCCATAGCTACATCTGACAGTCTCCCACTTGAGCCGTGAACTTGGACATTAACAGTAAGAAAGTCGAACACTTAGTGCATTGCTTCCGCTGCAGCTCTCCTTACTCCCTTATTCCAAACACTATCTCTCTATCTCAGCAGTCACAAATCACAACCAACACCTTTACTGTCACAAATTGAACTTGTCCATTGCTGTCAAACTCTCCCATAACCTCACTTGTCCTGGATATGTAAAGGCGAACTGAGAAAATACTGTGTAGGACAAAAAAGGACAAGTAAGTTTGAACATATTTTAATTCCTTCATTTGAAACCAGAGACTACCAAAATGGACACTTCTAGCAGAGAGTTTGACCCTTGGTACCAATGCAATATATAGGCAGTAGGTATATGGAAAAAACCCATAAAAGACAAAAAAATTGGTAACGTTAATAAAAGACAGTAAAAAACATTTCATTGTAAGTTTATGAGAAGACACAAGATACTTCTTCAGTTACTCCCTGACTTTATAAGCAGCTGGAAATTGTTCATTAAAAAGCCCGTGTGTGGGTAAGTGGGACAACCACTTGCCTGTCAATTAGGAAAAAATAATTTTATTAGTAATTACTGCTTGTAAACAGCATGCCAACTGACATATGCAACAGTCTGACAAGAATTTGCAAGAAATGCATCTTGTCAATAAACAATTTGTCAATAAATGCCTGCTCACTTTGGGCTCTGCACTGCCTACATTTAATTCAGACACAATGCAATTATCATCACTCCTTTGGTTCTTGAATCCTCACACTTGCAAGAGTATTTGCATATCATAATTGTAAATTTACCATTTTTTGTAGTGGTAAGAGACTATTACTTTTCCAAAGTTACTATCAGCAGACATAAGTCAAAAGTTTGATAATGTTTGAAAAAAGAACTTAAGAAATTCTAAGTTTTCCCTTTTTTGCATTTTCTGCTCTTGCTCCCAGTAATTATATTTTTGCTGTTTTTGTTACAACCTCACAATACACTTGCCTAAGACAGACAAATTTCTTAAAATAGCTATGTTGTATGCACATTTCAGGTGTTTATTAGATATGTAACTGCTACATTAGTAAATCATGCAGTATTTGCTCAGTATAGGAGAAATCCTTACGATGGAATAAAAAGGAAAAAAAATGAGTTGTGTTGCCAAGTGAAAAAGCACAGGCAGAAAACAATGTGAAGCATTAGGTTTCAAAAGTAGTCCTCTATCATTCCAAATAGACTGTTCACCCTTTAACACTTCCATTAGTCCTCCTGCATCAAAACAATTAAAACACCTATACAAAATGAATTATATTCTACTAAGAGGATATATTTATGTCAAGACTTTGATATTGACATTCTTCCAGTGAGTGACAACCTGTTAATGCCTTCAAATGACCTACCCCGTGAACACATTGGTTACAGCTTTGTAGTTTTTAATTACTGCTGAAGTGAAAGTGTTAAAAGGAGGTCAAGCTCTCCAATAGAGGTGTGAGCTGCTGACCTTTCCATTGTTACTAGCTGAGGATGGAAAAGTAGAAGACGAGTAAGTAGATGAATCCAAGTCTGGGCCCTCCATGGAAGAGCTCTGAGATATGTCAGGCCCCTCAGTAGAAGGGGATCCCCCCTCTGCCCGTTGCACACTTACAATTTCAGAACTGTCCGAAGGGGTTACAGCAGAGTCTGGACCTTCTGTAGTAGTCTGAGAGCTATCACTAATTGGTGAGGAAGCCTGTGTACCATCATTCAAGTCCATAGTGGGATCTGACTGGACAGCACTGATCTGACTGGAGCTTCGACTAAGCACATCATCTTCTTCCCCTTCAGCAGCTGTACTTGTCAAATCACAGCTTGTCAGGTCTACAGAGTCTGACTGCAACGTATGTTGAGAACGTGGCTGCTCAGTAATGATATCATGTCCGGTAGAATCAGCAGCTGAACTCCCTACTGACCCAGCTGTCGATACACCTGATGAAGAAGCTAGTTCACTGGTTATCTCGCCCTTCATAGAAGCTGCAAAACACAGACATTTATGAGTCAATCAAGTGTTTAAACTTGTGTTTCACTCTTGATATGGACACCACATACTATGCCACATATTAAACTAGGCTAAGGAAAGAGTATAACTGAACAGTTAAACTACAGTTAGGGAAATAAGCATCTGTAAGATGCCATTCCATCTATACCAGTAGCTCAATATGACAGCCTATCCATTAAAAAACAAAAATGCAGTCAACTTCATTAGGTAAGTGTAAGTTTTATACCCAGGAGTATTTATGGTTTCAGTTTTGTTAGCATGTCTTTTGAGTGCCCATCCACTTCCTAGTCACCATAACACATCACTTCTGTATTTTACATAAAGTAATAAAAGAATGGATTTGTAATGTATAGTAACACAGGTTGATTGCACTGCTAAAGGGAAAGCCAGCTACCTGCAAATGATGCAGCGCTGACATCTGATCGGGTTTCAGGATCATCCTCCAAACCTTCTTCTTCACCAAGAAGTATTTTACCTGAGACGTGATATAAGAAAAACCTTTACAGTTTTCCAAAACTACAGTCAACTTGAAATGCTGAACAGTTGAAGTCAGTCAGATGTGAAGTCTATTTTTAAAAAGCTTATCCAAATCATTTTTCAAAGCTATGACAGGCAACAGACGGAAAAGAAAAAGGAATGAAGAAAATGAATATCCAGTCCCTCACTATCTAATCAGGAGAGAAACAGACAGCAGTGACAAGGAAACACACAGTTAAGTAATTTTATTTAACAGTGTAAACATTCAGAAAACTACTTATGACCTTATTAATTCTAGTTTATTTTTGTGGAGTATGTTTAAGATCCCACTAATTTTGCCAAGTATGTCCTGTTACTAAGGACTGGATACCTCGCATCTGGATATCTGCCCTCAGCTCAGAAGGACATTAAAGCACCACAAGTAATAGAGTAAACAACCTCTCCCTCCTTAAGGCTATGAAAACTATCAAAGGCTACTTGCAGTTTGGGGCTTGGAACTCCAGTGATAACAGTATGGAAAATGCCTAGGGGGAAGAGCAGCACAGGCTAGAAGCACAAGACCACTTAAGTGGGACAGGGTGATCAACCATGGACAACAGCCATTAAGATCCAGGGACTACTAAGGCAAAAAACTTCAGAGAGGCTTTTGCCATAGGAAAAATGGGAACCACTTATAACCTAACACAATCATCATAGAGTTCTCTTACTCACAGAGTAACGTTTATTTTAAATAGAGGCAGTGGAAAGATACCTGCAGATGCATGCTGCCTGGGAGTGAACCAAGGACATAACTGCACTGAAAAGTCTGTAAATGGGACAGGATACAGAGTGCAGAGGGAGCTACTGAGCCCATCCTTCTGGATCTTGCAAGTCACTTGCTGAGACAGAAGGATCCACAATAACTGCTTTGAGATAAGCCTGTTCTGCCATTTAGAATAAGCTTCACTGGTAGTCTAAGATTCACCATGCAAGATACCAATGTTTTGATAACTCTAGGTGAATTCTTTTGCATCTCATTTAAGGTTGCCGGGGGTAAAAAAAGCATTAACAGACTTTTGTATTAGTTTCCCTATCACAACTGCTTTCATACGTATCAGTAACACTGTAGAACTGCCTTCCCCCAAAAAGTATGTTTTATGCTATTCAAACCTGTAAGTAAGGCAGAAAAGAAACCATGACATTTCCATGTATGTTCTATGTAAAATGACAGTAAATGAGAACTACACACTCCTACGAAAGAATGAGTAAAATCCTGCTAAGAGTTCCCAACAAAAAGCATGAAAGATAGTATATTCTTCTCTATTCTTTCTCACGTTTATATCCATTTCACTGAAACAAACCAGGATATTCTGCTTTCCACAGTTGATCACCTTTAAAACTAAGTTTAAGAGGAAGGACACTGAAAAACACTTATTAGGCATATTAGGCTTTGTACATTTAAATGAGTACATAAAACAAGCTGCAGGACATTTTTCCACTATTTGGAAAAAAATTCAATTAAGATGCAGAACATAGGCTTTCATTTTGAAATGAGTTTTCAGCCTTTTTTGCAAGTAATTTTCTGAAGCTGAAACATAAACAAACCAACATAGGCCAGCTGCTCAAAACTAAAGTTGGTCTGAAGCAGTAAGACTGGAAAGACATGGAATATCTGAGTTCTGAGATTAGGGTCACAGATTTCTGTAGATCAGCCTCACTTTACACCCCTACACACAAAGGAGTATTACAGCTAGATAAGTTTCACCCACAGCCAACAGCAGAAGCCTACTACTCTATATGGTAGTAGACTGCAAAACAACTTCAAATAGGAACTGGGAATAGGCTTGATTTTTCCCTCCTTTCTACAATGTAGAGCAGCAGGAAATTAACAATTCACAATTTGAAATTAAACCTGTACAAAACACAAAATCATGAACCGATTTCTTCAAATCTGTTTATGCCTTTTTTTTAGACCACAAAATCTTCATACCATGATCTTGAAAGAGAATGGAAACTGATGACTCATACATGTTTTCCCACTGAGTGAAGGAAAGGTTAGTGTTTTAACAAGTACTTTAATTGAATTTACACTATTATTAGTACTTCAAAGTTACACTGAAGACTACTAACAATTCCAAGTATCAAAATGATGATTTACCATTTTTCATTTAAAAGTGTTATGTGTTGTTACTCTGATTGTTGCATTCTGCCCCACCTTTGGATGCTGCAGCAATATCTACTTTCAGGACACCCTTTCTTTCACTCTATTGTTTCTAAACTAGAAATTATCACAGCATCCATAAGCACTATTTCATTCAGCTCTACCCACTATTTCACATTTAGGTATATTCTTAAAGCATACAGGTATATTCTTTAAGCATTATGAGATTCTTGCACACAAAAATGGGAGAACGTATGTCCTGGTTTCGGCTGGGATAGTGTTAATTTTCTCCCTAGCAGCTGGCATAGTGCTGCATTTTGGATTTAGCATGAGAACAATGTTGATAACACACTGATGTTTTAGTTGTGGCTAAGCAGTGTTTATACTAAGTCAAGGACTTTTCAGCTTCCCATACTCTGCCAGTGAGAGGGGTGTACAAGAAGCTGGGAGGGGGCACAGCCAGGACAGCTGACCCAAACTGGCTAAAGGGACATTCCATACCGTGTGACATCATGCTCAGTATATAAGCTGGGGGGCGTTGGCCAGGGGGCAGTGATTGCTGCTCAGGGACTGGCTGGGCATCAGTCAGCAGGTGGTGAGCAGTCACATCACACAATTTATTATTATTCTATTACTTCAAGTATTACACTGTTCTTAGCCCACAAGTTTTCTTACTTTTGCTCTCCCAATTCTCTCTCCCATTCCATCGGGGGGAAGGGTGAATGAACCGCTGTGTGGTGTTTAGTTGCCAACTGGGGTTAAACCACAACAACATATCTGGAAAAAGTGTAGGCTAGTTGCTATAATGGTCCTTAAAGTTTGTATAATCTTAGTCTTAAACTATTTTTCCTTGAAGTTTTTTCTTTTCAGTATTGCACACCTCTCTGCTTACTATGCTTGCACTGACTGCACTGCACTCACACATAGTTCCACTGCAGTAGCAAGATTTTGCTCACCTAAAACAGGACATGAAACTGTTACACAGCTGTATCTAGAGTGATTCTAGTACCGATATATGACTGGTTTTAAGCAAAGTGTAAACATATAACTAGGTATGAAGTACTTCCATGCACAAACTGGGAAAAGAATATTTCAGAGCAAATTGTATTATTTAAAATCCTGCTAAATGAATTACCTATTGAAGAAATGAAAATATACACAGTAAGACACAAAATGAATAGCATTAATCGTCAAGAACAGAAAAAGAAATAAAAAAGCATCATATCAAAGCATGCAAACATACACATGCATTAGTGAAAGAAGAACAAAAAACCCAGGCCTAACAAACCCAGGAAGGTTAACTATTTTGTGAGTTTCATTAAAGGTTAAGTATTACCATCAAAAGGAAGAATGCCCTGTTCCGAGAGATTATTTTTAGATATGCTGTTTAAAAGTAAAAATTGCATCAATATTCATCACCATAATTTTGCCAGTGAACTACAGCAAAAATAAGAATTATACTGCTTTGAATAATTTTAGAATATGTTGATTGCAATATCAGAAACCACATCAGAGTTCTTTTAAGATTTACAGTGATTAAGCTCAGCTGATAACAAAGGCAATTGTGAATGAAGACTGAAGTTCAGCAAGACAATGAAGTAGGGAGAGGGAAGAAAAAAACAAAAAATCAAAAAGGAATGCAATTAAAGATTTGTTTTTGAAAATAATCACCTTTATGCTTTCTCGCAAGAACAGGGCTGCATGAAGACCCCCCTCCAGCTGCAAATCACAGAAAGTAACACATCAGGGCAGAGACAGAGCTGCTGAAACCATGAAGGAATTCTAATAGCCACAAATGGGAAGAAAAAAAAGCCCAAAGCCAGGAAGAAATAGCAAACTTGTTGCTTTTGAAGTCCAAGTTTTTTGGATTATTTGCCTTCAAATGATTTTTATTTTTCTATGCCACTTGTGCAAAGTTTGCCTTTAAAAAGATATGCTCTAAATTTCACTGCTATAATTGTTTCCGGCTAATGAATTACCTTCTAACAGCAGCAATATTAGAATGATCCGTTAGTTCAATACAGAAGTCCTTACGGAAATCCAATCAGAGATTGATTCTTTTAAAACAGGTAAGCAGCAGTTAAGAGACAATTTTAAGAACATGCACTTCACAGACAAGAACACTGATAGCCGATTTTAAAAGTTATGGAAAAACTTCAGTCATGCTTTAATTTCATGCTGGTTTTGGTATTCAGCAAGGAGCTAACAGTTAATATAAATTCTGATTAGATCAGCTTCTTATGAATCACAGTTGTCAGATGCTTGGTGAGAAGAACATTAATTTTGTGGGGGGAGAAAAAAAAATCTGTCACCACAGTTAACTTGCTCTGCGTAACCAAAAAACCTATCAACACAAACTGTAAAAAAAATACTCTGAGTTTGTCACTATTCCATGAAGGTATACCCACTTAAAGAAAGGAGGGGAAAAAACTTTTACTGTACCGGGGTGGGGAGGGCAGGAAAGTCATACTAACTTTACACATTTCATTTACCCTTCATACTTTTGGCTAACACTGAGAAATAGAGTTGGTGATGTATGTTCATCTCCTTTTACTCGAATTACCAAAAACATAGCTTACCTATAAGTTCCACTATGCTCCCACTGCGGATCCTGCTGGCAGATTCATCTTTGGATACACTGACCTGTGCAATGCCCCCTGAAGCGGTCAGGGCATGGAGAAGTTCAGGTGGTGGCGTTCTAAAGAGTTGTTGTAATAATTCTAAAGCTCCAGTCACAACATTATGGTCCTGATGCTGGGTGTAATGCAGAGTCAATTCATAAACCTAAAACCCAACAAAGTACTGGAGTAAGTCTCTATGAAGACACAATATACTATATTTCTTCTCATATACCACATTAAATTTCAGCGATCATTAAAAGTAACTGACATTTGCTATATCTAATCTTCACCACTGTCTTCCAAGGGGAAAATGTCAACTAATTGCTGCCATTCAACTGCCTTTTTGGTAGAATTCTGGTGTTTCTGTTTATTTATTCTGTTATTGATGTGATTCCTCCTTCTATAAAAGAACACCATAATGATTATGAAGTTCTTTAGCTCCTTCGGGAACACCTAACAAGTACTGCTGATGAATTTTCCTGGGATTTCTGGTTATTAACATTATTTATCAATAATTCCAGTCACCGGACCAACTACCATTTACCAAGGTGAATAGGAATTTGAGAAAAGAATTCAGAATGTTCAACATCAAGCTAGTGCTGTATCATACTATATGCAAGATTTATTTCTTTCCCTTCCAATTAGTACTCTTCGGGTTAATGTTTTTTTGGGGTTTTTTTTTGTTTGGTTGTTGTTTTTTTTTTTTTAACAGGTTTATTTTACCTGTATAAGTTGTTCTGGTGAAGGTGAAATCTCTGTTTCTTTTCTTGTTACACCAAAACTGCCTTTCAGACTGGTATCCTTTACTTGTTGTTGCAATAAAGGTATGAGATACCTTAGCGTAAGTAAAACACCCAGAATTAAAAGAGTAGGATGATCATCTTCTACAGGAACCAACAAGCCTGGGGGTAGAAAAGCAGCAGCCAAATCACTTATTGACAGTAGTTAGTTTCAACACGAATGTTATTTCATGCAGTCCATAGAACAGCTTCTTCAAAAAAAAAAAGTTGCTGCTAGGTTTTGTTTAAGAATGCTTTCTAAATGTAGAAACATTTGAAAATATGCATTATTTAATATTCCTGACAATGATTTAAGCCATGTGGGAGAATCAGAGGACCCTGTCTCACCTTTCCTGTTCCCTACCTCTTTTCACTCAATAAAAAGAAAAAAAATTCTTTTTCATAATACCTGATGCTTTCACCAAGTGATCTAGACTCTCTTGCTCCCCTCACCTGCCTCCTCTCTCCACTTGGCAGCTTAATTAAGGCCAAACATAATCCCCCTCACACATGTGCTACTGTCCTAATGAACGACATCTACACTTTTGCCTCCTCCCTCAAGTATTGGGAACCTTGTTCCATATACCTACCTGCTAATCACAGAGTCAAACCCAAAACATATTAAGAACAAGTATATTATGTAAGAAAACACAGCGTTCTATGCAGGGGGGCCGAGGGGATCAGAATCAATTCATGGTGTTCCTATTAGTGCTCCTGTCCGAATTCAGCACCATTGCCAGGACATTATAAAACACCACCTTTGAGGCAGAAAAGAACAATGTGTGCACAGAAGTACATCATTTTCAAGTCATACAGAGTGAGGAAAGTCACTACGTGGCATTTGAATTTTTCACCCGTTCTTAAAAGCAGCAAGGCTAACAGGATAATGCTTTATCTATCTGTTGGTCTTCCTTACCTCTCCTTTTGCAATATAGTCTGCATAGTAAAGAACCCCTCGTCAGTAACAAAACTGAGGCAAAAGTTTCCACTACAGTTCAGACAAGCATCTCACCATGAGTTGCAAAACACCCCAAAGACCAGCTGGGAAGTCTGCATGAAGAAATATGGAAGCAATACCTGATGCAAAGTTGTGTGCTTTCAAATAAAAACACCCCCATTTCTGGTCTAACTTAGGTTTTCAACAAAGAATCTACATGGTGGTACTTCTAAAAAAGGTTACAGGGTATGCATTCACAAACCAGAGAATAGCAGTCATATCCTCCACCTCAGACCTACTGCACTAACAACCAAGCTGCTGAACAATGCAAGTCTTCACAGACTCCTGAGCAAGTTCTTCCAAAATCCCTAGATCTCCTCATTTTCCAACAGGCTAATTGCTTCCCTAGCTTTGGATGTTTCTTTTCAACATTAGTGAATTAGCACTGCATCACACACAGAGATACAAATAGCTTTAGTCGTATCTTCATCTAACTTAATAAAAGAGAAAGCATTAGCAGCGTAACTGGTAGTCTAAGTATCCTTGCTTTGCCTGAAAACCTCTCACATATGAAAAGTGTCTTACATGGAAGAAAATTTTGTGTTACTTATACCTGAAGCAAATTTAATTTTTTTCCTGAATCTTACCTAAAAGTACATTCAATAACCAGGCATAAAAATACTGCATTCTTCGCGAATGTTGACAGATGCTTACTGCTGATCCTGCTGCTGTTCGACGGATAGTAGGGGAACTGGATTTAAGATTAGCTATGAAAGCCTTCAATAAAACCTAAAAACAAAAGATATCTTACTTAACTTCTTATGAGAAAGAAAAGGAGACAGAAGTGAATTAAGTCAGTAAATGTATTTTTCATTCAAAGCATTACTTAACATACATCAAGCAAGGGCAACTTTTGCCTTAATTCAGACATGCAGCTGTGACACTGCTTTCTGTAACATCCGATTGATAATGCTGATAGCTTACTGTGCTTTGAGATATAACAGGGAGCACTAATAGGTTAAAGAAAGATACCTTAATCTCATTGTCGTTTGCAAAATTGCCAAACGCTGCCATGATTTTTGGTATTGCTGCAGCTAGTGTCTCTTGTACCGATTCTTCGGGTCTCTTACTTATTCGTGTTAGACAGGGCAAAAGGTTCACTAAGTATGGCCTAAGTATGACAAAGGAGGAAAACTAATTTGAGACCAGAACAACTGTAACCATCTAAACATTTTTAATTCATACTCAAATTCTGTGGTATTACTAAATCATAAAAAAAAAATGTACCTGTTAGCTACATAGAATGTAGAAAAAAAAGACAATAGTCTTCTGAACACAATTTGCAGACATTAAGATAGAACTAAAGAGAAGAATACACTTAAAAAATACAAGTCATTGTCTTCACAAGTTTTTCCCCCGAGTCATGTACAGCACAGAACTAAAACTCTGCTAAAAGAAAACCAGCTAATCAAATAAAGCTACTTCAGAGAGAATAGTGTGATAGGAATTCTTCCAATCTCCCAATTATGTATCTAAAACTTGAGAACAGTAACATTTTGTTAACATCTATATTTTGTTAAATGTTCTTTGGAAAGTTCATTACTAGGATGCATTTACCTGCATTTTTGAGGCCGAACTAGATGGGCAAGCTCAGCAAATCGCCAGAGTGCAGCACGTAGGCTTCTGGAAGCACCATTCTAGACAGAGTGTATAGTTGTTACATTTCATCAAGCAGAACTATTGCCTAAAACATACCTATACTATACAATAGCATACAGTTTTATACCATTTTACTTAAACAGAAAAAAATATAAGGTGTCTGGAACCCATAAGTTTCCTTTAGCCAGAAGGAAGTCAAGTCAGCTCCATGACGGCCTTTATTTTTCTAGCTGGTATTTGGAATTTTCCGAGTGACCCAAAATGAATAATGAGGAACACCAAGAAAGAAGAGGAAGTGTCGGAGATCTCCACTCTGCTGAAATCAGCTTAAAATACCACAGAGAAAGTCATCAACCAACAAAGAAACACTGATGATATATGAGAGTCTAAAAAATCACTGGAACACTTGCAGAGATACAAATGCAGCATAAAATTGACAGCGGTGGAGATATGCAAATAAATAATGTTTAGCTCCTTAGTGCACCAAAAAATCCACGTATTGATCTGTATCACTTCATAATGGCTTACATGCTGAAGTTTAACATCTATTTGTCTGTATTGACACCTTCAGCTGTGCACCTGACTTGAGCCAGAATGCCTTTAGACCCAGTGTCTAAGGATGTAGTAAAGCTCCTCAGTATTGTTGGAAATACAGAAAACTATGGAAGTCAATAGATGTCTAGGAGAAATTGTGTACCTAATGTAGTTCGAACCTAACCAAAATGCTTGTCAAATCAAGTCCCTCTGAAGACAGAGCTGAGATGTTTAGAAACTGTCATTTCTTTCTTATTTTCTTTAGCTAGTATATCAAAGGCTCACAGTCTTGTTAACATGACAAGTAAAAAACCTTGCATCTGAATTACAAAATGTGCATTTTTCAGGTTCAGAGCCAAACAGATTCTGACATGGGTCCTAAAGTGATCCAACTGATGCACAAACAAAATTCAGTCTGCTGGGTGCTTCTGTTATGCCTGCTACCTCTCTCTTGCCTCTGCCATGAATCTGAGAGCAACTATTCAAGAAGCACATGCCACCTGAACAAAATATTTCCCCCTGCACCTGGTCATAACGTGCAGAAACTTCAGAGCGATTTTTGTTTATGTTGGCTGGTTTTTATTAGTTAGCTAGACATCCATTTCTATACGCTCAAAAATTTTGCATGACATTAAGGTACAACAATACAGTAAGATATTCATACAGGGCCTACAAGTAGTCCACATCTGACAGAAAAGCTATCCACATTGCTTTTGTTATTTATTTTATTTTCTAGAGTCCTATCATTCCCAAAGAAATGTAACAAAAAGCAATAGCATTACTGTCTGACAAATAACGCCTACTATTTTCTCTCTATACCAGCCTTGCTGTATGTTTATAGATGCAAGAGACATGATTTCAGTGATACTGTCCTGAAGACAGCATTTTTCTTTTGTAGTTATACACTTAAAAAAGGCTATTACTAAAATTCTTCCCATGGACGTAATTAAATTGTGACTTTTGGTGCAAAGAGAGATGCTTCAGCATTTTTACCTATGCTTCTTATAGAAGCTGTAACTACACATCACATTCACAAAACAAAGTAGTTAAAACTTGTATCAGGTCAGTTCAGGTCTTGATCAAATGACTCCTCCAAGAAGTTATGTCAAATTAAGAACGTCACTGTCCTCCACCTACTATTCACCACCCTTTCGCTTGAAGTTATTCTTTCCAGCTCAGTCAGTGGAGCAAACATGATGAATGCGTCTTATTCATTCGGGTGCAGAGTCACTAAGGTTAACTCAGACTGCTGTTCACACCAAATGCTCACACATTTTCTGCCAGATAAGCTTTCAGGAGTGGTTAAATCTAAACAATGGGACCAATAGTGAGGAACGGGTAGAATAATACATTAAACAGTCACAGATCCTTCCAAAGTGAAGCCTTGACCTTGATCTTAAAAGACGTATGCTATTTATTTACACTAATGCCACATTCCAATATACTAAAACACTTACTAAATACCATATTTCAAAAGGACATGAAAGTAAGAAGCTCACCTTTTTAATCTCTTTATACAGTTCTAATTGTAACCTAGGAAGATTGGAATCCATCAAAGCCTGCAATAAAACGCATTGAGAATGTACTGTGTTAGAGGGGAGGCACTTTACAGGAATAAGTTACACTTGCAATAAAACAGCTTCAAAAATGGTACAGAACTATCTAACTGCCCCCATATTTGATCTATAATCAGGAAAGTGCTAAATACTGAAAAGAGACACCTTTATCTTTCACACAAACACAAAACAAATCTGGACAAATTCCACAAACTCTAACAGTTATTTGCAGTTAATATTGACTGCTTTACCCATTCTACCTAAAAAAGGCCATATGGGATCAGACTACAAGCAGAGCCAACCTAACATGCTTTTTGGCAATCGCCAGGAATAGGTACTCATGAATAGAATATTAAAACACAAAAGTAGTATTCACAAGCAGCGACAGGTATTCCCTGCTATACATCCCCACCGTCAAGTAGCCTCCTACTCTTTCTCAAACTGAGGCTGTATTTGTACCATTACCTTTAACAGCCCTTGAAAAACCCTTCTTTCATGAATTAGCCTATTTTTGGCATACATTTATTACAAGGTGTTCTGGACACCAGAAGTATCGCATCCCAGGATCTAATCAAGCATAGTGCGACAGAGCATACATTGTAGTTTGAACCTGCAGCCTGGCTAAGAACTAGGGTACATGAAATGAAAGTAAGCACTGAGAAGTAGTAATTTTATGTTCACCTTAACTTGATCATTCTCCCTCCATCTTTAAAATGGCAGAGAAGAAAAAATATGAAAATAGTTCCGCTATATATAATATCTTCCTACGGAATATTTTGTATACATACGATTACTCTCTTCCATTTTTTTCCTAGTGCATACTACTATTTATGAACACTTCCACCACCACTTCCTCAGATGAAATGAGAGCTTAACACAATGTGCAAGTGCCTATATTACGTATTTATACAGTGCTATAGTGTTTAGTATTTTATTCTTTATTCCTTGTCCAATAACTTAATAATTTCTAACTTTCTATCTGCCTTTTTGACTACCAACCATTAAGCTCACATCTTCACAGGATTACTCTTACACAGCACATGCTGATGTAGAGGCCACAACTGCTTAAGCATAGTCAGTGAAGTGCCTGTGGCTCCTCCAGAGCACGATTCCCCTAGCCTAAAATTGTATGCCCCAAAACTTCATTCCCCCCAATTATACCAGGCATTATAATAAAATGGTATTACCTTCCCCAGAAAAATCTTACCTGGCTTGTATCTTTATATTGTCATAAGCACCCCAACTATTAACTGCAAGTGCCTAGATGACAGTAGGTAGGGATAAATCTCACTTACTTCACACAACTTAATTTTCATGGGAAGTTCACTGCCCCTGTATATAAGGATATCAAGCAACACAAAAAGGCACCAGCTACTATTTTGGCTTCAAGGGTAAGTTGTCCTTACAACACACGCAACTGGATTAACTCTTTCTACTAGTGTCTACCTGTATTTTTAGCAGGCTAGAATCTAAAAAGTCATCCCAATCAGAAAAAGTTACAAGTATAGTCAACCCTAAATTACTACAAATAATAAATCCCAATTACTGAGACCAACTGTACTCCAATCTGCATGAACAGTCCCACCATATCATTAGCACAGAGAATACTACATCATACATCAGCTTCAGAAACAAGACAGCTTCAGTAACACCTTACCCGCAGAAATCTGGTAACACCGAACTTCGTATTTTTTCTTTTAAATAAAGGTATCACCAAAGCTGTTTAAACTTTGAGCCATTTATGCTGTCTGTGAGGTTCTGACAGGTAAGTGTAGTGATAATTAAAGATGACCTACAGAGTGTTTAGATAAACTTATCTGCTGTTTCAATTTACAGCCTTGTCCACACAGAAGTGTTAGCATTTTAATACTGAGCGTAAACTCCAGACAGACACACAAGTAATGCCTACATCTATATTCTTATATTTAAAGAGAGAAAATATAAAGCATCTTTCTAGCAACAGAATTAGTCTTTACAATGCCTGAGGTACTAAAAACAGCTGAACATTGACTAATATGCAAGCTTAGGGGCCCGACGCCTCTGTTCCACTCATCACAAGCATCACTGCTAACTTGCACAACCAAAAATAAAACTGCACATCTTTTTGTCTCTGCATTTATACACGAGAGAGCATCTGCCTAAAGACTAAGTTGCTTCCAGACAGCATAAAATATAGAAACAGAATACAAACTGTGACCAGCTTTGGTAACAGTCCGATACATCCATGTGGTTGGAATATCACAACCATTACCATTTCATAGCTGTGACCAACTGGCAAGCTTAATGACTGATAGAAGGCTCCATCATTTAAAGTCACTTTAATCTTTAAAACAAAATGAAGTACCATACGAAGATTTGAAAAAAAATTAAAGTTTTTCAAGTTACCTTGAAACATGCCAGAAAACAACAATATTAACTAGATCGGTGAATTAAAGAGGTCAATTTTATACCAAGCCTACAGAAGAGTTTGGTGTAAAGAAGGAAGTTTGCATTCTTTAGAACTGTTTCAGAGCATCTTTTAAAGCAAATTAAGTTACCTTTTGGTGTATGCATTTCAGAGTGCTAAACTCCTGCAACTTTAAATCAGAATGAAGAGAGCAAAGTGCTACAGGGCAAAGCAAAAAAAGCAAAAGACACTTGCACTTCCTCATTCCCTATCATTATGGAATACACTACATAATCAGTAAGCTTTCTCCATACAACTTTCAGCCACAAGCTCAACGCCCAAAACTTAAATCACTTGATAATTATTTATTGTTTTATTTATTTGATATTCATTTATTGTTTAATATCTACCGAACAAATAGAACTTAACTGAGAGAAATCCCTACAGAAATAGGGATGTTTTGTTTGCTTGCTTCTACACATCCCTTCATGCTAAAGAAAATTATTATTTGCATATTTCTAAAGCACTTAAACTTTGCATCAACTAGATTAATTATGCAGGTACATTACATTGACTCAAAGGTCAAGTATTTCAGAAAACAGGAAAAAAAAAAGAAAGGGCAGGTGAAGATAAACCTGTCCTGGAAGCAGCAGCTCACAGCAATTACTCAAGAGGTTCATTTTAAGGTACTTTGAATCAAGATTTAGACCTTGCCTGACCTCATACAAACGCCCACCTGCTGTTCTCCAACAAGTCCTTCATTCTGGATCACAGTAGTGTAATAATCTCCAGAACACCATGTTTATCCTAATTATTGCCTAAAAGCTCCTCCTCCAAGTCTCAGCAAATCACACTACCTGAGAGACAGCATACTACTAGTCCGGAATGAAAAGCCACTACATCTTTCAGTCAGCTTTTTAATAATATTTTTACCTTTCCTCACGTTAAGCATCTTTAAGTTTACAGAACAATAATAGTGTATTCCTCCCATACAACAAGATGATTTTAGAAAAGCCCACGTTCTTGTTTCGGTTAACTTGAAGAGAACAAAGTTACTGAACAACTGAAGAAAAGAATAGATTAGAATGATGAATGACAGAAGACAAGTTAAGTATCTTGATCTGGGCATAGAAAGCTCTCCTAAGAGCACATACAGAATTTAGTAAAGAAGTTTACTTAACCTCTTACATTATGAGCTATTATCAACAATGAGAAAAGCAACTAAAAGAACATCAGTGTGAATTCATACAGGACACTGCATCAAGAAGAGGTAAAATCTGGTAGTACAGTATATGAAAGTTCTTACTTTAATAACTTTATTAAGGCATTCATCAGCAACCATCCGGACATCAGATTCTGCATCCTCACTGCAGAGGAGAAAGAGTTCCATAGCAATCCCCAGCAGTTTCTGAAATTCTGGAGAATTTCTAAATAAACAAACATTAGAAAATTACAATGTGCACTATGAAAAGCGAACAGCAATGCTATTTTTGAGAGGGTTTCAGAATCCAACTACAAATATATTATACACGAGGAGAAGACATTCAGTGGATTAAAGCACTTCCTTAGGAGTTGGGAAATCATTTCCCTGCTCTTTCCTACACAGTCTGGCAAGGTATTTGACCTCTGTGCCTCAGTGTCTCTGTCTGAGGTAGAAGGATAATGCCAACTCTACCAAGGCTTAAACAAAATTACTTCTTAGATTTTGGGTTGGTAAAAAAAAAAATATTGTGCCATTTCAGCTTTAAACAGAAGTTGAACATTTAAAATCAGCAATTATCAGGAAGCCTCCAAATAACTAACATTCCAAAGCAGCTATTCATAGTAAAGCAATAAATTAAAGACATTGTCTTACCTTAAAGACTGAGCAACTATGTTTTCACATATTGTTAGGCAATGATTCACTCGATCTTTCTTTGTAGTTGAAAGTTCTTTCTTTCTAAAAGAAGAACACAATGATAATGAGTGAGATAAGACTTCAAAAGTGAGCAGTGACCATTTAAACACTCTTGTTAGAGTAGCGTCTAATGATTATACAAGAAAAAGATGCACTCTTCTGGTCATTATATAAACAGCTGTATGCCAACTACCTGTAGTCCCAGGACTTCATACACTAACTACTGTTGAGAGCATGCAGGCACACAAGCAAAGGGAAGGATACAAACTTAGAAAAAGAATGAACCATTTAACAGGGAATATCATATTAATTCTGTAAGTTTCACTGAGAAAATATTTGGGAAACAAAACTGAAGAATGAAGAGGAGCAAAGGGAAAGGAAGGAAGAAGTGGAACAGACCTAGAACAAAACTAAAATAAAGAAACTGATAGAAAGAAAAAGGTTGGGGAAAATAAGCCATGAGAACAAGCCTTGCAGACCGAAAAATACCACTTTTAAAGGGATCTTCCTCACACATTAGACTTCCTAAGTCACCTTAGACTTTTTTTGTCTGGCAAGTTCTTGAAACTTAGAGTTCTATTAAATCGACCATTTTTTATCTGAACTGGAAAGGATGCCGAGGCAATCCTATCATACACCACATTCCTCCAAATGGTTCTGCAATTATAAAAATAGCAAAGCTCTAGGCACAGTCTATGCCCGTCAAGAATAACATCTCTGTAGTAACACTTAGTATAGTCCAGGAAAGGCCAAGCTTAGTCAACTTGCAGCAAATGAGCGTAAAGAAAAAGAATAAAATTTACAGAATCAAAGAACGTGTATCAACAAGCGATGCAGAGCACAATATGAAAAGCTTCTACTTTGCAAAATTTGTTTAACATTCACTTCAACATGATATAAGCTTCTACAGCCCTTTAAGGCCCAGTCTAGAACAGAAGCTTCTTCCCTGCTCCACCACCAACAAAGGAACTGAAAAAAGGAGAGAGAGAGAGAGATTCACAACTATGACTGAAATTTTATTTCATTGTATGCAGAGCCTCCTACTCTTAACTTTACTGACATAAAATCACTTCTAGGAAAGCAGACGTTATCTTTTAAATAATTAACCCGTAGCAATCAATACTGAAGCCAAACTGCACACCCAAAGGTACCTCTCCTGGGTCTGTTTCTCAACAAGGAGGTACCTGCTTCTTCACTCACATTCACAGAGAATCTTCCCTTTTGTTTTCCAAGTGAAAACTGATCATCTGTATCTTTAGCGTTTAATTTTCTGTCTTAGAAAAAATAGCAAAACCATCAAACAGCAAAACAGTGTTTCTGAACTAGAAGTTGGAAAACACTGTGAACAGCCTTGAGATACATTAATATAGTTAACACAGTGTTAAGGACCAACAGCAAGTAGCCAATAAGCACATTAAATTAAGCTAACTCAATACATTATTAGACAAAAATTTTGAAGAATTAAACTGTAATATTTAAGAGCTTTAGCTCAAATAATAGGACTGTTTTTGAAAAAAAGTCATTCTTTGCAAGCACCCCTGTTCTTTTTCTCCCATTGAAAGTGAGGGGTTGAAAAGTGTTTGCTCCCAAGATTTTAGTTTTTCTCCCAAGGATCCTCTCATCTCACTCCAGAAATGCTTTCCCTTTTTAAAAGTTTAAGGAATAGTTCTGAACAAAACCATTTTTCCCATTATAATTTGGCAGTATTTTGTTTAGGTAAGCTTCAGCGTTCCTCAAAGAGGATCTCTTCTTTGGCTTGTCTTCTTAAGCAACTGGCAGAATATGAGTAGCCAATCTGAATTTGATCAAGATATACGCCATCTTTCTCTCTATCTTGAAAAAGCACCTCAGAGCCTTTAACAGCACTTTGAGATCACCTCTAACAAAACAGCAAATACTTCCTAAAATGTCCAACTGATTTTGCAACTCAAGTACTGTTGATGTGAACAGGCACCTAAGAAACTGAACAAATAATTTCAACTTTTATGATAGTTTTACCTAGCATTGCCCACACCTTTTATGAGCACCATTTTCAGTACACATTCAACCCAAGAATACAACGGACGCATCTGAACTTGCTCATAAGCTCACTATTTCAGATACAAAACACATTAAAGATATTGCTCAATAAGACTGCTTTCAGAATAAAGTTCTTTATTATCTACACATAATATAGCCCTGAGCAAGGCAGGCAGTAGGGTTCAATACTACTCAGACTAGTACAGATCAACCCCTTCAGCAGATTTCTGTAAACAGAGAGCTCACCTAACACTGAATCTACCACCTCACTGAAATAACTAACTTAAAATAAATTTTAAAAGGCCTGAACAGAGAAAATTTCATGTGAAAACTTAGAAGGAATGCATATAGTTACCAAGTTACCATTTAAACCGAAATAACAGAAACTAGACTAACTGTCAGTTACTATCCAAAGGGAAAGAAGAACAAGAATTCAACTGAGTTTGCTGTACTGGACCTTTCATCTGCCATTTGGTTATTCAACTTCCAAAAAATCAGCCTTTGAAGGAATGAAAGAAAAGGTGAAGACAAACACTTAATGTACATTGTGCGCACGCACACAATTTCTGTGCCTACAGAGAGAGAAGAATAACAGAAAAGTATCTGGAGATAGAACACATGATTTTTTGGTTTTTTTTTTTAAAAAAAAGCTCTATTCAGAAGTATTATGAAGTCCTCAGGCAAACTGATGAGCATACCCAGGGGGACAACAGCAGCATCACATATTTCTTGGAAGAGAGGTGAAGTAGCAAGCCCCAAGTGTAAGGTCATTTCAGTTTGATGAATAACAGAAGGCAGGAGATATTGCAAGTAGCTGTTATCTACAGGAAGGCTTCATCTCACAGGCAGAGTTGTTTAATCTTCTGCATGCTTCTACAGACAATCTCTAGCCAAGAAGATTAATAAACAAAATAAGAAAACCAGCAAGCCCAGATAATTTTTCACTCCAAGTCCTGATGAGCTGGCTACAAAGAGATGCAGCTCACTGATGCTAATTTTTATTAGGCCTTGGAATTAAGGATCTGTAAAAAGAGTGCAGAAGCTCTAAAGCTGAACCAGCATTAAGAAAAAGGGCCAAGCCAAACGGCTTGACATTAATCTTGAGAAAAGTAATGGGAAACTCAAAAAAGATTCTATTAATAACAAACAGAAATACGAGTGGATTAAGAAATAAACTAAGACCAAACACAGTGGACACTTCAAACAACATGTAGTAACACAGACAATGATGGATAGTCAAATAAAGTAGAACAGGTCTACAACACACCCTAGACATGGTAACTCAAAAAAAACCATCTAGGAACCACTACTGACAAGCAGGGCAATAGGTATTATCCATGCAGTTCACATGGTCTTCAGTTAAGCAAAAACTTCATGATACCTCTACATATAGCACTGATGAAACATGAAACCAATCTATGACCACAGCTTCAGTCAAACATAAAAAAAAATCCAGAAAAGTTCACGAGTATAGAAAAATGGATATTGCTGGAGAGCTCTTTGGCTCTTGCAGCACCTTTTGCTGTAAAGGTAATGGCTAGAATCAAATATAAGGGAAAAAATAAAATCGGAAAAAGGGCATGATGACAAAACATTACAATAATTAACTATTAGAACAAGTTAACAAGAGAAAAGGTGAAGAATCCACCTTTGGATTAATCAGATCAAAGCTAAATACTTTTCCAGAAGAAACATTAGCAAGTCGTTCTCTCAACTCACTGATAAGACATAAAAATGAATAAAACGTAAAATATAGGATGTTGTGTGACAGCCCATCTGCTTTTTAATTTCACTGAGTAAACTCTGAATTTTTACATCATACTAATAAAATTTTAAGTTAGTGGGAGCTTTGTAGTCCAAAACAAAACACCAAATTCCAACTAAAATTTAAGAGTCTGAAAATAGATATGGAAGAAAATAAGGTGCCTCAGCAGAAGTGT
>NW_008795948.1:2234649-2237374 GCF_000699145.1 Aptenodytes forsteri
GTAATGCACAATAAAAGCATAACACATGATTATTGCTGATTAAAATCTCTCAAAACAGAAGCAGCTCTTACCTTCTTGGTAAAAGTTTGAATTCAATTAATATTTTAATAAAAAAAGTAAAGCCAAGAGTTCAGAAGTCATTGTCTTACAATAAAGTGAAGAAAAACTTCAATACATGTTGTGCAAACAATTAAGTCTTCTCTACCCCAACCTCTGTGATCTTAAAACATTTCACAACAGGAGACAGACAGTCCTTAGTAGTTCTCATTCACTAACCAGATGTAGAATGCTCAGTTTCTACCAAAAATATTTAAAAGGCCATTTTTGCCTACTCCAACAGGAAAAAGATTTTTTTTTAAATTATTATTTTTAATCATGTAGAAGTAACATTGTGTTGCTGTAATTTAAGGTAGCTTATTTTGGGAGGGAAAAAAAAAGTAGAGGTGGGTAGTTAGTTTTACTTTTACTGTAGCAAAAAAAGTCCAACAAAAAAAAGTCTACCACCACCTGTAATAGTGAGATTACTCTATAACTCGAGGAATGACAGCTTATCACTTGTCTAACTTAGTTGTCTAACAACAAAGTAACATTGTGTTGCTGTAATTTAAGGTAGCTTATTTTGGGAGGGAAAAAAAAAGTAGAGGTGGGTAGTTAGTTTTACTTTTACTGTAGCAAAAAAAGTCCAACAAAAAAAAGTCTACCACCACCTGTAATAGTGAGATTACTCTATAACTCGAGGAATGACAGCTTATCACTTGTCTAACTTAGTTGTCTAACAACAACTTTGATTTAATGGACAATGTCAAATAGATATCTAATGAAACAATTAAAGAGCAAACTAGTAGCATTTATGCTATGACATTTGCCAATTAATTTATTCTTTCATTACTGACAGGTAAGCTCGCATCCTTTTACAACAGTAAACAGACAGAACAATAGGAAGTTACCACACAGTACTAAAAAAATATTTAAGTGCTATTTGTAGAAAACCACAGCGAAGATGAACACCTCTCCCCAAACGCAAGGAAAACACAGAAGCAGTTTTCCTTTCCAGTCCATTACAAACAGGAAAAAAAAAAATGCAGACAGTATTGTGAATTACATTCAAAATGTCACCTGGTATTTCACTAAAAGTTTTGGAAACTTCAGCAAAGACTGCCACAATATCCCTTCATAGGCTTTTACGAGGCTTAGTGCTGTTACTGAATTTGTATGGCTCCCAGAGGCATGCAATACCATCAGCTTTCTGAAAACATACAGCCTATTTTTAAACGCAAAACAAAGTCAACAATTTTTTAATGCTTTGAGTTGAGTATGCCTAAATTCAGACCCCCAAACCAAGCAAAACATCCCTCAGCAAGCATCACAAATAACTTTCAGGACTTTCTCTTGAAATACCACGATCTATCTCATCAGTAACTTTCTAGACAGATTTTTTCAACTACATATAGGGAAGACTGGAAATACATGGCCACCTGTCTTCCATGTCACACAAAGTACTAGCACAAAAAATGCACATAACAGAGCAGTTAGTCCCTGAAGACCAGTAAGGCATCTAAAAACAATTTGCTCATTAAGATGATGAGTTTTTTAATCTATTATGCCCCAAAAGTATGAAAACACATTGAGATTGTTTGAGACAACACTCTCCAAACAGTATCAACCATGACAATTTAGTTGGCATCCATATCAGAACGTACTGTGGGAGCAGGTGGCCAAGAGCCCAGCTCCACTGCTTAGCATCCTCTGCCAAAACACTACGCAACTGCCTATTTAGAAGTTACCTGCTCCTCAACCCTTCTGTTTCTCCTATCTCTCCAATACCTGGAGAAAAAGCAATAGCGTGACTCATGTATTTGTTCTGTAAAAATCTTAGTGCCTTTTCACCTGCTCAATAAAAGTTATTTTTAGAGGATGCAAATGTAAGGGGCAGCACTGTGGTACTGAACAGCTCCTCGCCCTTGCCCTCCAGTCATGCCTCCCAATGGGAAACCTGAACATCGCATGGATGTAATGCCTTTGCCCCCAAGGTTTAAGCAAGCAAAAAGGTATCTGAAATATTTAAACTAATTCCTCTTAGGTCTCTGCACAGCAAGTCACAGCACAAGACTTAAATGAAGTTTGTCATAAACAAACATCCACATCAACTCCCCCAGATGCATCAGAACTCAGACTTTAACTTTATTAGGCTTAGTTATGCTTAGGGGTTTTTGCCTTTTTTCCAGCAGTGTATTAGCCAAAGATAAGGTTTTACTTCCTAGAACCAGCATGTGAAACCCACATAGCATTCTTGTACCTCCTGTTCATTACCTATACTGCTGTATTTTCAAACGTGCTTGCCCAGAAAGTTATTCCTAGCTTAAACTTAAATAGAGAGCAGGCAGCACTCCCAGACACGTCCACAGGAACAGCCTCCCGCCAAGGACAGGGCAGCAGTCCCCGGGACTAACTCCTCCGGGGACTGCCAGCCCCTGCCTCAGGCTATCGGCAGTTCCAGAGCAGCAGCGGCCTAGCGGGGCAGCCTCCCCACGGGGCAGGGGAGCCCAAGCGTTCCGGGAGCCCTCCCAAGTCCCCGGGTCCGGGTCACTCACGGTCTCTGGAGCGGCTCTTCGGGGATGGCAGCCGGACCCTGCTGCTGCTGGAAGGAGCGCAACGACTCGAAGGCCTTCATCAGCTTCTCCATGGTGGCCATGCCCGCTCCGCCCGCGCCGGCGGCAACGACCCG
>NW_008795948.1:2237986-2253674 GCF_000699145.1 Aptenodytes forsteri
TGCCCCGACCCCCGAGCGGTGGCGGTACGTGGTTTGAGTGCGCACGGAGGGCGGCACGGCCCGAAAAATAGCCCTCGGAGGGGAATCCCCACTCCCACCCTCGGCTCCGTGCCTGGCAGGGGCTGTGCCCGCGCTCCCCTTTCCCCGCGAGAAGGAGCGAGGCGGCAGCAGATGCAGCAGGTCCACCTCACCAGCCCTGTGAGAACCTGAAACTGCGCTAGTGGGACCCGAGCCCTCATCGTAACCCATCGACATCCCCAACAAAGCGGAGGCACACGCTCCATACGCCTCTACATCAAGTACGCACAAGGGGTAACCCCTACAGCTCCCCCACCCACGTTTCCAGCGAGCCCACGTAGTACGCAGGTGCTTGCCGAAGGCGTTTCAGTTTTATTTTAGGCTGCGTGTAGGGAAGAGGAAACGCTTCCAGGAACAGGACACTTAAAACTTGGCAACGGACCCGTCCGCCTTTCAGCGCGCCTCTTGTGATTTTGGAGTTGCTTTATCAGGGGATACTTTCTGCACTCTTAAAGCACGTATTAAACATACAGTATACAAGAGAGACAGTATACAATATTTAAATCAATGATCCTATTACTAAGCACTTCGTAAAAAAAATTAGCACTATTGTGAACTTTCCCATTAAAACCACTGATTTTAATGTATCTAGTTGCTGATACGCATTTTAAATGACAGCTGGTAAGAACTGGCAATTCAACTTGTATCTCAAACACATGGAATTGGTTCCAGCAATGGCAATGGAGCACATCTCTTGGATGTGCTTTTAAGAAAAGAAATTCTCAGTAATGACTTAATATGCAACTTGGTTATTGCTAGCAGGGATGGACATGATAAATGTGTAACAAAATGTGAGCTGTTAAGATAAAAATATTTTCCTGATTATTTTATGATAAAGCTTGCAGAGAGTTTTCTCTGGAACATATGGATGATCATGAATTTTTTATTTAGCAAATTATACATGAAAAAAGATGACAGCGTAGCTGGAATGCTGCCTACACTGTGGTAATTGCATGTGCCACTCCACACTTCGAAATAAGTTTAAGCACATTAAAAAGAGCGTAAGCTCATATCGAAGATTAAACAAGCCGCCAACCTAGTCAGTCTTTGCACAACTGTTTTGAAGCTTTAGATCAAAATGTGTGCAGGTCCTCTAAAAGGGTTGCTGACTCACCGGCAGGAATGCCAAGGCAATGCCTGCCCACAAGCACGCTCCTCTTTGTTCTTCTTGTCTTTCCCAATTGATTGGTAGCGCGAGCCCTCTGGCTCATTAACCGCGAGTTGGGGTAACTGGAAAAGAACTCGGCGATATCAGGTTCTTCTTTGCCAAGTACCTTATCAGTAGATTCTCCCAATCGCTTTGCATGTCACAGATCCACGTCACCGATCCAGTTCAAATAGCAGCTGCACGAACAGCTGCACCAGCAAAAATAAAGCAATGTAAAACTGGCAAGGGGCAAGAACAAGCAGGCAGGGTTAGAGAACAGCCATCGTTACCACAAAGAAAAATAAACTCACAATCTCAATGGACTAACAGTGACTACCTAAAAGGTTATATGTAACTTAGTGAATGACGATGAATTCATCTCAACCTCCAGGAGAAAAAAATAGAAGAAACATGCTTTTATCTTGTCTGTAAGACAGATATGGACATCATGAACGTGGAAAGGTTTCCTAAACACAGGCTACCTAGGCATAGGTTACCTCTTGATTTAATGTTTTTAAGAACAGGTTGGACAAGCACATCAAGAATATTTTTCACCCTGACCCAAAGTTACACTTAGGCCAGCATTTCTGCGTTTCCATGAACAATGCAGGAGGTAATTGGTACTACTCAATCCAATAGACTTCATGAGACTGCTGGCCCACGCAGTTCAACATACGCACAGATAATCTGCAATATGCCATAGCACAGTTATGTTACTCTTAAAGTCACTTAATTTGAAGCTGGTTTGTATAGTAATTGAGTGCTTAGCCCTTCAACTCGTCATAAAATTACAGTGAAAGCCTTTGCATAAACAGGGCAAAATGTTGAAAATACAAGCAGCCTACTGTTGAAAAGTATTTGATACAAAAAAACACAAATCCACCTAATACCAAGGTATAAATTCTCTCAAGGGGAGCGAAGTCTGGTTAGTTTCCTTTGGCAGTAGTAGAAAATTCAATATGCAGGATAAGGCTGATGACAAGTAGAACTACAGCTACTACTGACCAATCTTGCATTCACATTCGTAGTGTTCTCACAGTGAATGTGTTAATGGAAAACAGCCCATCCTGATAATTGTCTTTTCACACAAATTTATGTAGAAATCAAGATTCAGACCATGAGATAAAGTATCAATTGAGCAAATACAACAGAGCTAGGGCACTTTTTCCTGGATCCGACAATCTTACATTGGTAAAGAACTTACACCATGTAATACACATTTTCTGCTTCAACAACTTGTGATTTTTTTTTTTTAATTACAATTTTTCTTTTATCTATCCCGGCTACCATGATAGACATGGTAAATAAATCACATTAGACAGTAATACATGTGGTTGAGATACGCGGCAGTGTTTTGCTTTTATTTCAGGAATAACAATGCTAGAACATTCAGGAAAACAGCTCATACAAGAGCAGTTCAGTGGTTTGGAGATACTGGAACTAACACATCACATTTAACAGTCAGTTTTGCTATACTTGGAAAGAATTCTGGTGTTTTGGACACGTGGAACATGAGAAAAGCTACCTACATCTCATGTGCAAAACTTAGATTACACCATAAGAACAACTATGAAATAAAAAAGAATTGTACATTCAGCAGAAAAGACATCAGCATCACCAAAATGAGCCAGGCAGGTAATTCAAATCAAAGTAAACATAAACTTAGCTTAAAGATGCCTTCCGTTAATTTTTTTATTTTAATTCCATTTTTTAGTACTTCCTAAAGAGCAGTGTTTTCTGAAAATCTATACTAAAGTGAAGGTGATCATTCCAGTATTACAATTTAGTATTATACTAATTTAAACCAAAGCAAAATGATATTACTTCTGTTGAGTTATTTCAGTAACTTGTAAACAAGTATTCTTCATTTGTACAAATGGCAATAAGGAATTTCTTACATCAGTATTGCTCGAAAAATAACTGAAGTGCATTCTAAAAAGGGATTTTTAGTTGGTTTTAATAGCTTCTATCCTTGATTTCTCAAATTAGACAATTTTATTCTGAGATGGAGATAATTCATAATGAAAAACCTTCACATATGTTGTTTTAAGAATGATTTGGGAAAAAAGACATACATCTTCTATTAAAGGCTAAGATTTGTCAATAGCGCTCTCTTTGTTACGGAAATATCACATTTTTTTTCCTATTATTATACAGTAATTATTTTTAAGTGCTCATTGTTTCAACTGAGACTGGTTGTTGTTATAATCGAGAAAAGAAACACCATCTCTATTATGAACACTACACCTCTGGGGGGGGGAAAAAAAAAGCTGAATTTCTTTTATAGAAAGAGAACAACCCTGAGGCATGAGGATTCTATTCTGTTGGTCACAACATTCAAAAGCATTAAGTAAACCAATAAGATACTGGTACATTGTTTCACAGTTTCTGAATTTTGAGCTAAATATATAGATTCATGAGGTATGCACAAGCAGACATTAAGACTTACATACACAAATGCTTGGAAACACAAGCCACAGAAAAGGAGGGTTGATCTCATACAAGTAACTCCACGGAATTCCATAGATCTTTCCATACCTTGCACCAGTACAACAAAGCAGTTGGGTTGTTGGATTGTCTCACTGCTATTAAAGCCTTCTAACACATGGATCTAGAATCTGAATTCATGGAGGTATAATGAAGTCATACTGAATGACAAGAATTTACATTGGCTTTTTTTTTAAAAAAAAGGGAATAAAAGGCTACATAATCAGTATACACAACCTGCTGCCTTCCCCCTTCTTTGTCTCAGTTGTGTCCTACAAAAATCAAGAGCAAAGTTCATGTTAAGTTTATCACACCACAGCATTTTGCTCTCCCCTCTCCCCGCTTTCAAAATGCATCTCCAAGCTACTAATACTCCAGTAAAGACATTTAACCAATGTTAGTCACCTTAGATTGAACAGCATAACATCTTAATCTCCATGTACCGTATAAGGAGAGTTATACTGATCCTTCCAGTTTCTTGTCTTTTCTAATTCATTAGGGGGATTCACATTAGATAATATCTAGTCATTATTATGTGGTTGTATTTGTAGCCAAAAGGGAAAAATTTATAGTAGAAAAATGCCATCTTGATCCTACTGGGGAAAAAAAAAACAAAAACCAAACCAAACCAACAACCCAAACCCCAGAAGAATCTAGGTCCTAATCCTGCAAACGTAGTTACTCAAAAACAATTCAATAGTATTATTCAGAACATAAGAAAAAACTTGTGAAATGAAACTAAACAAAGCTTCACAAAAATGAACAAATCCTCCACTTTTTTGAATGGTTGGAGTTCCTTGTCCAAAGAAGCGGACGTATAAATAACCACTTCTTAGGAACAACTTCCCTTTTCTCTTCATCTAGTCTTTTTTCTTCACAGATCCCTGGAGAATAAGTGTTAAGTCTCAGCACTCCAAAATAAAAGGGTAGATTTTTTTTTTTTAAGTTAAGATCCCTCCCCCTCCAATATGGAAAGAAAATTTGAAATACATGATAAATAGACTTTCAGATTTTTTTTTTTATTTGTTAAAGCCAATTTCCTGTATTTTCTTCATAAAAATTACTCAGCTTGTGTCCATGGTATTCTTGCCCAAATTTCAAGTTGCTCTAAGCAGGCATTAAATCCAGACTGTCACCCCATATGTCTAGTGTTAATATGGTCACCTTTGCCTCAGAACAGCAAACCTAAGATCTTAAAAAATTAATCAGAGAAACATGATCACTTCTCCAACCAAGGAGGTATTTATAAAACACTTTTGTTACTTCCCTATTTCTCCACTCCCCATCTTTTTAGAGTCCTTCAATTATTGTGGTACATAATAAAGAGGGTCAGGTCAGACCATGCCAGCTCATTGTCTCACACATAATGGTTCCAGCCAACACCCTTACTTCAGATATTTCTCTTTCTGTCAAGCCTCCCATCCCTTCACTATTGCATCAGACCATCTTCCAGTTAATTCATTCAGCTCTCCCTCTGCCAATTTCTCCCTTTGTACTTTCTACGGCAGTCATTTTGCTGTCCTCTGTGCTGTTTTAGACATCAGGAAAAATGCACTGAAAACACAGGAAGACGGTCTCATTCCTCATTTCTGTGGCACAGTAGCCAAGAGGAACAATTTCAGATAGACACCAGTTCGGCCCCAGTAGGATTCTGTAACACACTGGTCTTCCAACTTTTTTCAAATTCTAACCCATTAAAACATTTGTCACTGGAGACAAAGTACTGTGAATTAAAACCTGACAATAGGCTTGAGTATCAAAGGTCTCTTCTGAGTTTCTCAGAAGCAGCTTAAGTTTCTTCCAGTGGGTCTGCGGATCACAAATTTTGAAAACAGAAGAGGCTTTTAATGAAATGTGTTCCCTAAATTCATTCTCATGCACAGATTAATAGTTTTACTGGAAACTTTACAAAATAAAGAGAAAGTCTGGCATCCTTTGAGTCCAGAAGAACAGAAGTTTGACAAGTTTTCAAGCAGCTGGAAACAGTTTTACGAGTGAACATCAGGTAATTGTAACTAAGACTTCAATACCAGCTCCACATCTGTGTCAAGCAATGATTAAAGGCAGGTTTTAATGTTTAAATTTTTAAAGGTTATAAGGAAAGATTATTTACATAATTAAATTTGATACTTAATACTACCTTGTCCTTCCCTCAGTGGCAGTGATCACTGTCAACCCTACAACACTGCGTATTACAACATAATAAGCAGAGAGGAGGTTAGTAAGAAGAGCCCATGCTTTGTTTTTTAACCCATTATAAAACTAGAACATCCTACATGGAGTTGTAAACAATTTCATTTACAGAAAAAAATAAAAAGATGTCCCCACAGGTAAAAAGAAATCCTTTTAGTAAAGACAACAAAGTACTCAAAAATATAGTTATAAAATTTTGGCATGGGTCTACTTGCATGGTCCATGCCAAGAAACTGTATGGAGAGGATGTTTAAGATGGGTAGAAAGGAAAGAATGGGGTAATACAGTTTGTTACAGGATTAAGTAAAATGTTCAGCATTCTCTATATATAGAAATACAGAAAGACATTCTACAGAGCCAGATAGTGAAGAGCAATTCATAATAGCTGGCCACAGTGCACTGAATTCCTTTTTCCTTAGCAGTTGCTTGAGAGATACAGTAGGTAATAGCACTGCCATGCTGCCGGATAATACCGGAATTATGAAATTTATCAGTACAGCAATTTCACTGTTAAGAAAACTGCTAATGAAGATCCTAATGAACAAGGAGACTTTTACCAGGAGCATACAAAGTAAAGTTACATTGATGCCATAGATATTCTCTCTGTGCTTTAAAATCCTTTTAGTATTTCTAGATTCATTCCACTGGGGAGGAAAAAAAAAAAATCAAGATAAATCAAATACATACAGAAACACACTCACTCAAATGGCACTCATTGCTTTTTGTACAATTAAGCTTTAGTGAAAATATACATCTTAAAACAAATGAGGTACAAATGTACAAAAATCCTTGAACTCAGATAAAAAATATATATAATACACTTTGCTACAGAGATATAAAACATTTAAAGTTTGCTCATCCTTTCTGATGAGAGTAAAATGATTTAAAGTCTGGAGGACTCCTGCTCATCATCACTGCAATCAGATTTAAAGCAGACCTGCAAGAGAAGACAAAGAGACAATTCAGCTGCAGAACTATTGTTGGTTTGTGTGTTTTATGGGGCACAGAAAGGCTGGGGGGTGGCTCTTTTTCCAGTACATTTTACTCCATACTAACTAAATGCTTGGGAATATCAAAGGAAACCACAACCCAACCCCAAATCTCAAGTCATTAAAGTTTCATTTAACCTTAAGATCTTTCCTTCTTTTAACTTCACAGGACAATTAACTGCAGTCTTATTATTTCAAAACCAACTGAAGGCTCTCAAGCCGTATTAATTTTTTTTTAGGACTCTTTCTCAATACATCGAACCATATCTGGGGACAATATGAACCCTGCTGATTCAGCTTGAAAAGACTACAGTAAGACACAAGCTTTAACTTTAGCTATGTGAGATTATTAGTACACTTAACCATTCTTTCTATTCCATTACTGTAAGTGGGGGAAAAGTGAATTTGAAAAGGTGAACTAAAAATGACAGTACTATTATACATTCCATTAGCATTGTACCATTTTAGAGAGGTGAATTACCAGCTGATGACAAAAAATATCATCATGCAATTTTAATACATGGCCCTGTTGTGGCTACTTAATGATATGCTCCTAGCAATTTTAAAATTCCATTTCTGCTTGAAAGCAAAAGTAATTTCTACAGAAGTGTTCTCTACTGGAATATACTCATGCTTCTCAAGATAATTCTACTCTAAGTGCAGGCATACTGAGCAAGCAGAATTGTGTACAGCATCTTCAACTGAAAACCTTTACAAATAGCCTATTTCTCACAACCTATAAACGAACACAGTATGCCACCTGCTTTTTAGGTGGTAAATACTCAATTCATATACCTCTAAATGTTTACTGAAGAGTAGAAGTTATGTGTGTAAGAAAAGGCTGTGCATTATCAGAAGCTATGTAAACATATGTGTACATATTGTTGTTTTGGTAAAGGCATTAAACTTCCTAAGATACTTTAACATTTGTTTCGTGACACTTCTTTACACTCACTCATTTAGGGGATATTTTTACTTATTTGCTTAATACACTAGAAGGATTCATTGGGAACCCAACTTTTTAAAGGAGCGAGTCCTAGGAATTGCATCGCTCCACCACACCTGCTTCTGAGTTCATTAGTCAATTTTATTCAAGTTTTTACAGAGGGGGCCTCAATTATCTCTGAAGTCATCTCCCCAGAAGTTTTTATAAAAACTGGCAAAATGCGTAAGGAGCAAGACCCAAATTAGTATCTTTAGGAAAGAAAGATCTATAGCACAGCTGTTAACAGCACACACTACCTTTTCCCCAGGTAACAGCTAGCAGACGCTAGAAGAAGACAGAATGCTGAGGGAGGAAAAACTCCTGGACTTACAGGGATTGCTACAGTTTCTGAAATGCAGTGCAGGGGCAAAGCCATAATAAACCAGATTTCATTAGTTTCAGTATTCAGCAAACAACTTGTTTTTCCTATCATAAAATAATATAAAAAATGGAATGGATATTAAGGTCTTACTGGTAATTTTCTTATGAAAGAAAAGAAATACCCTTACCTCTCCACTAAAAAGTCTGTGAAAGAAGCCTCTCTTTGGTTTAGGAGACCTCTCTCTGTCTGGTGACACAGTACCATCAGTTTCATATGCATTGATATCTTCAAAGCATCCCGTTTCAATCATCTTTGAAACACAGGAAGTATAAATGAAATATCCATACAAGCCTCTCAAACATGTTCCACGTATTACATATTTACTTTGGCTGGGTACTCCTAACAACTTACAAATTCATCAGCCAAACTACACCACTCGCAGAGCTCCATGAAGGAAGGCACAACGTCTACATTAACTCTCCTGTGCATCCAGAGAACTACAGAATAGCAATGAGAGCACTATCATGCAGGTAAGTACTCTCATGCTCCCTTGCTTTGGTAAGGCATTTCTTCTGCCCATGATGCAATAAGCAGAAGCTTTTAGAACCAGAAATTGATTTTCCTTTCATCTATCCTGCTCATTTCAGAGCAGTCTAGCCTAACAAATATTATATCTCTATACCCTGGACTGAACTTTATTAATAAACATGACATTGAGTAGGATAAATTATTATTCTACGCAGAATACTAGTACCTGCATAGTATTAGGGGGGAATACTTTTTACAAAGGGGATGAATTGCACTCTTGGGGAAAAAGCAGATGATATCTGACCACAGTAATTTAAACATCATTCTGTTGTTTTGGGCAACCGTCCATCAAAACACAACAATATCCCATAATTAAAAATAAGGCAATGAGATATAGAAGGCAATACTTTATGAAAAAAAATAAAGAGATAACGAAGACAGGTCTCTGGAGAGAAGCAAGGGATTTTGAAATAATCCATGTTTGTGAACACAGAAAACAAAAGAATTAAAAATACAATTACCAGGTGCAGAAAGGACAGCAGAAAGAGTAAATGCCAAAATGTAACAAACAGGCGTGGTCAGAAGGGGGACAGTGGCTAACGCCCACATGTAGTTGGCATTTATCTGTGAGTGCCACTGATACACATCTATCATAATGGGCATGCAACCAAATGAGTATACCTCATAGAGGGAGAGAGGGCATAAAGAGCAATAAGAAATGCGGTCTGCTTTTGCTGTAAACCATGACATTAGGTAAAGTATGGGAGGGGAGGAGGAATTCTGAAGGGACTGAGAGCAAAGATTTGAGGGAAAGCTCAGTAACATGAATTAAAAGAAAAAATAAGCACAAATGTAAAATGAAGTCTGCACAGTTATTCCCTGAAGAGAAGGAATTACCATCACCAGAATTCCACAACTACTTTCAACTTTATCCCTCTAATGTGGGGTTAGAGTTATTAATCTGCAGTGCATTTCTTAACGGCTGGATCATATCATGAAGTTCAGAATGACAACACAGCATAGGAAATATTTCTTTCTCCAACAGCCTAAGGTTCATTGCTTCTTAGTGAAGACTTTCTATGTCAAATTACACCTTTCAAATCTCCTTCTTAATGAAATGCAAAAAAAAAAGCAAAAGGGAAAGTATTTTCTCTGACTTGTTCAGAAGTTGCTCATCTTTTGTGTTCAAGCTTTAAATGAAATTAAAAAAATCATACTGGGAAAGAAACTACACTAGTAGAATTCAAAACAAGACTAATTTCAGAAAGTTATCAACATCTTATAATAGGGGGAAGGCATTCATAACAAGAACTACAATTTTAAATAATTGTTAGAGTGCTCTTCCTGAAATAATAAAGAAAATTTGAATTTCCTAAATACAGACTGAACTACATGCAGAGGTAGCAAAATTCTAGTATTCTATGCAGAATACTAGAATACTTATTCACTAGGCAGATGAAAAAGCTTTAAGAGAAAATCTGACTCAACTGATGTTGAACTGTTTGTTTTGAAAGCTTAGAAAAGGTGAATCTGCAGTTCTGTGTTACTATGTCACTTGGGTACTCTATTGATATACAGGCATGATACATAAACAGCTTGCACTGCACCTATTTGCTTTTGAATACTTTGAATAGCATTCTATCCCTCTCCTATGAAGAGCAATATTGAATAACGTGATAGAAGAACAAGGAAAATGTGGTCATACTAATGCTAAATACTGTTCTGTAGGCTGTATCTATGATGACAAGATGCCAGATTCTACTTATGCAAATTTAACATACATCTCAATTTTTAGCAACTTGTTTATGTTTTGGGAAGAACTTTTTTCTGAAGTCTCTCAGCGAAGAAGTCTACGGCAGAAAGTTAATACTATAATTATATCCCTTATTAAATCTTCTATATTGCTGTGCTAAAGAAAATAATCTTTTATGAAATATACAATACCTCATTTTGCCAAGGGATTGAGACACAACCCGTAACAAATTTGGAATAGAAGTCATCATCTGTAGTATCCAGGTTCACTCCTTTCACTGTTGAGAACTGCTCTATGTCCAGGACATCTTTACAATATACGGCACGTGGCTGCAGTACAATACAAGATTGCTTCATTAAGGTTTTGGGAGGTTTTTAACGTTTTTTTTTTTTTCTTTCCTAGATGAGCAAAGGGGGAGCAAAATGCCTGCAGTTTATATTTCACATTGCTGATCACCAAATTACACCATTCTACAAAACAGAAATGCAAAAACTTGAAAGACTCTCTTTATAAGGCACCTGAGCAATTCCATCTGTCCCGCAAGTAACAGAAAAGAAATAACAAAACCAGAAACAGCATGCAACTTCTCTGGATTTCTTAATGGTTTTTATAATTCACTCATCTTCCGTCACCCTCCTTTCACAACTCCAGAGTAATTTCTTCAAAGCTAATCTTCATTTGTTCAGCATCTGAGCTAGGGAAGTAGACTTTTAAGGGCTAAGAAATCAGCTACAAAGCTTCCTAGAGCAATACCACTATTGTAAATTGTTTTGTCATCTTGGATGAAATGCCACAAAACAACTAGCCATCAATAGCTACAATGGCATTCTCCTGCCAATTTAACTAACTTTAAAGGTTTCTCTGGAGTTCACATGATTGCTGACACAGAATTATGACAGTTCTTGCCTTTTTAGATACTAATCAAATCTGTCTCACCTACTTACATCTGGCAAGAACGGAGGTTCTAACATGTTAGCTTCCAGCCGCTTGAAGTTAATATTCTTGAAAATAGGATGTTGCTTTACAACAGCAGCTCCATCTTCAGTGCAACCCAGTCGTTCCCCTGGATTTTTAGCAAGTAACTGCAAAGATACAGAAGAAAAAGCTGATCCAGTGATACAATCCCACAATTAAAAAAAAAAAAAAATCTATATACAATGTCTTTCGATAAGTTTATTTTGTTACTTGGCCTTTTATTAGATGACATTTATCATGGTATCAAAATGAACTGGAAATCCACTACAGCATTCTGGGAGCAAAAAGATTTTCAGTAGACAAAAGAATCCCTGAAAGCAGACCATTTGAAGATTATACCCAAAGTTATATGGAAATATTTTAATTGATGCCATGCTAAATAGATTTTACAGTACAGACTTTGCACTAGACTTTACTTTCAGGAAATACAGACTTACTTTTTTTCCAGTGGGGTTAAGTAATGCACGTATTTTGCATAAACTAGCAAAGAAAAGTTTTGAAGCTTTCTGTATAGACATGCTTCTTACTAAATTTAAGAACATGCAAGATAAAAAAAAACCTGTTGCCTTGATCAGATTCTTTTAGGCAAAGAAACTAATATACTACTCTGCCATTTCTCCCCATACAGTATCAAAGTTGAGCATGCTATTGTACTCCGTCTATAGTTATATGTGGTCCAAGGAGTACTGGACCTTTTCATTCACGTGATGAAAAATCAATTTATGTAGCCTTCCTTCATCTTGAAAAAAGTTCTGAATTCTCAAAGTTTGATAATTGAACAATTCATGGACAATCACAAAATTCCATCTGAACCAAAGAAAGGTTTAAGAACTCCAGCTTTGAAAAATTTTCAATAGAAAATGTTAAAATAAAGTAGTTCATCTCTTAAAAGGGATTAGAAATTTAATTTTCAAACCTCTATGTCTCTTCACCCACCATCCTGCAGATGGATTTTGCCTCCTCTGAGAACTTGTCTGAATATGTTTCCTGGTCTTCCTTTACTCTCCGGTCAATCTCATCCCGTTTGACCCTTTCTTTATGCTTCCTGAATGGAGACTGTCCTTCAATCATTTCATAAATCAAGCACCCAAGACCCCACCAATCTGGGCTGAATGTATACTTTTCGTTTTTGAGCACTTCCGGAGCTACAAAACAAAAACAAAGAAACCTCCATGACAATTCACTTGAAATTAACTAATTAAATACTGAAAAAACTCTCAGGCACTCTTTTGGCTCTCTGCAGAGATCTTTGCGTAACTCCTCTGTACTTCGAAGAAACGTTAATTTCTACAGCGAGGACTCTGTTTATATCCAAAAGAAGCACTTAAGTTCTTTAACACTTAAGATCAGTATTGTTTACAAACTAAGAATGAAGTTTTTCCAAAGCATGGAAACAAATGTGTTGTCACAGTAATTCATCTGCTTACCTGTGACCCTAAATCTCTTTGAATCTCAGAAAAAAATTAGGCTCTTTCTTAAAGTTCTACCTAAAGCTAGAATTTCCAGAGTTAAGTTTTCAAGTTTATCAGTAGGCTTATAATTGACTACTAACATCTATCACCGCATAACCTTCCTTCCCATAAAATGTCTAGTAACTAATCCAGACCAAATACAGTTCTTTGGACAAGTCATTCATATATTCACAGCAGCAAATTTTCTGGTAAAACGTAACTAGCAAAGGATACTTTACGCACCCATGTAACCAACAGTCCCAACCCGTCCTCGGACCGTTTCTCCTTCTGGAATCTGCACAGCTAATCCAAGATCTGAAATTCTGATATGTCCTATTTACATTAAAATAAATTATACATAGTCAGCAAATAATAAAATATCACCACTTTTAAACCAAAAAATTTTCGGTGCATACCTCATCAAAAAAGCCACCCAAAACATCAAAACATTCATATACTCAGAGCACTAAGGTTATTTAACTTATCTAGAAAGGAGTGATTTATCATTATTCAACCCTCCCTTAAATACGTAAAGGAAGAGAGGCACAGATCTAACTGATTTCCTGAAGGTCATACAAAAAAAATTGCTGTTAAGTACTGTAATTCCTAGCTTTGGCATAGGTTGCTACTCTAGGACGAATAGAAATGATGACTGCTCATTTCAAATTCTGTATCTACGCATCAGACACTTGTATTTTTCTGTTCTGTATTCCCACCACAAACAATTAAGTTTTTTGACTACCTAACAAAACATCAGCATTTTCTCTAGTTATTCCAAATATGAGAAAACTGTAGCCTGTACTGAGACATCAGGTTTTCCTCTAACAAAGTACCCTAATAATGCTAAGCACAAGTAACTGGAATTGCGATCCCCACTCCCAGCCCAAAAGAAGAGTAGCCTAGCCATAGCCTACTTAGAATTATTTATATTGTAACATGTTAGTTCAATATTAGGATTTTCCCTTCTCATGAATCAGTCTAATGTAGATAACTTCGGCTTCTATTTCACTTTATAAGCCAAACTTCTCAAGTTGACTACCTTTCCTATTACGTATGGCATTTACACTAGTACCTATTAATGTAGAAGTAGTCTGGTGGAAGATTATGATTTGCCATGAACAACACTGCTCAGATGGGGAAACAGTCCAAGAAGGGCAATGGAAATAAGTTCATCCCACCCTCCCTTACATTCCCATGGACAGATATAGTTCTTTGCTGGACAGTCTCAACAGGAAATGATTCGAGACAATTCAAGACAAGACTTGTATTGATATGATTCTAATTTAAAAATACATAACGCACTTTCTCAATAAAAATATAAAGGACTAGACAGAAGAAAGGACAATTACATTTTCAACTCAATTTTGAAACAGAAAATTGCCAATCACCTGCAGCAGAAAGATTCAGGAGGAAAAAACAAAACAAAACACACACTTATTTCTAATACTGGATATAAGGACAGGGACACTGTCATTTACAGAAACATCACAGATTCACAGAATAATTCTGTGGAAGGCTGGAAGGCACTTCAGAAGGTCTCTAGTACAACCTTCTGAGCAAGCAGTCAGCCCAAAGCATTCAAGGCTTTTTAAAGTCTTGTCTAGAAAGCCTCCAAGAGTGGACACTGCATCACCTCTCTGGGTAGCCCATTCCAATGCCCGAGTGTCCTTTGCGCATATATTCTCTGTCATTCAAAAAGCTCTACAGCATCAATGTTAGTTAAAAGCATATTAATTTCTTATTTACATGTGATAGATAATCAAGGGGCGGGGAGAGAGAGTGGAGAAAGTCAAGTGCCACTCTATATACTGGTTGGAAATAACTAAATGCTCTTGAGCAGCAAATGCTATTTTAAACACATTCTCATGCTCTTCTCTTCCCTGACATCTGATGAACCCCTTTTCAAGTGCAGGATCTGAGCTCCTGAAGCGATTTTCTAATTAGTCCCCTCTGCTCTCTGGAACAAGATCAGAATATCCCTGGCAGAGAGAAAGTGTTCTAGTGCAGTCCTGCAAGGCTACATTTTTCCTCAAAGAAGCCTTCAGCCTTTGCAAGACGGTGCTGGAGAGAAAAATTAAAGAATGCATTTGATGTCTAGTAAAGCTTTAGCTATTGCAAAGTGACTTCTCCCAAGCATCACCTTTTTAGAAATTTATCAGTCAGAACATGCTGACTTTAAAAAAAAATATTGTGCTAATGACTTGAAAAACAGTTTTTCCTTAACTAAAATACCCAGCAATTACAAGGACAAACTGGTAATATTCATCCACCGCTTAGAAGAAGGTAATTGCTGCACATGTTCCACAGTGAATTCAAAAGATTCACAGTGAATTCAAAAGATTCTGGTAAATTTCATACAAAGCCATCAAAGAAAATTAATTTGGCTTTTGAAAAACAAAAAACTACAAACACATCTTCATATTGTTTGTACTTCCTAGATTCCTTCCAGCCACATATGCACCAGAGTCCATCAGACCTGTTTTAGTTGAAATGTTAAAACAAACAGAGATGCTTTGGATTTCTTTTCTTTTTTATTGCTTAATTATAGTTTACTAAGTAAAATTCTGGCCCCACATCTAACAAATCAATTTTCCATAGTCAAAGAAAAGACAAACAGAGAACAAACCCATATAAAAGTTTTAGCCATCTTAAATCAAGGGGCGGGCGGGGTGAAGGAGGAGCAAAGGGGGAAAAGTAGCCATTTTAAGTTGGGAAATTGATCCCTCAAACATTGTGATCATCATCCCCAAAACCCCAGTATTTTCCCCTACTTTCTGAAA
>NW_008795948.1:2253685-2283573 GCF_000699145.1 Aptenodytes forsteri
TTTCCCCTACTGTCTAAAAAGCAAGGGCAGTTTTTTCTTTACTAATTAAAGTTAACATTTGTCAGTCAGGTCCCTTTTATTATGAAGAAATCCCTTTGATTTCTGGCACAGTATTAATTAGATTTGTAATTCCCAATTTCAAAATTAATATTTACTTACCACAGTCATCAAGGAGTATATTCTCAGGCTTCAAGTCTCTACAAATTAAAGAGAATAGAAATGTGAATTATACAAATGCAAAATTATTAGCCATCATCAAGTGCAACTGAGGCAACATAAGCCTTCATGGTTCTGATTAAAGCTATTTTTCCAGTTTCCACCTATATACAAAAAAAGTTGTGAAGTTGAGGACCTATAATACAAATAGTTTAACCACAGAACTCGTGAGATCCATTTTTTCCCAACTCTCTAATCCGCTTATATTAACAACAGCAATTAGTATTTCACAGATGAGAAACTTCCTGTACACAACACTAAAATCCTGATATGAAGAACCACCAACTTACACCCAAATTAGTGCTCATAAGTGAAAGACATTTCTCCTGAGAGTATCAGCCATACAACTCCACAATGGTAAAATACATCAGTGCTTGCTGCAGTTCGATGCTGACCCCTTGCTATATTCCATGCCAGGGTGTCAGAATATCAACAGAGAGTAATATTCCTAAGACTAAGCACAGGCTTAATATCATCCATTCAAACGCCATTCATTTAATTTAGACATGCAGCTTCTAAACCTTACTGAACACTTGTATCTAGTTAGGATTCTTTGCAATCAACTTTTTAAGAGTCTCTATCACTTTTCTGTAAACATTGAAGTTTCACATTTTTTTAGCTATTAAATGCTAGCAAGACCCAGGAAATAGCAAAAAGGGCAATTAATTCAGTGTTGCAATTCTGCATTTTATAGGCATCTTTTTGTACATTTTTAAGAAAAAAAGAAGAAACTCAATGGGATACTTGGATCTCCCTGCTGCCTCAAGGAAAATTTGGGGAGTCACTGAAGCTGAATCAGAAGCTGTTCAGAGGTTACTTCTAGGATTTATCCTCTAGCAGATGCTACCGAGAACATACATATTTTTATATATATAAATATATATATGCATAGAATATATGCATAAAACATACAATATATTTTATATATATAATTGTGATATGCATCAGAAAGTACGTGGACTGTAATACAGTCTTTTAGATTTATTCCACCATAAATATCGTAAGGCCAGAAATAAGCAAAAATCAGTACTTGGCTAAAGATTCAGTTATTAATGGAATAGATTATTAAAAACTATGTACATATATGGGTATATGTACAGTTGTAACAATAACAGTTATTCGTATACAAGCAGAAAAGACTAAATAATGTAAAAGAAGCAATTTTAGGAGAACAACTCTAGAATTTACATTCAAAATGAGAGAAATATACACACACATTTATTCACCAAGAAATCTGTATGCTTTTTTTCCCCAAATACTGATAAATTGATGCTCTGAAGTATGTGTATTCAGATTAAAGTTTCATTATTTCATGAGATTAACTGTATAAAGAAGTCAGCAAGACACTTTCCTCCTAATACTTTTAAGTCTAGGCAGTCCCCATAATGTTAATCATTTGACATTAGATATGAGATTACAATATCAGAGAAATCAGGAGAGATCAGAGTGAAAAAACAAAAAACAAAAAAACCCACACCCGTACCAAAAAAGAAAAAGAAAATTCAGCTCAAACTTTAGGTAGAAACACATCTAATTTAAAGCACATAATATATGCTCAGGTTAACTCAAGTAAACAAGTTTAAAGAGTTCCATCTCCAAGAAGGCTGAATAAATCCTAACCTAAAACTTAGTACTTACTAGCAACACCTGCTGCTTAATAGAAGCTAATTCTGTTCTGACATGATTTTGGTCGCTCAACAGTCAAGAGTAAAACTTGTTTCCAGCCAAAACTCCAGCTCTTTAATGCTATTGGTTTCTAGGCCTAGCCGTTTGCAAAGAAGTCAGCTTTTGGAAGCATTGAGCTGTAAATTCTAGCTCCGAGATGCTAGCTTTGGGGTATCAGCCTTCTCCCTCTTCCCTTCCTCCACCACAAGAGAGACCAGAGTTGCAGTTTCTGTTGGAATACACAGATGCTAGTCCTGCACTGGATAACAGCCTACTTGAGCTGAAAACTAAGCTCAGAACGAGAGCGAGCAATGCAATTCTAGCAACAGAGGCAGCAGTTTTCCTTTATGAAGCAGAGAAAGGTTGGAGGACTGCAAAGCTCACAAAACTACGAGGTTCATTAAAAAGAGTTAGATAAAAATTATATATTTATTTTAAATTGGACTAAACAAGCACTGGTCTACTTTTGCTATAGCTTACACCAACCTTCCTACAGAGAAAATTTCTGGATAAAAATCCTTCAGAGGATTTCACTGTAAAGATGTCTACTCCGAGCACAGGCATGAGGCAGGCAAGGAGCTACTTGGTTTATCCACTACAGCTTCAAGAGGTCTTTGAGCCTGATCTTTGACCTTCCAGGCACATTCAGTGGCGCTATGGGCACCTACATGAATTTGTGAGGAAAATCCAGGCATCCAAGCAGCTTATCTGATAAAAAACCCCTACCATTCTTGAGGAGTCAGGTAACTCGTGCAGGAAAACTCCAGCAATTAAGTCCCTTTTGGAAAGCAGGCACTTGTTCCCTATTCTGTCTTATACAAGTCCTGACTCTGCTCTAAGTATTATCAGACTTCTTACGGAGCAGATGGATGAATAGCTCACTACTGCCTGTTCCTGTTTGTTTATTTTTCTAATGTCAGCAACATACGGCAAGTTACAAATAGTTTCACAAGCTCCCATTGAACAAGCAAACTGGCTCAATCGCTATCACAGGGCAGTGCGGGGCCCTCCTTCCAGCTCCGCACCTGTTCTTTTAATCCAGTGGGAACTCCACTAACAAAATGGCACAACTGACTCCAGGGTCCTGCAGACAGCACTAACGCCACTGCTTGAAATTCAGTAATAACTGGTATAAAGACACGTGAAACACACAATGAAATTGGTGTTAACGGAGAGGAGAGTTAGGCCTAGTTTTTCCACTTTATGAGGCGTTTTGCTACTGATGGCGACACGTCCCAAATATAATAGATTTATAATAAATTTTAACATGACTGACTTACATTAAAACTGCCATTCTAGAACTGAACAAACTGACAAGATTAACTGATTTTACTGCTATCTGCTGACACCCGTCTGCACCAAGGATTTCTATTTTCAGAAGTTCTGAACTTCCCTTCTTCCACTGCCTCTACAGTACACTTTACTGTGAATATACAGATGGGTAGCCACAAAAACATGTTCTCAAGAAAATATTTTATAACAGTATGTTACAGAATTAAAGTCCGCTTTAACAGTTTAAGCTATTTGTCTAAAAAGAGTGTTTAAATCTCCTCCTTTAAAGCTGGAAAACAAATGCAGTAATAGATCTTGAGATATGGCAACAAGAACAAGCTCCAATTTCAGAAATTCAGTGGTCCTACCAGTATTAAATGCTTTCAAAATGACAGCAAAATAAGAAAAACATTGCTTCTGTATTTTCTTGCCCTGGAGAATGAAAAATACTAGTTACCATAATTTGGAAAAATAAATCATTGAATCAATGAAAATGTGCTTCATTATGTTCTCCCCCCCACAACAATATTAAGACTGGAGGTTGCCAGCATAACTTCTTTGGTGAGAATAAAATAATTATGGCAAATTTTCCCAAGCTTTCTGTTTCACTAATCATATATAATCACAGTATTGCTGCCTACGTGCATTTCCATTAAGGTGCCTGATAGAGAATTTTGATCGTGTAACATGTCACTGCAATTGGTGACATTCTAAAGACTTCCATGACCACCTGTTTTGGCTTCTTGACTTTAAAACTGTAAAATTTACAACTACGCTCCTAAATGCATGATACAAAAAGAAATACATATGGAAAAAACAAATCAAGACCATCAGGAAAAAAACTACCATTAGCAAAAGAGAAGAAACAAGACTTTGTTTTACAAAAAGCTGGTCATTCGATATTAAAAAGCACAAGGCTGAAAGTAATTCTACAGAGAGCATAAAATTATCCAAACATTTTCTAGTGTTAGTACTCAAGTGTAGTTGAGCTGACATGGTATAATTAAGAGTCTCTTTTCATCTGTTTACATACTGGGCAGGAACTCCCTTAGTATGTCCTACACGGAATTGTTTAAATAATGCCTTCAGGTATTATGATAATTTAAGCCCTTCTTTTTCCTCCAAGCATACAACTTATTCAGTTACTAACACATGTACAGGTAACTGTCTCTTGGGCCTTCATTTTCTTATGAATAGAGGTCTAAAAATAATTCCCATTCTTTAAGTAAGAGGCAATTTTACTCAGAGTTGGTTGTGAAACTGGTTTTTTCCTTGCTCATAAATTTAAGGCCATGCAAATTCTTAATAATTGGAAACTGATTACATGATAGCACAAAACAGGGCAGAGATCTAGACACCAAGACCACTCCAGAAAAAAACACGACCACTCCAAGATCTGGAATTACAGACAGAGAACACTAGGATTTGACATAACGTGTTTGAAGGTCGTCTTGTAGGCAAAGAGCTAACAAGTTGGGCTTAAACACAAGAGCTGTGGGGTTTTTGGTTGTTTTTGTTTTGTTTGGGTTTTTTTGGTTGTTGTTTTGCACTTTAAACAATCAGTTTTGTTTTCACTTGGACAATGTGAAATGACCTACTTGTAGCTGATCCATATGAGGAGAATGATGAGCAAGACCATTCATACTTGCTTCCCTCCTACATGCATGCCAAAACCTACTGTGTAACATTGCAAGATTGGCCAAATTCTTTAGGGAACCGCATAAAACAACCAGCATAAGCCTGATTTACTCTGTGGTTCTGCCACTTTCTGCTGTGTGTATGTTAGTCTTCTATATTGGGGAGGGAAAAGACTAACAGTCATTATATTAAAGTTATGCAGGGTTATACTTGAAATCTTCTTTGAAAACAAGTGGTGCTTGGTGTTACACACCAGAAAGATAAAGAAGGTGTTCTTGGTCCACCACTAAGTTTGTTTTGCTTGTTCTGTAATATTAACGCGTGCCGGCAGGGTTAAATGATGCACGTAGAGAGACAGAAAAAAGAAGTAAGATCATACAATCTCAATTACAATGCATGAGGCTTCTGACAGTTTCATTAATTCAAAAGCAATAAAGTGTTTATTGAAGGAACCTGAAATAAAAACAGAAGAAAGAGGGCAATATGGATTACAACTGACTTTTTACCCTCTTGGGCGTAACAAGCAATGCAGCAAGGGACTTCTATCTATAGCCTTCTGTGAACTTCTACTTTAGAGTGGGCAGGAATACAATCCCATGTTCCTAAAACTTATTTATTTATTTGAATTACTAATGAATTTGCTTTGTAAATCACCATGTACTATCATTTTACAAACAAACCTTGAATCAACTTTATAATGTTTTAGAATATAACGAATATCTAGACCAAAATTAACAGTAAGACGACAAATAAGATCCGTAATTCTGAAGGACACGCCATGAAAAGGACAACTAAACAATTTTTTTGCTTCGTTTACTATGAAGTTGAAGTATAAACTTATTTTAGTAGAAAACCATTAATACATTCAATGCCGAACAGACATGGAAAATTCAAGGTACCAGTGACTGTAGATGACACTCACCTGTAAACAATTCTCTCCTTCTGCAAATCCTCCAGACCACAGCACAGTTCTGCAGCATAGAAAATAGCCCTTTCTTCATCAAAGCCAGGATTTCCCATGTTATATATGTGAAACTTCAAATCCCCTCCATTCATTATGGTTAATACTAAACACAGGGCATCTTTCGTCTCATATGTATAGGATAAACTAACCTAAAAATGGGGCAGGGGGAGAAGACGACCATTACTCATTCGTAAACCCCAATACAATTCACAGCTCTTTTTTTCCTGTACAAGCAACATATGAATCCTTTTTTAAAACAAAAAAGAACAGAACAGCCAAGTAGAGAATCGTTCCTGTCCAGTACTGGAAGACACAAAGGAATTCAGACTAATTTGCATGTATACACAAAGCCTACATCACCATACAAAAGTTTAGTGACATATCTGTTTAGATACCATAGAGCTCCATCCAGACAATAGATTTATTGATGATGTCCCTCAGCTGCACGTTATCTGTATTACTCTTTGTAAAGATAACCTGTGCATATACCTTATTTTATTAATACCTCAGGAATTATGCATGGTCAAACCATCTTCCTGAACTTCTACAAGACTCAAAGTTGCCCTACATTAGAGAAACTAAAAAAGTTATTTAAGATCAAATGTGTAGTTTCTATTCCTCCCCCGCCTCCCCAAATAACTGCATATTTCCCTGGCTTAGAACTTGCCAACAGTAAAGGCTTAGTATAGCTCTTTAGTCTTTCTTCTCACTGTATTTGGAATGAGGTGCTGATAGGGAAGAAAGAACACCATTTTTTTTTTCCTTCAGGTTTTAGGTAAATGTTTTTAAAGTGTATTTAAAGTTTTAAAGCAGAGTTGTGAATTTAAAGAAAAACAATTTTAAAACAATGTAACATACTGCAAAATTTAACATATGTTGTTTAAGTTACAAACTCAGTTTCAATAGAAAAAGCTATGCTATGCTGATGATCATCTGGCAGGATCTTCAAAATTACCTACAGAGATTAACTAACTTGTACTGAAAGCAATGGGATTTAAACATACTTACCTAATGTAAGCTAAGTATAAGTTAGGTAAAAATCAGTAGGGTTTTTTTGACTCAATAAATGTATTTTTAAATGCAGTACAAATACATAAAGGCCATAACTCAGTAGTTCTTCCTTCAGAAGCATAAATCTAATACTAAATAATAAAATGAAATAAATATACAAATCAGCTACTCAGGGCAAGGGTTCCTATTTGGTGGTTTTAAACTGACCTGTCGAGCTATTAATGACTTCACTTGTAACACAGGCATGACAAATTATCCACCCACTTCCAACCCAGTAATAATGCAGGTTCTAGATCTAGCTCTTCTCTGTTGCATCAAAAAAAACATTGGATAGCAAGAGGAAAATAACTTACGCTCAATCCTATAAAGTGATTTCAAATTCAACCTTGATCAATTATTGATTTGTAATATTTACATATCTTGAAAAAAAATACTCAAAAATAGAAGTTTCACTCTTATCTCTACAACTAGTAATTTCTGGATCAATTCAGGTAATTTCTGGATTCCGTTTCAATCAATTCAAGCCCATGAGCCTTGTGAGAAAATAACATTAGCATATTTATACAAAAACATTATTTATAATCATTTAAAATACATTAATGTATCTGGCCAGCAGGTTCTTAACTTTTCTTTTAGCTGGCAGTATTCTGCAGGTTTTTTTTTAAATACATAGAGCTTATCAGAAAATACATACATATGTATTTTATACATACATATGTATGTATTTGTTTATAAATAAATTCCACTGCCCTCTAACACAGGTACTTTAAAATCCTCTCTGAACAGCAGTACAAAATTTATCAGTAAATGGATTTAAAAACAAAGCAAAATGCATTTAAAATTAACATTTAAATTACAACAATTCAATTAAAAAAAAATACATTACCTGGGGGAAAGTTTACCTGGTGTATCTTTGATCATTTTAAGTTATTTCACTGCTTAGTAATTAGAGCTACTAACAGACCATAACATGATAGTATCAGGTTCCACTCTCATTCTGTGGAATTTCTATTAAAAAGTTATGTTAATTGTTTCACATCCAAGATATCTCTTTAAGCCTTAATACACAGCAAAGCAATATAACTAACCTGAATCGATACACTAGTCAAATTTCATGTTTATCTTGAAATGTATAAGCAATAGAGTAACAAATACTATGAAAATACCTAAGGATATAAAAACTCTACTATTAAAAGTCACAGAAATACAGGATGTGCAACTTCTAATGGCAATTAAACGGCAGACTCTCATGAAGTCACCCCTTTGTAAGTGCATTTATGAATGACCTCCAAAAATGAAATCAGAAATCAGCATTAATTATAAGAAAATAGGCGTATGGGAGGGAAGAAGGGGGTAAGAGAAGAAAACCGAGAGCAATGCATTGGAAGAAAAGACAGAGAAGGAAAAATAGGATGGAATAAAGTATATGGAATATCCTCTTTATTAAACATAGACAAACATACTACTCAGTCATAGACTGCAGCAGAAATAGAATTTAAGCGATTATTCAAGTCTGAGTACTACAGAATAATCTATTCACCTTTAAACAGAGGACAAAGATTCAGTGGCATCAGCATGCTGAAACACAACCTAATGTTTTGGTTGTAAGTGAGAAATAAAGCAGGCCGACTAAAACCAATTCAATATTGGATAAAAAAAGCCCTCTGCACAGAACTACTCACAATCACACACAAAACATACTTCTTATTATAACAATCATTTATCTCAGCAGTCATGCATTCTCTAAATAATTAAAAAATGTCTTGTGCCCACAAGCTCCTGGAGGAGTCTGAAATGAAGCAAACAAAGCAAGACAAACTTCTGAGAATAAGATCAGAAGTAGATACTTACTACAAACCTACTATTCACTTTTTCTAGAATTCTTTTTTCATTTAGAGCCATTGATTCTCCTTTCCTCTTCTTTATTCTCTTTTTTTCTAGCTTTTTACAAGCATACATTTTTCCTGTTGCCCGTACTTGACAGGCACACACCTAAAAAAGAAGGAAGGTGTATCAGAGATGCTAGGGGTTTTTTAGAATTTTTTTCAAGGAAGATAAAATTTTATTTTCTTTTTTCACACTCTTGAGTGATCTCAGAAAATGAAGGTCTGTAAGCATCAATACAGAGCTTTCACCCATGAAACAACTTTGAAGGGTATAAAGGCTGTAACTAAAAGTTGTAACAGAAGTAGAAAAAGTGATTATACAGGAGCAAACCCATTTTTGTTGGGGTTGAATAGTTCAGTAAAACTGTGGATCTTGTGTTGGTGAAACACCTGACTGTGGTAACAGTATACGTCTAGGCAAGCAGGACAAAGGACAAACATCCACGCCATAATCAAGTGGGAGAAAGATAATGATAATTTAGTAACCCTCCTTCCCGTTCAAGATAGGGCTCTGATTAAAGCATGTAGGGGAAAAAAAAAAACAATGAGTTATAAACAGAATGAATAAAATCGATAGATTTTCCTATCAGGTTCATGAATATTCTACAAAATTATTAAGTAGAAACTACATTCTCATTGCCAAATGAAATTTCTAAACAGAAGCAACTGTTGTTAGTTAATGGAAGTTTTCTCCAACTTTGTGCATGACTTACAATACTGAAACTAACACATTAAAAGAAAGCAGTTTGGATTGACAACATTTTGCCAGGTGATGTGTCAAATGTAGATTGTTAGAGTCAAGAGTTAAAAAACTGCTCCTCCTCTGTATTAACCTTTTTTTTTTTCTTAAGGATTGCCTCACAGAAAGATACTTCTGTACTCACCTCTCCAAATCCACCTTTGCCTAGTACTCGATAATGCCTAAATGTGTGTTTGGTTACCGGTTGCCTGATTAACAGAAAGAAACAATTACTGCAACAGGAATTACAAGAGTTAGTAATCCCCTCCCCACCCCGAGGTCTGTCTTCATTTTCTCCTTCCTGTTCTACAACATCTCACTGAACAACAGTTGCCTTGACCTCATGAAGACAATATTATAATAAGCTGAATTTCAAATGAAAGGGGTGCTCTGATTAGAAACACTGGCTCCCTCATGTGGTCATCAGACATTCACAATAGCAGGAAGAAAAGCTGATCAATTAGGCCCCGAGTTGTTTATGGTTAGAGCCTTATCTGTTCTCATCAACCGTCAATTTATCACCTCCAGTTGTCTCCCTTAGCTGCAGTATGCTGACATGTAGGCTGCGTTTCAATGAGATCCTGCTTACAATACAGCATTTAAAAGGTAAACCATTTCTGATTTTGGTTTGCTCTTTGGCTTTTTCAAAAAAGAAAGAGTTGTGGTATGCAACAGCAGTTCAAGAGCCGAATTGTTAAGGTATTGATGTAGTGGAAGAGGAACAGATAACTGGAGACAGTAAAGGTGTCAGCCATTCTATGCTAAAACACTCCTAAACATGTATCAGAGCAGGGCTATTTCACGGTGGTGAGCTGGGGTTTTTTTGTTTTGTTTTAAAAGAGCATTCATTGTTAACGCAGCTTTGTTCTCAGGACAACAAATGGAGGTTCATTTGTTAGAGAATTTGGTTTAATTGAGTAACTTCCCTAGTTCTCTTCCTGGCTTTTGCTACTAATTCAGTCAAAGACACTGGATAATTGGAATTTACCATAAAATTAATGCTCAAGCACCTTAATGTTTGAATATGTCATCATGATACCCAGCAATGCTGAATTAGAATCAATTTGTACCAATTTCAGCCTTCTGAAAAAGTCTGGACGCTCATTTAGTATTGATTTAAAAGCTCAAACTAGATTCTGATATATACAAATCTTGCTGTCTTGGAATTACTAGATCTGTGTCTGTACCACCCTGAAAAATTGATTAGTTCCCCAGTCACCCAGTGGGTTATAAAACTAGATTAATCTGCTTATTAACCACTAATTAGACCAAGTTTGAAACTAAAGGATGATAGCATTCCTGAGAAAGATTGGTTTCCCATGCACACTTGACAGCCAAACATATATCCATATGATAATAAATTTGCATTTACCCAATACAAATTTACCACTTAAAGACTCCTGGACAGATGCTTCCGTTGGAGTATTGGCTCTCTCGCTGTCCCATCAACATCATCCTTTACATCTTGTCTTTCAGATCATAATTTCTTAGACAGGCGGTGTCATTTATTAGGGCTCTATAGCATTTCTAGCATAAGAATTGGCCACAACGTAAAGCAAAATTATAATGCAAACATTATAAATAAACTTACTTTTCCAGCCATTTCCACTGTAAAAAACGGGAAAAATACACACTGTCTTGGTAAGCTTTAAAAGGTCTTCTGCTTAGGTATTCATGGACAATTCTAGCAACAGGAAAATAAAATCAGTCTTATACTGAAAAAACTGATGAAGCAGAAGGTGCTATCAATCTATTAAAACCTATTAAATGTATCAATGAAGCTGTAGGCAGAAAAACATTGTCACTGTGCTCAGCAATGGTTTTAGCCTAGATGTCTCACAAAGTGAGTGCCTGTCACAGAAAACTGTTTCTGTCAAAACACTAGCGAATGCCAAACTACTGTTACTTATAGTAACTAGAAAGTTTGACCTCTGCATTCTCATGAAGTGTCTTCAAGCCCACCTAAACATCAGCCTCTCAGTAGCTACGCAATGCATGTATAACCCCACAAATATGTCCTCTGAAAGATATTTACAGAAAAGTATCCACAAGTTTTCATACATTCTTTGGAGACTGGTAAGTAAAATTTTATTCTAGGACTTGAAATTGAAATACTAAATGCCGTATCCAAACCTGGACACCAGCTACCTTATAATTCCCCTTAAATTAAATACACCAAGGGGGTGGTGGGAGGAAAACAAGTAATTCAAACTGTATTCAGATATTTATTGGACAAAGGAAAGGAGATGACCTACATGACAGATCCTCCATTTGAGACATGTTTTACTAGGTGTTCTCACACATCCCTTTCAATCTTATAATCTCAGGTTGTTATAAAGTATGCTTATTTTTGTTGCCAGGGAGATGACCCAAGCAGTGACAAAACGTGTTGTAATCCTTCAGACATGATCAAGCATGCCTTGAAGAACCAGTAATATTAGAAACATAAAAGCTTTAGAAAGACATGCAACACTGGTAAACATGTACTGTCCCTCCAAGAAAAGCCTTCCCTGCTGCTGCTGTGTGAAATACCACTTCATGACTTCAGAACAAAACCAAGTTGTATTTGTTTAACTATCACAATCGATCCTCTAATCAGCCATCTTAATGGAATATAACTGTTGGCCTCAGTTGAACCTGTTTTCAAGAACCATAAATTGTGTAACATTATTCAGAAACCTTTCAAGCTCCAGTTCATAACTTCATATTTTTCTAAGTACCTTTGTCATGGAAGAGAAGTCACTCAAAAGGTAAGATATAATAAAGAGAAATACTATTCTAACTTAAAGAATACTTGGTAGCAGATAATAGTGTGATTTTATGCAAAAATAGCATTAAAGAAAAAGCTCTGCAAAAGTCAAACATCTACATCACATCTGAAGGAAACCTAGTCCTTTAATAAGTCTGTTCCAAATTTCTTACCTACACTCATTTCAGAGACCAAATACTCCTGGGTGTAACAACTTCACCTTTCACTTCTCTCAGAAACACACGAATTTCTCTTGTGATACTCAAACTTAGCACTATGCATTTTTAACTTACCTAGTACAATCCATAAAAAGATCCTTAGAAGGGTTCTTTTCCAGTCTTGCTTTACATTCGTTTACTGTTTCCTGAGGTATTTCTGGCAAGTGTGCTGCAGACTTTACATAATTAAAAAAGAAAAAGGCAACAATGAAAGCAATTTTGTAAATCAATACAACGAGTAAAAGTTCTGTATTCAAAGTGAAATGAAATCTGCTAATACAGGAAAAGGAAAGGAATAGTTTGTCTAAGGAGAAAACCAAGAAAGTCATATTCAGGCAAAATTTTTATTTGTTCCCTATTACAGAAAAATGCATTGAAAGCTATTACAGTTATTTACTATTTCAATATCCAGGGAAACAAACTTGGCAATAAGTCAAATTTCTTTTTCTTTCCATAAGTCTACCACCACAAAAGCAAATTATCTATTTGTTTTGGCAGGATGGAAGGAAGGGGAAAGAAACACACGCACAATTTGGGAAACTATTTCAAACCAGCCCAAAGAAATCTTTTTTTTTGCAAAAACTGCATGTGACTTATGGTAGTCCCAAAGAAATTATCAGAAGACGTGGCAAACTTGGAGTCTATCTGCTTTTAAGGCATCTGCAAGACCTTCATTTGGCGTAAAGCTTTCTCCAGATGACCAAAGTGAGAGAAGCAGAAGGAGCATCTATTCATAGAAAGCAAATGTCTAATTATATATCCACAGAAAAGCTTCTATTGGATACCAAAGAACAGACTCTTAAAAATCAACCAGTGAGATCTAATATATGCAAAAGATCAGCTATTAATGATCTCCATGCAAAATACAGAGAAACAGAAGGCTCTAGAACGAAACAAAACAAAACAGCATTTCACTTTGTGAAAACCTGCAGCAATTCTGAAAATTTACAGCGAACCAACTAAGGCCACACACATGCTGAAAGAAGCACGAGAATTTCAAGAATTCCTCATTCTCATGTCTTCAGACTATAAAACTCTGAGTTAATTTGTTAATAAGTTTTCTTTAGATGCTAAATGAGTTTGTTTAAAAATATATCTTTACTTGAGACCAGTATTTTAATTAGAAAACATAGGAGAATAAATCGTAACAGTAGTAGTCTTAAAGGCAGGGATCCGTCAAGGTTTCTGCTTAAGTTGATAGTTTCACAATTTTAGAAGGCGGTATACCTTTCAGAAAGACAAAAATGGGACTAATGAAGTTTGAAAGTCAATTTACTAAAAACAATGCAACCACTTAGATCTCTACTTATCTGACATTTACAAAACACTTGAGACAGTATTTTGCAATATAATATATTTACCCCATTAGTGAAGTACGTCTCTAAAACTTTCAGGCCACAGTCTATACGCTTTTCATCTGAAGATACCTCATATTCTGCCTAGGGGAATAGAATTGAAAATTAAATTATGCTCAGAGCTATTTGGCACTACAGACTTTTACATGATGCTAGGTAAATTTTGTCATGAATAACACAATGCTCCGAATTTAAAAGGAACTAAAGGCTCTCATTGTTTAAAATCTATTTAAAGATTTTTAGGCTACATAGTGAAACATGTATAAAGAACAATCTTAAGAAAAAAAGCACATGGAATTTAACTTTTGGAAAACATTCAAAAACTAACAATTAGTCTAAATGCAATTACAGAAACTGCATCCTAGAGGTTAAATTAGATCAATTTCAATGAAGTAGTATTTATGTAGTATTGTAGGACAGAATGATCCAGATGGGAAATAATTAAATAAGACTACAATAATCAGCTTTTTCTTCACTGTATTTTTTTTTTCCTTCATGTATTTTTCTTTACTACAGTCTTGGGTAAAACCGGGATAAAACTACTACTTTCTACAAAGTCATGTTAACTGGAAGTAAGTGAGATCTAAACCAAACCCTACTTCATTCTTTGAGAAAATAAAACTGAGTAGATAAAAAATTTTGTGAAGTTTTTGACTTAGTAATATATGGTACTGTGATGTAGAAAAAGACCATTGTGCAATACAGCGCGTTTTGCAGATAAACAACTGGCAGCTGAATAGAGCTCCAGAGGTAGCTCTTTGGGGGAAAAAAACCCAAACCATCAGATACTGGTATTGAAAAACTCCAAGGACTACTTACTATTAATAATTTTAAGGAATAATCTAGAAGCAGACATCAGAAGTTACAACATTTAAAGATAACGCAGAATCTGAGGAAAGATGAATTAGAAAAGAGCAATCTCAAACAGCAACCCATATTAGCTTCGTAAGCTGGGCCAGCTCAATGAAAGCTTATTTCATATCTCAGAATGTAAATGCATGCACCTAGGAACAAAGAATATATGGCAGACCTCCAGAATGGAGGACTGTATCATACAAAACAACAGTTTGGCATATTGGGACAACAATCATTAAGAACCTCATAGGAAGTTCCAAGTGATTGATCTAATCAGAAGAGAAGTTACGTGCCTTTACAAAGAAAACTAGAACGCTGAAAAATGACAGTTCAAGAACCAAACACACACACACAATACTGGAAGTAACAGAATCCCTGAACTCCAGTTCAGCAATCAATTGCAGCTAACCCACACTGACTCACTAGTAAGTCATCAACATCTTTTTTTGCTGAGACATTATGGTATCAACTGCTTCAGCACAGTACTCAAATCGATAAACAATTGCAAGCCATTGGTTTTGCTACTTCAATTCCACAGCAGTCAGTCTAATGGTAAGGAATTCTTCTGCAACTACCAAACAGCCTGAGCAGGTCAGAGAAGTTAATCAACCACAGCAGTGCACTTACGACCTTTAACATTATCAATTATGCCAAAGTAGTCACTAATTTAATACAAACAGTTAGGCATACTGTTTTAAGCAGATACTGTAATTTAAAAGGAAGTTTAAGAGACAGCCTCGTCAACTAATTTCTGTTACAGAGCTTAAGAGGGAAGTTTGAGCTGTCACCCATTATTTTTCATACTTGAGTAACCTTGTCCCCAGCTAGTGAAATGAGTCACTAGATGATTGGATAACTGTAATTCCTCACTTTAATTTCTGTCACTTTTATTCAATTATTTCTCAGCTCTTCTTTCTGTAAAGCCAAGCTGACTCCAGACTTTAAGGTCACACCTTCTCAAGAGTTAAAGCTTACCAGTCTTAGTACTCAGTACAGATAGACAACATATCATTGTACTACCTTGATTTTGCCGTTTTGGCCTCCTGAAATCACATTGCTCCATATAAGAGAGTCAGAAAACTCTTTTAATTATGACGCAAGGCTCTTGGGACTATGGCATTTTATGCCAGAAAGTTTATTTTCAGAAAGATTAAGTCTAAAATTTATTTAAAATAAAAAAAATTTAAAAATTGGCAAAACCCAAGGTAAAAACCCCACAGCCTTAGCCTTCCCCTTCACATTACTGCCTTACAAACAAAACCAACCAAAAAACCCTCAACCCCACCCCCCAAAAAAACCTCAAACAAGCTTGCTGAAGTCCAGTCCAGAAAGGGAATCAGGCTAACTCAGGAACTATCTGTAAGAGATGGTAGGTATTTTATCTCACTTCCTTGATCAAGACAGCATGCTAGCTTTCCCGTCATGAGAGTCACCAATTAGAGATTATCTTAGCTCTTAAGAGTCTTCTGTTTCAGTGATTCCCAAGCATACTTCTTCACCATGATTTTTCAAATGGAAGTTAAAAAATTAAAAAAAAAAAGAGGTAAACTGTGAAATCATCCCTTACATCAGATTATCTCATGATATGACAGTCTTTGTTAATTCACAGAAGTGTTGCAATCCATATAACGTTATAGGTTGCATATTTAAAAACAATTCAAAATTTTCAGTTAGTGTAAAACACAGTTATTTCTTAGAGACAATTTCACCTGAAAAATGACATTGTTAGAGCAAAGACATGCCTGCCTTACAGTCATGCCTAAGATTTTTTTTCTCCTTTGTGCTGCCTAAGATTCTGCTACTTCTTATCTAAGCTTTTAAGGATTAAAAATGTGGACAGAAGTTGTAACCATTAAGGGTACATCCACAGTTGTCAGTGGTCTCCCCATTGTGCGATGCTTATTAAAGGCTCTGGTTTACATTCACTTCAGGATATTTAGCTCCATTGTTCTGGATTTCCATTCAATCCATTCTATGTCTCCAACTGTCAAATTGGTCTCTGGAACTTGGTGCTAGAACAGCTCCTAAGAGTCACAAAAGTATGGTGAAACGCACCTGGGGAGTAAGCCTAATTGCACAAAGATTCACTGGCAAATATAAGGCAATTCTACTTATTTGACACTAAAGTTCCTTCTTAGCTGATCAAGTGCCTCAGTTTATACTCCCAGAGGGGGAAGGAAGATACAGTGAAGTAGGGGGCACAGCAATAATCCCATCTACTTCCTTACACCCTGCACCTCTCAGAGGCATCTTGCATTCTGAGATTGTATCTTGGGACTCATGTAAGCAGCAGCATAATTTGACCGTCTTCTTTGGTCATTTGTTCCCTGAATATAAGAACAAAAATGGGTGGGATGAGGAAAACAGTTCTTTTGGCAGCAATGTCAGTTTAAGACTATATCTCACTGCGCTTGGATTAACTACGAGGGACAAAGACTAAAAAGCTCTGAGCTATTTTTCTCTCCTCTTAAGGACTGTTGTGTGCCTGCCTACTCTTCTCATTACTTTCCCCCTCCCCACGAGGGTTTTGTCTGAGGATTTTTTACAAAACATGGCTGAGGGCACACTTCCTTCCTCCCCTCATTCTTTAGTGTTAGATACCAAGACGCAAATGTATCAAGACAAAACACTTCCTTTTCCCGTGGTCTTTAAAATCTGGTTTCTCTCCTTCCATAGATGGTTCCCTAAATTTCCATCTCCACTGTATTTTTTTTAATTAGCACATTCTGTCTAGCCTAGGGCTTCCATGCAAGTTGCAACATTTTCAAGTCTATGTTTACAACATTTTCAAGTCTGAATATCGTAAGTAATATTCATTGTGCGCACATCCTTTTAGGCTCAAGAAGCCAAGCAGCATGTCTTCCTAAAATTATTTCTTTCATTCCTATCATGCCCATTTTTGTAGCTCTGACCATACCAAGATGGCAGAGATTTTATAGTAAATATTAAATATCTTCCTTTAAGTAACAGAGCCAGAGTTTTTTGACATTCACCAAAAGTTACAGCTTTAGAGTTGGAAAAGACTAAATCTCACTATATTTTCATGTATGCAGCATTAGTGCACAGATGTGTTTAGACAAAATTAGTATTTTATAAAATTGTTGTGTGTTAACTCTGGTAGGCAGCTGAGCCCCACACAGCCGCTCACTCACTCCCCCCGCAATGATAATCAGAAGAGTAGAAGTGAGAAAACCTGTGGGTTGAGATAAAGACAGTTTAATAGATAAAGCAAAGCTGCACGCACAAGCAAAGCAAACTAAGGAATTCATTTGCTTCTTCCCATCGGCAGAAGTTTAGCCATTTCCAGGAAAGCGGGACTTCATCATGTGTAACAGCTACTTGGCAAGACAAACACCATAACTCTAACTTTCCTCCTTTCTCCTTCTTTCCCCCAGCTTTTATTGCTGGGCATGACGTCATATGGTGTGGGATATCCCTTTGGTCAGTTGGGGTCAGCTGTCCCAGCTGTGTCCCCTCCCAACTTCTTGTGCACCCCCAGCCTACTCGCTGGTGGGGCAACGTGAGAAACATAGAAGGCCTTGACGCTGTGTAATCACTGTTCAGCAGTAACTAAAACATCCTTGTTATCAACACTGTTTTGGTCAAAAGTCCAAAACATAGCACAGCATGAGCTACAATGAAGAAAATTAACTCTATCCCAGCCAAAACCAATACAAAAAATAAACTTTTTACAAACAAAAAAGTATAAGCTCTTGCCTACTGATATCTATCTCCAATTTCTCACTACTTACCACTGCATCCAGAAATTCAATGCATCTTTTCAAATCTGGTCTGGAATCACAGAACTGTCTGAAGAGAAGTCTTCCTATCGGCTGTTTGTCACAAAGCTGGTTATAGTCTCTTTCTGAGAAAGAAATAATAAGTAAATATCTTTATTTTTATCTTTGTCATAGCATGGTCCTTACTCCCATTTGAGAATAGGTCAGAAAAACATTACAAAACATGGCTGAGGGCACACTTCCTTCTTCCCCTCATGTACTAAAATGTAAAGATTTTACATTAACATATTTAGCAAAGACATCAAAAACATGCAATGATCCCAAAGAATAGTGAAACACTCACTTCCAGACACATTTGTCTCTTATAGACTATCACATTTATTAAAAACACATAGAATGATATGGTTAAGTTTCATTTAGGTTGGGGGTTGGAAAGCAACAATACTGTGAAATAGCAATCCCAAAGCAAACAAGGTTGTTTGGAAAGAAGGAATACAAGATAATTTTTTAACCTTTTCTATTATTATTACAAGACATTAAGAAAAAAAGTGAAATATATTATCACGTTATTCAAATTACAACATGATTTCTTTTTCTAATTCATGGCTTTGTAATTTTATCCTTTAGGAGCAGTTTCTTTTAACAAACAAGAAGCTGTGATACAGCTTTTATCTTCTCATAAATTTATCTTCTCATAAACTCTCCATCACATTAAAAGTCTAATAGCTTTTTTTGCTAATTAGCATTCAGAAGCAAGACAGAATCCTCTCAGTTAACACCACCAAACTCTTACCCTTCCTTCTCAAAAAAAATCAGACAGACCATTCTACAGGACACCTACCAATTGAGCATCTAATACCTTCACAATGACTAACAGGTGGCAACTTCAGCATCTCTTTCCATTTTTTACTACGCCCACTCCGTTTGCCTAGAAGAAAAATATGAGTAATGTAAAACACAATACTATGTCAGAATAAAATCAAACATAACATTAACAGCATAAAATTAGTTCACCTCTGCACAGATCTGTCAGATCGGTTTTCATGCCTAGAAAGAAAAATCCATCTACAAGGATATCCAAACCAGTAACAAACTTGATATAGAAGAACTTTTATATGAAACACTAACAAATGTAGTGCGTATTTGCAAGACAAATCTTTTGCATTTTGACTGTGCATACAGAATATCTCTGCAGAGACAAGGCAAATATCTAGGTATTCTGAAAATTACAAACAAAACTGAACCATCAAAGACAGAAACTGAAAAAATTGAGAATTATCTCTCAACCATGGTGAAGAATGGAAGACATTAAAGTTGAGCAACAAAATACATTAGAACAAAGTTCTTAAACACATTTTTGGATAACCAAGTTGTACATAAATATTCTCTTTCTTTTTTAAGGGCAGTAATAGTAATAAGAGTAGATCCCACTAATAAATGAGTGGGCATTGCTCAAATACACACCATTTATTCCATACTATAGGAGGATACAGGATATCAGGAAGAACTTAGCTGTTGTAGAATTCAGATCTTTTCAATGCTTCCAATTTCACAGCACTAGTATTAAACTGATTTAAAAAAAACTACTGCAGTATTTTTCCCGTTGTTTCTCAAAAAAATCTCTCTGTGCTCCATTTTCTATGTTAAATTGGAATTTTAGCACATTTTTTTACTACTGCAGTATTTTTCCCGTTGTTTCTCAAAAAAATCTCTCTGTGCTCCATTTTCTATGTTAAATTGGAATTTTAGCACATTACTTTGACCTGAAGAAGCCAATTCCTTTTACAGAAGAAATGCATACTTATCAAAAATGCAAAGAGATAGACACAGGAACATATATATATTTTTAATTGCAAAACATTTCAGCGGAAGAGTAGTTTTTGTGCTGCAAAATATTTTAGAAGAAGATTTTACTAAGTGATATGGCCAGATGCGTTTCCACATGACAGAACAGTAGCAAAACGGCACAGAAACTTTCTAACTGTACCAAAGCAGTACATACCGTTAACCACAATGGGAGAGAAAGGAAGGGAGTTACCCTATGTAACCTGAACAGAAACCAAGCAGCAAACTACTCAACTCTTTCAGAATTAAATTGTTAGGGAGAAAGGAACTAACATCTTCAGAATAATAAAATAAGTATTTAAAAAAAACCCCTCTTCACCAAAACATACAGCTTCTTGAACAGTTCCACCATTGCAGTCAGAACAGTTCTAGCTTAGTGTACCTTAGCTCATATCAAATTTACATTATCTTTGCTAACAGGAACATTGACGTCTCACTGTGCTGCTGCAACAAAACATTCTCAACTCTACTAGAAAAGTAAACAAATAAGGAATACAAAACTTTAAAAAGCTGGCTTGCAGAGATTGTTTGAATTGATACCTACTCTCTAAAAAACCTTCTTCTGCACTTTATTTCCTAATGTTGCTTTGTAAGTCATTCGCCTTCCAAAATATTTTAGAACACAAATATATCGAATCTACTTCTCCCTCTCATACCATACAGTACCAGAACTAATCATGAAGCTGTAATTACCAGCATCATTAAAACAAACTCCCACTATTTTAACACAATATTTCTGATGTTAAACAGAATTTGAATATATGCTTGAAGAAAATCAAACCACACAGAGCAAAGAGATGCATTTCTAACAGAACCGAACATGAACAAAAATCAAGGAATACTAACATGGATAGCCTGTACACATACATTGAATGGAAAAGGACTGGGTATAGATTATTATGTGATCATGAAAAGCAATGGACATAAGCATCAACGTAATTTTTAACCATGCAACTGAAAAATAAGCTAAGCTGCAAGGTCCACAGAAGTTAAATGTCTTTTGTTAGAAACTGCTCAGAAAGACTCATTTGTGCATGACACGGTACAATCAGTATTGACCAAGAATGATAAACTGACCCAAATTCATACTGCAATGCTGTCTGGAAAAAGTAAAACTGAATTGTGATATACACCAAGTATTTCATCTTCTGAAGCACAGTCAAAGAAAAACAAAGCAAAAAAAACCCCAAAACCCCAAACTGAAAAAAGAGGATCACTGGTGCATTATACTTCAAGTCCAACACAAGAAAGTCTGCTGTATTTTGCCCCAAATATTTGGCCAGTTACTTACCATGTCACCATTATGAACTTCACTTTACAAAAAGAGACCACATGCTAGAATGCAATTGAATTCGCCATCATATAGAAGTCAATAAAGACTATATATAATTTATTAATGATGCACAAGAATCAAGTGCTTAGGAGTATCAACTAAATCAACATGCTCTCTCTTTTCTCTAAACTGATTGTTCCTACATTTACAGCAAATGCACAGAAAAAGTCTGTATGTCCCAATAATGTAAAGAGAACGCATGACCTGCATCATTTACAGATAAATTAGCCATTTCTGGTAAAAGTTATGGGAGGAGGCCAATTTGTTTGTCATATTATTCCCTAATTGCAAAATTCTTTTCCATTTCCGAGGCAGTTTAAAAGAAGTATCAAATCAAATTATAATAGTTGTGGTTTGTAAGTGTCTTAATATTGATTTCAGAGCTTCTATTCTGGATCTCATTCTAAAATACTTCAGATAAAATTCTTCCAGAAAGATCAACAGCTTACTTTCCAACACAGCAGCAACAAAGCCATTAGGTTAATCTGCTTTATGGTTGACCTATGTGGTTCAGATGAATTACCACTTTTGCCTCTTTCAGATGTAATTGCTGGCTAGAACAATGTCCGACTTGAAGTGACTCATCTTTTACAAAGAGAAAGGTGGATGCAGCAATACACCATTACAGTGAAGAAACACTGCAATTACATTTTCAGGTACATGAGAACCTTACCTTCTTCTCCTCCCCAAATTACTTCTTAGAGTTAGAATTTCAGCATTTACCTCTTTACATGTTTTTCCTTCTTAAAAAGATACATACTAAATTCAGTTAGGTCATTGCATTAGAATATGGATGGGAAAGATGTTTAGATGTTTTTATTTTTCAACTTTTTTTTTTTTAATGCCAGAGAAACATTTGAAAAACTTTGTAAGGCAAGGTGGTTGGCTTATTCATCAGTAAAAACACAACTAGTTGCAAAAAACGAAACTGCTGTGGCAAAACAAAGCAATCTGGTATAGAAACAGATTTAGACAAATAAGACTATTTTCAAGTCATCAGATGGAATTCCCACAGCCACAGTGATCTTCCTTACAGACAGGATTTGTAGCATGACTCTCATTTCACTGAGCACAATGTTCACTGAACATTATTGGTCAGTCTTCCTTGAGATAGAAAACTTGGATTCTGTCCTATGGAGTGAAAATAGTGAGAAGCATCGTACTATCTTTGGCTAATAAATGTACACAGACTACATGTGGTAAGACTCAGTGGCTACTACACTGACACTGAGATTCTGCCACTGAGTTCTTCAGGGACCTCTGTGCTTCAGCTTTCCTGCCTGTAAAGGGCAAGCAACATATCTCTGTGGTTGAGAAGCACGCAGCTACGTAGCACTAGGGGTGCATGATTGCTACAACATCATTCTTGCAAAACTGATTCCACAAACCAGACTGTCAGATACTAGCTGAGAAATTCATACTAGACCACACCCAGATAAGCTCTGAGAGCATAAAACTGCAACAAGATGACCTACAGCATGCCTCTAACTGTATAAATCAATCAATTGGTTCAACGAAAAATGCAAAAGAATTGATGCAGAAGCTCTGTATCACCTACGCTGAGATGCATGAGAATAATCTGGGTACATACACTGTCTTATAACACATCTTTCCCACAGCAGAGAAAGTTGCAGGCAAGTTTCCTAACAGATTTTGAACTCACATGAATTCAAATCTTCTCCTACTTACAGCCACATTTTCCTTCAAACTGCTCATGATAAGGATTAAAACCCTTCACTGAAAAATTAAAACATTCCTGTCTAACTATGGCCTTACTCTACAAAAACATTTGTAAACACTGCCCACTAAGTAGCAAATATTGATGGTATGCCCTTACTTTGCAAGATCCACCTTCAGGACACAAAACACTGCGGAATTGATACCTCAGGTCTTCAGATCAGAATGATAACACTCACTTCAGGCTAGGAGACAAGTTCACACATACCATCACTTGAGGAAGGCTGTCTTGCTTCCAGTTCCAGAGACAGCTCATACAGTACTGCTTTATGGGGTCTCTGCAACCTTCTCCATTGCGCACATCAGATACATTTTTTGACATCTCAGTTCCTTGAAAAACAAGCCTGGTCACAGCTTAACAACTAGGTTTAACAGAGTGGCATCTCTTTTATATGGAGAAAGATTTTTTCCAGAAGTATGATACATATAATCTGGCTGGCCCTTGGCAAGTTTACCAGAATCACCTAGCTGAAAATTCAGGTTTCAGCGCAAAGTAGGCACCTAACTCTTCAGCGTTATAAAGGCCAAGGCACTTCTGAACACAAACAGAAGCAAAAATGCAAGCAGTTCAATAAATAAACACATAAAAGATACCTATAGATTACAGATTGTTATGGCATTTTTAAGATACTATTCCTCACGCTCCTGGATTTAAGTGCCTAGAGTTGGACTTCAGCAAGGTAATGCTCGAGTCTTCTTGCTCATCTGACTGTTGGAGCAGTAACACTGTAAGCAGTTAGAAACCCCAGGTATCTACGTGAACATTTGTGCAGCTTGTTTATATGCACAATCATTTATTGTTCCCACAGCTATAAGCACTTGAACAACTGGTTCTTCACATCAGCTCTATACACAATTCTAGTAATCATGGGCACATTTAAGAATGTTAGTGCATACATACTGAACAGCTTCTGCACCTCTTCAGAAATTAGGTATGAAAGTCTTGTATCAACTTAAGTAAATGTAACTAATCCGAGCCAGAATTTATTAACCTAATCTTGCAGTCAAACAATGTAACATCTGTGTATACATTTCATTTTGATATGTATATAACAACAACTTAATGAACAGGGTTTACTAGAGAAAGAAAAAAACCAGCAGTAAGAAAACTCCAATTTTACAGACGACTCCTTGACAAACAAGAATTTTTTTATCATGATGGTACATCATGACTGCAACAGATAGAAAAGAAGTAAAATTCCTTTAAGTAGATTGTGAAACCTCTACTTATAATTGCCACATTTGAAATAAGCAAAGCAGCAGTGTATATCAATAACTAGACCTCTCATGTTGTGTTTATTTAGTAAATGTAATTATTTAGATTCCAGCGTGCCCACGTGCATTCTTCTTACAGTTCATTAAATAAAGGACAAAAAGGCAGACATTGTGCATAATTCTGTACAAACACAGGAAGACATGTTTCCTGCCACAATGAGTTTACAGCAATTTAAAGCACAATGCAATAAGGGAGTGCAACAGAACATAGGAGGCAAATAAGGGAAGAACAGACAAAAATAACAGCAACTGCAAAAACTCACAGCACTCTCATGTTAAAATTCTTACTTGCTGCTAGTGAATGGACTTTCTGAGTGTCAGTGTGCCTCGGTTTCCCACTTGTCCATACTCCTCAAATAATTAAAGATTTTAGTTCAGTTCGATAGCCAAACTGCAGTGATCTGAGCAATCTCCTCAGAATTTTCTTCCTAGTTACAAATACGCATGTTACAGGATATCTGCCTACGTATCATCACCAATACCATTCTGAATTACTACCTTATACTGCAAGCAAAAGTAGGATATATTTTGCTTGCAGAATTATTCTAGTTGTTTTTAAACCTAGACAGATAAAACACACAATTTGAATGGACTGCTTATTTTTTGTGAAGACTGCTAAACTAACACAATTTCAATTCTGAAACAAGTATCTCTCAGGATCCACTTAAGCCAAACTGTCATCACATTCTGTTACTGAAAGGTTCCTGCTAACTCCATCCTTGGGCTGCACCTAACAATTATCAAATCTGCAGGAGCTTGCTGATCCATCTGAAAACTAATTTTGGGGAAAAAAAAAACCAAACCCAAAACACCAAACAACATAGAAAAAAAACCACCACAACAACCCACACACCCTAGATTGGTTCATAGATCCAACTGAAAACTATCTTACCCATTCTGCAACCACAGGCTAGAACCAATACAACCAAGAGCTTGGGGGAAAATTTGCTTGAGGCATGATCTTAATTTAGCCTAAACCAATCATGACATAGAGCATATTATTTGCCTAACAGCAGACCAATTCTCATTCACAAACTGCTCCTGCTAGAGCAGTACAAATGAATTTTAAAGTGGATGCAAATGGACCAGGTATGTTTAAAATGTACTCTTGGCATGGATCCTCAATTGAGTAAACTGCCACTGACTTCAAAGGAACTACAGATCTACCCTTTGGAAGTATTTTTGGAGACTATTACTTTAGGCAATGAAAAAAGGAAGGCTCCTAAGCAGTTTAAAACATACAGTGATTAATTTCTTTTCTTCAAAACATCACAGACTACATGTGGGATGCTGAAATGAATTTGGGGCTTACATATACTCAAAGGATTTATTGAGAGTGATTGAAATAACTACGAAAAACAGAAGATACAAATATAAATAAAGAGAAAAGTGAATATAAAATAAAAATACATTTTTGTGAACTTTCAGATTTTTTTCAGAATAACCTATTTTATTATTTGTCTCCATTTATGGGATAAATTCTTCAATGTCTTTCAAGAGATACTCACTTCAAAGATATTTCTGCTAGGAAAAAATGAATGTGTTAATTCCTCTGCTCTTATACAAAACTAGAAGTCATATTGCTGTACATTATTCTTTTAAATATAAAAATCCCTGTATGTGAAAATCTGAGTAAGGAGATCATGAAATTGCAAGCTTTCGCACCATCTGTCTCACAGTTCATACATCACTATCACTTAACAGTTACCTGTTTTTCAATCTCAGTTGCTGGACTACAGTGCTCATAAGATCAATTTCGAGTTTGCTTTATAATCTCTTGGTTTTTTACTGAGTCACTTGTGCTTGTTCCACCATAGGGTTCACCTGAAGAGGAAGTTTTCCATTTTTCTTTCTCACATACAGATTTCCCTCAAAAAATAACGTATGCACAAGAGGAAAGAGATGGATTGGCACAGAAGGCCACTTATCCCAGGAAATTGGGGCAGGGAATCCCAGAACACTTTGCACTACAGTTTTCACCCTGAGGCAAATCCCTCCATGGACAGGTTAGCTCTCAGCACAAGCAGGTCAACTGGAAAAGTGGACGAGGAAAGAAAAAACTCCCAATATAGCTCCTGACTCCTTAATCTTTCATCCATAAAGTACGTACTTTGTGTTATCACAATATTTTCCAGTAGTAGGTACATACAAGAGTCACATATTATGAGCCATCACTAACACCCACATGTGTGAAGAACTGGCATTTGATTATTTACAAAGTCGCATTAAAAGAAGATAAGGAATCCTCATAGCTTTCCTTCTTCACATAAAGAAGTGTTGTAGTTGCTACAGAGATATTACAAGTCTTTATCAGAAAAGAGACAGGCTTCTATTAAAATAATATGTTTTATGAAAAGGTTTGAAAAATCCTCTTAGAGAATAGCATCATAAGACAAAATTTAAAATTTTGAGGCTGGGGGAAATTTGGGGTTTGATCTGGCCTCAAAACCGGGACTAGTAAACTCTTACAAACCGATGTTACCGTCATGCAAATTGAACTAGAAGATTCTCGCCTCTAATGAAATAAATTAACAGTAAGACTATTAGTGAGAGGGTAGAAGGTAATTAGCCTAGAGACAGACAAAAATACCACTTTGTTTTTATTCTGTAGGAGAAGAAAGTAGCAGTAAAAAAGATGCATTTTGTCTAAGCACACTAGTTAGTTCCTGGCTCTCTAATTAAATAGATCAAATTTATTGTCTACATATGAAATCAGATTTAATCAGTAGACACGCACCTAGCTGTTCAAGGTGTGCTAATTCTGCACACCTTGTGCAGAATGTAAAACCCAAATGATGTTCACGTCCTAACAATATTCACATCCAGAAGTATTACAGTACCGAAAATTAGAGGAAAATGATGAGTACAAATCTGGGATCACAATTTTGACTGTTAGGTCTGGTTTATGTGCTCAGGTATGATTTGTTTAGACTTGGTGTTATTTACCAGGCATTTCTGAATTCTCATTAAGCCTCTGCCATACCCTTTCACCAGATGAGGACAAGTACGCAACATCTTTAATTTGGTTTCTATATTTGCAAAATAAAGATGACATATCTCTAGGGTTAAAAGACTTCCTAAGATGCTTTCAAGAGTACAATCTTTTTCTACTCTCACCTTCATCATGAAGGAATCTCAGGTTAGTCCGAGACTGATCCATGCAAGCCATAATTAAGCCTACACTGATTTCTTTCAACATGCCACTGAAAACCATAAAATAAGATCACAGTAGTTTACATCTTATTTCTTTTGCTTTTACAACTGAAGTATTTATCCAGGTCAACGTCTTCTCTTATCCAATCTTTAACACACTGAGGAATTGGAAAAAGGGTTACTGATGTGGCTCAAGCCTATACCTGAAAATAAGTTTCGCTGTTATTTTATACTAGCTTAGGATTCTGCCTTCTTCCACGAGAAACAGTAATTCTGCACTTTTCCATGCTATCCCACCTCTCCATACACTATACAGTGAGATAATATGAATGTGGGAAGGAAAAGATCAATTGAAAGTCTGCTTTTCTGTCCCAGTTGTGAGGCCCTTTTAGCAAAGAATGTATTTCAGTAAAATATCTACCTCACATACTAACTTTGCAAATTCCATTCCCTTGGAGCCTACCGGGCACATAAGAATAGAGTTGGGACAGAGATTTTATGGAACAGTCCGGACAGATGGAGTAAACCAGACATTCCCAGACCAGCCAGAGCATGCAACAGACAGAAAGTACTTTCATTTCAAGAAGCATTTTGAAAAATGTGATGTAAAAAGTACTCCATGCACAGGAACTCAGACCTGAAAAGGTAAAAGATGTTCTACCAATTGATCAATGGAGTTTTAGAGTTTCAAAGCCAGAAATCACATTTTTGTGCATGCTTACACAAAAGAGTCCAGGCCAAGTAAAGGTACAAAAGAGTAACAGCTTATTACCATTACTTTTACAGGTTTCACACCAGTTGGAACTGATCTTCACTGTCAGTGGAGCTGCTGTCAGACTTTCATTCAGTTAATTAAAATATCTTGTTTGGTCAGTTCTACCACTATAATTTATTTTAAACATAGTGAAACCTTAACTAAAGAGGCAACCTGACATTAAGCAGCCACTTAAAAGCCTTTCCAGATTACGACTCCACTCTTTGTGGTGAGGGTTTGGGCACAGTAAAGTTTTGAGCCAGATTCCACTTTCCCTTCATTTCTCAGATCACTTCAATGCAAACTCCAAATTCAGGCAGCACCGCCACAGACATGTTACCATCAGTGAAACCAGCCAAAACATGTCCTCTAGTTTGAGGTGGTCTTTTCAGCTAAGGTTGGGAAATGGCCCAAAACTGTGATTGCTGTTATGGTTTTTAAACCCCACTTCAAAGTCAAAAAGCTGATTTTCCTCTCTTGCTGCTTAAGGCAAATTTAACTGGATACACATATGGCGTAAGTGCCAAACCCATTTAGAGTTGGAGGAACTTGCAAAACATACAGGGGCAGATTCTGTTGTTCTTACTCACTTTAAACAGCTCCAGCTAAACTAATGGGACTCCTCAACACAATTAAGAAAAGCAGGATCCAATCCAAAAAGAATATGCATATTTCATAGTTGAAAAACATACTGTGCACCGAGTACAGTGGTAATCTGGGGAGGCTTTCAAGTGGCCATTTAATGGACAGTTATAGACATGAAAAAGTAGTAGGACAATCTTATTTCAGGACTTTTTTTTAAACAGCAACCACGTGCTAGACAAAATTTCATTATCAAAATGTTTGTTAGTTGGGGGAGGAATCTTCAAGTCAAGATGTTCTGGGGAATCAAAATGTAAGTACTAATCTAATGGAAAATAGCACACTTTAATATTAGGTTAATGCAAAATATTCTCCTGCAAAATACAGGTAGCATTCACCAGCTATGTTTTCCACGGGCAGGAATTTCAGCAAGACAGAGTGCAAGGTTCTTCCAGAGAAGATTTATGTCACTTCGTCCTTTATATCCATACGCATATATATTTATAAATAAACTGAGAACTACAGATTAATGATCTTCTTAAAACATCCGGTAAAAACACCATTTGAATCAGGAGCCCGAAGAGGGGAGGAGGAAAGGGTTTTTTTCAGAAGCAAGCTACAAGCCAGCAACTCCAAATTCATCCCGCGGGAGGAGCAGGGCAGGTGCCTCAGGGCACTGCCCGGCACTCACCACCCGCCCCGGTGCGGCGGGGAGAGCTCCTGCGCCCCCCTGCCACCACCCCCGGGGGGGTCCGCCGCGCCGCCCGGACCCCCCTGCCCGGCAGCCTCTCCTCCCTCTCCACCCTCTCCTCCTCCATCACTTCCTCTCCCCCCTCCTCGCTGGCCCCTTTTCCCCTCACCTCAGACCCTTTCCCTCCCCCTCGGTACGTCCCCAGCCCGC
>NW_008795948.1:2283749-2314202 GCF_000699145.1 Aptenodytes forsteri
GCTCATCCGGCCCCGCAGGACCTCAGCGCTGCGCTCGCCTCTTCCCCATCACCCGCTGTTCGCCCCGGCACCAGCCTCCCCCTCCCCGAGGGCGGAGGCAAGGAGCAGGGAGCAACCGCCCGCCCCGACCATGGCTCTACCGCCCTCCTCCGCCCGCCTCAGCCAGCTCCGCCTTTGCGCCCCTGTGCCGCCTCCTCCTCCCTATTCCCTAGGACTACAACTCCCAGCAGGCTTCGCGTCACAGCGCTCGCGTCTCCCCAGCGCCCGCCGCGCTCTGTGTGCTGGGGTATGTAGTGCGTTAAACCTTTCCCGGCCTCCCCCCCTGCTCGCCCCAAAGCGGGAGGGGAGAAGAGCGGCACATCTCGCGATAGTTGGGCGAAGCTCTCGCGAGAGGATCGAGGCTGCAGGTGCGCGTGTGGTACCGCCGGGGCACGCCGGTTTAAGGGGAGCGCTGTTACTGCTCCGCTCTTTCCCCTGCTCCGTTCCGCGCCCCCCCGCCGGCTCTCACGAGGTTCGGGGGGAGCGTCGGAGGGCAGTGGTCAGGCCCGAGGGGTAGTGCGGAGGGTTCCCCCCCCACCCGCGGGCGCCATTTTGTTCGGCCTGTTTGCACCTCCAGCCCTGGCCCCTGCGCTCTGAGTGAGTACTGAGCCTCTCCTTCCCCACACGCATCCACGCCGGCAGCCAAACCGAAAATGGGGAAGGCAGCTAAGCGGAAGCGAAAGGCCTCAGCGCCCTCCACAGCCAAGGGCCCAGTGAAGTCAGCTATGGCCATGGTCAAGAGCAACCCCTTTGAGGTGAAAGTCAACAGGCAGAAGTTTAACATCTTGGGGAGGAAGACCAAGAATGATGTAGGGCTGCCTGGTGTCTCACGGTCCAAGGCCATCAAGAAGGTAAGAGGACATCAAAAGTTGGGAAGAAGGATGGCATCTGTAGATGTAGCTGTGGTGGAGAGGTGATAAGCCTGGAGCCATCGCAGGTGAGAGAAGAGACTGCCTCCGTTGTGCGCAGGAGGAGTGGCTGGTCACCTCACATTGCTAAGGTGGTGATGGAGGGCCTGCTGAAAACGTATCTCTCCAATGCGATCCACAGGGTTCAGTAGTGCAAGTCTCCCTTATTGCATGTGTGGGAATGATTCTCTTTTCAAATTACGCAGGTCTGGAGTACAACGGCACATGTTGTCGGCAAGCAAATACTGGACCAGAGTGCAGGTGGTTGTCAGTGTACATTATGTTGGTCAGTTTTGGTTGTTGCAGGATGTTAAGCTTCTTGATAATGGTGCATCGTTGTTGTAATAGTGAAAGCTTGAAAGGGCACTAAGGTCTGAATGCAGTGGGAAATGTGTGGATAGAAAGAAACTACCATTGATTTGGAAAACATGCAGATGTCTTTTTGCGCACTGGTTAAATAGTTGCATTGTAGAAGTGTGTTGTGATGCAAAATAATGATTTGTCATCATTGTTCTCATAAGAATGACTGTACAACTTAAGAAGAGTAAATCTTTTATCTTCCACCCTTACGCCCTTTTACAATTGCCTCTTTTTCTTTCTCTACTGACATCACTAGCTACCTGACCAAAATCCATAACGCATAAGGGAGAATGTTGCATTATACTATGCATCTGGGGTTCCAGCAACTTACCCTATCCTTGAGTGAAGGACTGGAATTTTTTATGATCTGTCCCTTCAAACAAACCAGGAAAGAAGTTAAAACCTCTGTAGATTCTGTTAAAGCTGAAAAGAGCATAATTTGAACACTTGCCCCTGAGATTTTCTCTGAACGTGTTACAATCTGTGGTCGAACGGAATTTAAAGCACTTAATGAAAAGAGAAGTTCTTTTTAAAAATAGCACAGCAAAAGGAAATGGATAGTGTATCATTTTGCATGCATTGTGAGAGGTGATGCATTAAATAATTTTTTATCAATGAGAGAGGACATCAAATAATTGATAAACAAAAGTGCTTTTCTATATCCAAGGTATTAAGAGATATTAAAGTTCATGCACAGTGTTTAAGCTGCATGATAATTTATATAATTATATAGAAGTAAATACAAGGTGGAACTGGCACAGTAGTAGATGAAACCTGAGTTCTGGTGTTAGTTACAACAGTGTCTGAAAGTTGTGAATGTTCAGTGAGGCTGCGGAGGCCTGTTGTAGGAAACTGCCTTTTCCTTCAGTGCAGCGGTTTGTGAGTTCATGGTGATATGAATAGCAACAGTACCTTTCTGTAAGATTCAGTTAATGTGTTTTAAATAAACATGGATTTTTTTCCAGTCTAAACACGGCCAGCATTTTCTTCCTTTAGAAACTATATAATATCTTCATCATGAAATTATAAATTAGCTTTCAGTCTTCATTACTATTTGCCCAGATTTTAGAAAACTGTATGAATGTTTAATATCACATTTTGGGTCTTTGGGTTTTATTTAATAGTAAGGTAAATCAAATGCTTGTCATGAATTAGGTTGCTGGCATTGAAAAGTAAACCTGTCTCCTTACCTGTACCACAAGTACAGCACATACTACCTCATATAGGTCTGCTAAACTTCCTTTTACTACTTTGACGCATAACCTCCCTGTACGCAACACTAAAGCAGAGCGCTAAATGAATGTATGTACCCATTTGGGGTTTTTTATGTCTCAGATGACAAGACCAAAAGAGGTTCAGCTGGCACTGGGGCTTTTTTGCTTTCTTTAATATATTACTCTTGTATACTAAGCTTCAGACAAATCAGAATTCTTCAGTGGCATTGCAGAGTTTTTATATGTGATAAAATAAAGGTGAGATACAGTGTACCATATTTTATCTTCATATGGGTAGCTTGTAAGAGAACTTAATGATTCTGAATATATTGTATGAGCTTCCCATCTCTTCTTGTTAATTTTTCCTTCTCTTTCATTGCATTCTGATAAATTAGATTATGTTGCCAGGTTACCATGGAGCCATTTTTTGCCTTGGCTTTGCAAGTAGTTACTTTCTTTGTTTTTTAATTTGATACCCTTTTTTTTTTTCTTTCTTCTAGCGTACCCAAACATTACTGAAAGAATATAAAGAAAGGGAAAAGACAAATGTGTTTAAAGATAAACGTTTTGGTGAATATAACACCAAAATAAGTCCAGAGGAAAAGATGATCAGACGATTCACTTTGGAAAGACAGGTAAAGTATAGGAATTTAAAAAAAACCCCAACCAACAACAAACAAAAAGAAACAACAAACCCCCCCAAAACAACAAGAAACACTTGACTTCTTAGGTTAGGAGTGTCCCCCTTGACAGAGGGTTTTGCAGAGTAATGCTTTCTTTTTGATTTTATATGTTTGGAACTTTATGAAAAAGCAGTTTTTTGTGGGAATCCAAAATTTTTCATGAAAACTTTCTGGTTTTGCAAGACAACTTTTAGAAGCAGAAATTTCTTTGAGCACTTTTGAGCACTGATGTGCAAGAAAGCCAGTTTTAAGCAGATTCATTGATTGATTGGTGATTGGTTTTCTTTTTGACTACTATGATTTGGGAATTGCATTAGGAAAAGGCAAAAGGCAACTTTTGAGCACTGATGTGCAGGAAAGCCAGTTTTAAGCAGATTCATTGATTGATTGGTTTTCTTTGACTACTTTGACTACTATGATTTGGGAATTGCATTAGGAAAAGGCAACCACCATCAAGTACACTTTCAGATTCCAGTACAGCTGTTGAACAGCAGCCATTTCATTTGTTGACTAGAACTCTGTAACTTGCTGTCGTTCTGTAATGTGATACATACACATACATACAAGATACAATTCTTGTATGTGCAGTACTGTTTTTTCTGCCTCATCATACTCAAGTCTCCAGAATTGAGTAGTGTAATACCATATTCTACTGATAATTTCTATAGGTTATAGTCTGTTTCATTAGGCCTGAAATGCAGTAATTAAGAATTGATGTTACTAATATACAGATAAAACTTAAGCTTCCTTAGGTTTTCTGAGTTACTCTGTTTCTACATTAGTATAAGAATAACAGAGACATCATATTCCCTCACTTAAGGTTTAATGTATTTGAATGAAAGTATTGGTCTGGTAGTGCTCTTATTCCAGTGTTTTGTTCCAGCAGAACACTGAAATAAGAATCTCCTCAACTAGCATTAAAAATGCAGGCTTTATTAACTTGTTGCCTGGGAACTAAAAATATTTTGTTATTTAATTGGTTTGTTTTATTGTTCTTAGCAAAATTATGGAAAGAAGAATATCTATAATCTTAATGAAGACGAGGAATTGACTCATTATGGCCAATCTTTGGCAGAAATTGAAAAACTAAATGATATTATTGATAGTGACAGTGACACAGAAGAAAGAGGAACACTGTCAGGTAAGACATGTCAGCTAGTATCCCATTACTGGTTTTGTTGTTGGTACATGTACATAACTTGTTCAGTACTGTCTTTCAAGGAGAAAGAATATTATGTAATTGGTTGGAATGTTTTAAGCCAGATTTGATTACTTCTTAACCACACATAGAACAGCTCTCTGGATTTTAGCAGATGTTAAGTTGGAACTACCTACCCGGCCAACTTCTTTCATCTGTGGGCTTTTCAGCATACATAGGTACCTGTATTTCGAGCCCTTTGGGCAGAATCTGAAGTGTGAATTTTCTGGTTGCTTTCTTGCACTTCTGCACCTAAATACTAGTTAAAATGTTGAAAAAACATGTTCCTACCTCATACAAAATGTTTGTCAGCGTAAATTATGTGTCTAGCATCAATCTCTTTTGGTATGGCCATTCCCGTAGGGATGAGAATAGTACATGATTGGTTCAGTAGTTTTAATTGCTCCCATTCTCAAAGAATAGGTAGATACTGTCCCAGCAACACCAGCACTCATGTATGCATTTGAAAAGGATTCACAATCTACTTTTTTTTTTCTAGCTGAATTAACTGCTGCTCACTTTGGAGGGGGTGGAGGCCTCCTTCGTAAAAAAGCATCAAGTGGGCAGGAAGATGAAGAGGAGGAAAAACCTAAATCTAGGAAGGAACTCATAGAAGAGATGATAGCCAAATCTAAACAAGAAAAGGTGAGTTTTTAGCCCTGAAGTATAAATGAGCATGAATAAGAAGCTGTCACAATTTCTGTCTTTGCGGAATAAAATAGTAGTGGCATAGAAGACAAAGGAGATAGCTGTCTAGGAGAAGAGTCCAAGCTCCTTGAATAAAGTCCATCTGACTTTGTAGGCATATTAGGTTATGCATTGAATATCTTTTGTAGCCCCTAGTCTCCCCTTCTGTTGACTCCTGACGTTTTCTGTATGCAACCCTTGTGCCATTCAGTGTAACTCTATACTGCTTCCTCCACAAAGAATGTTTACACCTTTAAAATGTTAAATATTTAAAACTATTTGTTTGCTAAAGACAGCATTTTGGTTTTACATTGTAAATGCTACGTCATGTTCATCTGAACATAACTGCTGCATTTGTTTTTGTTTTGTTTTTCTCTAGCAAGAGAGGCAAACTCGGAGAGAAAGTGCATTAGAACTCACAGAAAAGCTTGACAATGACTGGAAGGAAATCCAAACCCTTATTGCTCGCAAAACCCCGAAGTCGGAGAGAAAGGACAAAGAAGTAGAAAAACCCAAGGTAAAGTTTTGGCTAGACTACTTTCTAATAACTTGTGGTTTTGACTTATAGTGGCTGAAGTATAAGGCAAAGTTCATCACTTTGTAAAATAAAATGTTGCCTGGTATTCATATTGAAGGAATGCTACAGTTTTAGGACGGTTTGGTTAGTTGGAGAAATACAGGGTTTAGTATGATTTATCTGATTTTAATTACCTATTGTTTTTCATTAGTTATCAAATCTGAGAGACGTTGCAAGTTGAACAACATTGTTGGCTACAGCTTATTTTTATGACAAATACATTTTCTTGAAGAACTAAAACTGTTGAGAACATTGACTTAGTTTGACTGCCTTTGCAGTGTTCCTTGGATAAAAAAACGTTTATTTGACAACAAACATTTCCTTGTAAATTGGGTACTGTCTCTACAAAAAGGGAATGAAAATATTTAACTTTTGAATAGATGCCTTATGGTCTCAAAGCTTTTTCTGTCATTCGTATTTTATACTAAGGGAAATAGTCTTTTAAATCTAAGAATAGGTATTGTAATGCGTTGCGCTATTTTTTTTCTTGTAGAAATTTTGTACTATATTGCAGAACATTGTGAATTTCCATTTATTCCTTGGCAGTAGAATTCAGTTTTTGAAAGATTGAACTAATGAACTGATCTTATGTTAAAACTGATCTCAAATAACGAACAGAAGATACTGGATCACAAGTTCATATTTTGATGTATTGAATTTTGTTTTTAAGATGTTTCATAATATGCTGAATACTCTAGTATGTTGGTAATGTGGTATCTTAGATAAAAATTTCATCATCATAATTTGCTGAAAAGGAAGATTAGATTCCCTTGCTTCATGTGTGTGGATCCAATTTAAGAATTACCAAGGATGCAAAGTGTGAATTAGTAATGCTCTATAACATTATCGCTGAATTGGAGAAAATTATTTAGTCGTGCGTAAGAAGAAAAATTCCTAGAACTGAATTTTAGAGAAGCTGTATGGTTTAGTGACTTAAGCGGGTATCAGGAAGACTCTATTCCCAAGTCCAATGTAATCTCTGCTAGTGACTGTTTTGCCAAGTGGGCTGCTTAAACTCACTGAATATCAGCATCCCTTTTTGTTTTCTTTAAGACAGACATCTATGAAACTAAGATAACAAAGACTTAGCTCATGTCCGACAGTTTAAAGTGAAATGTAAACGATAAAATTATTAATTCTACCTGCTTTTGAGAAAATAGTATTTTATTAATAAACAATATTTTAAAGTTTTTCAATTAATAAGTAAACCAGTTTTTATTTAAGATACTATTTGTAAGTTTTTTCAGTTGTGAGTAACTTAAATGGGGGTGGTGGTGGTAGAATTCCCAGAGAATTTCTGTTCAAGTGTTCATTCCATTCCTTGTCTTAATACTGAGTTGAATGTTCTTGCAGCTTTCTTTGGAAACAGTCTTTTCCTTATATCTGTCTTATTTCTTAGCTGTTAGTCTGGCAGAGGGGTGGCTGCAAAGCAGAATAATAAAACTTAAGATAATAAACAATTACATAAATATTTCTTCAGCCTGATGAATATGATATGATTGTGCGAGAACTTGGATTTGAGATGAAAGCGAAACCTTCAGAAAGGATGAAGACAGAAGAAGAACTGGCAAAAGAGGAGCAGGCGCGACTCCAGAAGCTGGAGGTATACCGTTTATGGTTTTAGATTGTTTTGTGGCCTGTCTTTTGGGAGTGACCACTTATGTTCATTGCTTGACCTTAGATTGAAAGTGGCATATTGTACTAAACTGCAATTTGTCAGAGGGTGAATTCAGGAAATCTTCTGTTTGTGTTTTGTTTGCAATCTGATATTACAACAAAAAAACATAGGCTTAGTATGTGACTAGTGAGGTTTATGAAATGGGTTGATCTTTCTTCAATAAAAATGTATTGCCTTCGATTTGCCTTTAAATGTTTTAAATTACTTGGAGTTGAGAGATGCTTCTAAGTCAGTAAGGGGGAGTATCAGATTGCACAGCAGTTGAATTAATACACTGGCAAGTCGTTTATTGTTTTCTTCTGGTGTTGCAAGAGTCTTCAAGGGGTGGCATGTGTATAGCTTTGCTTTGCAGAGGAATAGGATTCTTTTGGGAAAAGTTGCACGCTCTTTTTATTACATGGAGCTCTGAGTCTTACAGAAAGAATGAATAATTTGGTAAATGTTTCTCTCCTTTTTTTCTGTTGGTATACTAGGGACACTTCTAGGACCACAGGGATTCAGTATGTTCAGATTACCTCAGAACAGCTCAGTAGCTAATAGCAGAACAGAAAGAAGGATTTACTTTCTTTTCTGTTCTTGTCATCTTATTTGATGCACAGTCTCTCTGGTTGCCCAGGTGGAAATCTTTCTGTAAATGATTGGTTCAGATGTTGCCCATTGAGTCTATTTGCAAATTTAGTATATCTTAAAAATCTTAGGATAGGACTGTGTTTACTATAAACTTGTTACACATATGGGAAACACAGATAAACATTGCAGAATCATAAAACACTTTAGAAGCTTACATTTTCTAGTAATGATGCATTGTCTCATAAGCAAAACGGGTAAATTTTAAAATGAGAGAACATAATGCTTCTGGTAAACCCAGTTTTAAAGCCTTCCAAAAGCTAATCCAATTGTGTATGTGCCCTTATCAGATTGCACTCCCCACAAAAAAATAAGGCATCATCAGCTTTTGCCCATAATTTCTCAAGTTGCTGTTTTGTCTTTTCATCAACTTGTTGAGTAATCCCAGTTAACTTTTTTTTCCCTTTGATTTTCTTAGCTGTAGTATTTGAGGGATCTTTCATTCTGGTGTAGTTACCTGATTGATCTAGATGGCTCACATCAGTGTGTGGCATTTCTTCTAAAACACAGGCAGATCGACTACGTCGAATGCGTGGAATAGATGAACAGGCGAATAAAAAGAAACCTAGCCACATGTCAGCTGATGATCTAGCTGATGGCTTTATCCTGGATAAAGATGACAGATGTTTATTGTCTTACAAGGTAAGGTTTAAAATTTCAGAATTTTGAGAGTCTGAAAAGAAGATGGGGAAAATGAGTTTGGAAGTGACCTCTGTGGAGACCTCTAGTCCAACCTCCTGCTCAAAGCTGGGTCAGCTATGAAATCACCAGTTTGCTCAGGGCTTTATCCAGTCTGTTCTTGGAAAATCTCCAAGAATGGAGGTTGCACATCTCTCTGGGCAGTCTGTTCCACTGACTGTCCATACCATGAAAAAGTTTCTCTTTATATCCAGTCTGAACGTTTCTTGTTTCAACTTAGGCCTGTTGCTTCTCATTCTCCTGCTGTGGACTGTGATGAAGGGTGTTGCTCTGCCTTATCAATGATCTCCCTTGTAGGTAGTGGAAGGTGGTTATTTGGTCCAGGCTGAACAAGCCCAGGTCTGCCTTTCCTCATAGGGCAGGTGCCCTAGCCGCTCAACAATCCTGGTGGCTTTCTGCTGAACTCGCTGCAGTTCATAGATGTCTTCACTGTATTTGAAGGGCCAAAACCAGATGCTGTATTCTATGTAGTCTTAAAAGTGTCGAGTAGAGGGGAATAGTTGTTTCCCTCAATATAGTGACTATACTCCTGCTATTATAGTAGCCAATTCTGTTAGCCTACTGGGCTGAAGAAAGGGCTTTAGCCCTTCTGGTCATTTTTTTAAAATTTCTGCTGTATTTGATAAAACTTCCACCAAATTTCAGCCTGAGGATGAGTGTGTTTCTGAAAGAACCCTTCCCCTATGAAGTAGCTTTGATTAAGGTGGCAGAGCAATATAACTTTAAAGCTGATGTAGTGAGTCACCCTGACTGTGGTGCATGTGTGTGCATACTGATCCTCTCATCCTCTTACATATAAGTAGCAAGGGAATTGCTGTTGTCCTCGAAGGGGAGAATACAAATTGTGAATGTGAATTTAAACTGATGATTAATAAAATCAGGATGGGAACAAATATTTATCTGACATGCTATTTTAATACATAGAAGGAATATTTTTTTTTTTAACCAGGAATGCTTCTGTAAGCGATGTTGGATTTTTTTCATATCATCTGCTAGTAGCTTTTACTTCTGTGTCGATTCTTTTAGTCTTCATATACTACCTCCTGTTCTTCCAGTTTCTAACAGCCCCTTGGAAATACCCTACTATTCTTATATCTGTAAGCATGTTCTCTCCTTAAAATCCCTTATTGGCCGGCACTGCTGCCATTCACTGCTTGGTCAGGGTAAAAAGGCTCAGATCCTGTTCATGTGTATTTAATGATAGCTTTCCATGGTGATTCTGGTGAGGTGCTGTCACTTTATCAGCGTTTTAACTGGCTTATTTTCTCTACTAACAGGATGGAAAAATTAATATTGAAGAGGAGGAGGAGGAAAAAGACGAGGAAGAAGAGGAAGGTGGGAAGGAAGATAATGAGAACGAAGGAGAAAGTGAGGAAGAATCTGCTAGTGAAGATGAGGAGGATGGTGCTGCAGATAGCCACTCTGATCTTGAATCTGACCTTGAGAGTGAAGAAGAAGCTGCAGGAAATAAAGAACAGAAGAAACACAAGACAAGTGAAAATGAATCACAGAATGTGAAGGAACTAGATCCAAAAATGGAAGCTGCCAAATCAGAGCTTCCCTATACATTTGCTGGTAAGCAAAGGACTGATCCAGAGATCCCTGTTGTCTTCTGGGGGCTTATAACCAGTCTCTTTCTCTGCCCTGTAGGATTACGTATTCCTGTTCATCCATGAAGTTTTGCTTCATAGTTGTCTTCCACTATTCCAAGAGTAGCCAGTAACTGCTGTTCTTAGTGATCAGCCCTAATCATGCTATGAGCAGTGGGAACCAGGTCTATTTCACCCCAGAGCTGTTTCTGCTCCTCCAAGCAGCCTTAGAATGGGAAGATAAATACTGGGGAGAAAAATGAAAAGATTTGTACTCCTTTCTGAAGGCCACCAGCACATCCGATCCAAAGTGCTAGTGCTTTGCATAAGGGAAGCCAGAATAGTATTCTATTATCCGTACTCAAATGAGAACAGGTTACTTTCTCTAGTGTTTGGACTAACATTTTTGTCAGAGAAGATGCTCGGAGAGGCAGGATTCTGAGGTTTAATCCCTGTGATGTAACATTGCAGTATTGTTAAATAGAGACACTCAAAGTTTGTTTGGGTCTGTGCCTAGGAGGAAGGAGGAGGCACGTTTCGAGTAGTACACAAAACATTCATTAATATTAAGTCCATAATGCATCTAACTATTGTCCTAGTATAGATTTCTCTAACGAAAGTATCTGTCGCAATATTAAACAACCTTTCAAACAACTTCCTTAAGTGCTTGCATTTTTCCATCAAAAGGAGATCACTTATGTTACACAAAGCCTTTTAAATTACATTCAGGTTTTGCTTTAACCAGAAAGCAGTCACATTAAAATAACTCAAACATAACCAGTTAGGATGCTTTCTAGCATGTGAACTTATGCAAGAGACTAAATATATGCCAGGTTGGATTTTTTTAAATTATTTTCTATTAGTGGCAAGATTCTTCCTTTTCTTAATATCCTTCATACAAAAGCTAGTTAGGTGTGAATTAAACATAGAGCTAATTGTATTATGGTAAATTTATGGTTGAATGTGTGCTTAAGTTTAATTCTGCTTTGTGTTGTGCTCAGCTTAGGCAGCAAATACAGGATGAATTGAATGTTAATCGCTGAAAAACATTTACATTATTTTCTTACTATGTTCATATATATGATATTACATATATGCTGATAGGTTATTAGTGTTTAAAAGGTAATTATTCAAAAGTTGTGTGGTATCTTTTTTTTTCTGAATAATAACATTTTCAAATTGGAAATCTGTTAGACGTTCACTTGAATTAAATATATTAAGTTTGAGATTTTTGTCTGGTCAATTTTTGTTTTTACTTTCTAGTTCCTGAGTCCTATGAGACGTTTAAGTCTTTATTGGCTGGAAGAACAATAGAACAACAGCTTATTATACTGGAGAGAATTCAGAAATGCAATCATCCAAGCCTTGCAGTGGGAAACAAAGCAAAGTTGGAAGTATGGGGTTTTTGTTGGTTTGTTTTGTTTTAAGGTTTAAAATTAACTTTGGATTCCAGAGTAAGTTTTAGTAAGTATTCAGGAAGCAGTGTAAAACATACAGGCTTCTATCTTGTGAATAGCAGTAGAATCAACATACCACTCTTCATTTTCTATCTTCTTTATCACTGTTCTTTTGTGCTGTTTAAGAATATGTATGATGAAAAAAAACCCTAATAATTTTAACATACTATGCTTCTTGCAGAAATTGTTTGGCTTCCTTTTGGAGTATATTGGGGAGTTAGCAACTCTGGATATACCAGAGCTCAGAACAATTGACAGACTGGTCCTGTAAGTAATAAATCCTATGGACTTTTGCTCCTTTATGATTTAAAGAGAAAAGCTACCTAGGGTAAAGCACTTAGCATGTTGTTTGTTTTGAATAGTTCTGTAGGGATTGTAGGCAACTGGTAACTCTCTAGCTCTATAGTGTTACAACTTTTTTCATGTATTGCTTGAGCTATTAATTGTACCAAGACATTTTCAAAACCTCAGAATGCAATTTTTGATCTGCAAAATGCTTTTCGTGGGTAGTGGATAAATAATATTATGTATGCATGCAAATTTCTGTATATGAAGTTATTTAGACTGCTGATTAAGGATTTTAAGCTTTGCAGTGACGGTGTGCAGTTCCCTGTGCAATCTTTGTTTTTTCCATGCATTTCCATTCTATGAACTCACTCAGGGAACTGGATGAAAATGGGATTAGAGAGTGTTGTGGTAAGCTCATACAAAAGCTCCAAATAAACACTTTGCAGGAAGTTGTCAGTTTGACGTTGCTGTCTTCAAATACCTAACAGGCAGTTACAGTGACAAGAGCACCAAATTTGTCTCAGAGGTATACAGCGAAGGATGAGAATCAATGGACACAGGCTGCAACAAGGGAAATTCCAATTAGATGTAAGGAAAAAAATATTCACAGCAAAGGTGCTGAACATTAAAACAAGTTTCCCAAAGAGGCTGTGGAATCTCCACCCTTGAAGAAATACAAAACTCGACAAAGCCATGAGCAACCTGATACAGTTTTGAAGTTAGCCATGCTTTGTTGCATCAGGTGATCTCCAAAGATCCCTTCCAACCCAAATTAGTCTGTGATTCCTATCTTGACTTTGCAGGCTAGACAGCTTTCTTTCAGTGAGTTATTTGTATGTAGTTGTCAGCATGTGTTTTTTTTATTTTGTGCTAAAGTAAATAAGTTTTAAAAAAATCTGTTCTGTGCAGCTTTAGCATTCGTTGCTCTGTTGCATTCATCAGCAAGAGCACTGACCTGTTGCTACTGTCACACATGCTGGGGCTTTGTAAAAAAAAGTGTAAACGCATTTTCATTGTTTTCTAGAACTGGGATTTATTAATATTACTAGAGATATTTTTAACTGAAAATACTGGCAATACTCTGACCAAACAGATGCAGACTCCTGACTGCATCTCCTTGTAGGCGCTAACCATAGGCCAGGAGCTGACCTAATTTTCTGGGTATTTTTTTCTTGTTTCAAGTAATTTTGCTAACCACATTGCTGTCTCACATGTTGTTTAACATTGCCCAAGAGTATTTAGAGTAGTGGGCTGCCTAGTATGTGCCAGCATACCTCAGTGCAGTAAAATGTAGAGTTAGGAGATTCAGAAGGATATGTTTTAACTATAGCAGATGATTTGGGAGTGTATTTTAAAGTTTTTAATTATTTTTTATTTAAGATTTAGAAACCTCCAAATCAAATACTCTCTCACAAGGCCCATTGAAAAATACATGTCTCTGTAAACTAAGTGTATTACAGTAATAATCTGTATACTTGGTGCCTATTTCTAAAAAAGAATAATTTGTTTCAGGGAATTTGTTACTGTTATAATGTAGATAGAACACAAGAAATCTTCCTACAGGTGCTTAAAAATCAGTTTTTTATTAATATTGATGGTGTAACTTGATCATGACTTACGTTTCTTGTTAATAGGCCATTGTACGATCTTTGCCAGATGTTTCCTGAGGTAGCCAGTGACAGTATTAAGTTTATCCTTCGAGACGCTGCACATGATATGGAAGAAGTGGAAGAAGTAATTGAAGTCAAAGACCATGCAACATTTCCAGGTTTAGACATGGTAACGAATGCATACTGCTACGAAAATCTCTTGTTCTTTCCATTAGTACAGAGATGCTAGTAAATGTGAGATGATGTTAAATTTAATTTTGTATTTCACAGTAGTATGTAATGAATTATTAGTATCTGTGACTTTTTAGGTTTCTCAATATTTTAAACTGCCTCTCTGGAGGTAAGTTGTAACAAAAAAAAAAAAAAACACAACAGAAAAAACCTCTGAGAAACAAACAAACAACCCTCTACACACATGTTCTTCAGAATACAAGTGTGACTGTATTATTAATAAGGGGAAAAGATCTTAAAATTGCCACTCCAGTTTTCATAGCAGAACATTTCTTGTTTTCCTGATGAAACTTACATGGGTAGTTCTAGGAAGAAGTGGTATTACCAGTTATGTCCTGATTTCTTTAACTGTGTTAAGTGCAAATGTTTAAAAAAAGTGCTCCATAGAAGTGCACTATCTCCTAGGTTAACAGAAATAACAATGAAATATTATTATGGGTATAAAAATACAACATTTCTTAGTACTTTATATATGATAATTGCTAAATTAATGACTCAGACTTGACCTTTCCTTCTGATACTACTAATATTTCAAAATTTCAGTGGCCATGCCAAATGTGAACAGACTCCTTTTTCAGTGTCTAGGTAAATGGCTGTTAGGGAATTCAACAATGGAGCGTATGGAAAATGAGTATTTGCTCACTGTAGTAAAAAGTTTCAAAGACAAACTGTAAGTCAGTAATCCAAAGGGAACTACTTGTTTTCTGTCTCCCAGCTTGATGAAGCAGTGCTGCCTAATGGAATAATTAGACAATTAGAAGAAAATAGACTGAAGGATTTGCTTAGAAGACTTGGTTGCTACAGCTTGGAAAATATTTATATTGAATTCTTTTGAAGAGTCTTTATTCAGGATGTTTTGGATTTTGCAGGAAATGTAGAGTGCTTTTAACTTCTATTTTTGTTTTGTCACTGTCACCCTTATGACACCAATCACACTTCTGACTGATTCCCTTCACTGGACTTTTTCAGGTTTCAAGCCATCATTATCTTTTAGGTTGGAATTATATCACTCTCCTATTCTCAAAGCACTTGTTTGAATGAATGTTCCTTAGACCAGTTGTGTTAGTAGACCTTATATGTGCCTGTAGTTAATCTAACCGGAAATTTGGACTGTGGTATTTAGTAACCAAAACAGTCAGGACAATATTTGTTTATGACAGAAACTTCATAGAGAGAAACAGAGCTGAAACAATAAAACTTTACTTGTATCTAGCTTACTATGGAAATATCCACTTAGATAATTTTCAGAATTACCTCGCAACTGATGTTTAACATCCTTTAAGGTCTTGACAGGAGATCACTTGTAGCTCTCTAACAAGTTCCCTTCAGTAAAAGTGTACCTAATCGCTGTTTAGTTCTTTTGACTGCAACCATTATTTGTTGATGTGTGCTAGTGCCTGAGGATCCTGGTCACTTAATTGTCTATGTTGAGGACCTGTTGAAAGGTGTCACAGGTCCTGTGTGGCCACTTGCTCATTTGTTTCTGGTGTGAGAGTATGTGACTGTGGTGGGCTGAAGGGGGTCAGATTTTCTCATGGAGTAAATGGGGTTGGGAGGCATAGTTCCTTCTTGGTTGTTCTTCCAGCTGCCTCGTTGAATTAATGCAATGTTAGACCTATAATGGATATTCCATTTTCTCGTGTAACTTAAACAGTCATCTCAATAAATAGGTCAGGTATCATATCAGATTTCTCAAAATGATGTATATTGTAGTATTTTTAGACTACTACATGGCAGTTACTCATTCATCAGTTACATATGTGTAAAGTCATGATCCTGGGAATAATGTCTTACTATATTTTGCCTTACTCTGTCTTATGTGCTGTCAGCTTATTTATTTGAAAATTACATCTCTGCTGTTTCCAACTTCTGACTTCTGGCATCCAGTTGTAACACCTGCTTTTATGTATATGAGTCAGCTACTTACAAAGGTAGGTCTATGATGTTGTATCTCAGTATATAACTTCATTTCCTTGTTTCTTCCTAGGACTCTAAATATATGTGTTAGCATTAATGTATATATTGGAAATGTACTACTGAAAAGGCAGCTTTGCGTTTGGTATAGTCACAGATAGTAATTGGAAGAAAAAGTGAAGAGGAAAAAAGCCTTGCAGAGTACAGTCCAACTCACAAAACCATATCTAATAACTTTTTTCAAGCTGTCACACAAGAATTCCTTATATGGTAAATCACATAGGACTAATAGAACAGACTGAATATAGTCTGAAATCATTCATTAGTGATTTCTCTTCCATATATTGCATTTGCTCCTACTTAAGAAAGATATTTACTTAAAAATCGGCAGTATTTGTTTTCCTTGAAAATGTACCTGCAATGCATTGCAGTCAGTTAAAATATGTCCTTCTTTTTCTATCCAAATACTCTGTTTATATGTTTCAGAAGTCTTGAGCTAGTTGTTCTGTTGCTGTCAGATGCCCAAGTTGCTCTGAGCCTTATATTTCCTTGGTTCGTTTCTGAACTTAGTTTGTGGTTTAGCACCTTCTAGTGGTTAAACCAGTTCTGACAAACTTCTTAACTCAATTCTGCATATGCTCTTCAGTGAGGGTAAGGGAAAGCCAATATGTTTTTCATGTAAGTCCAAAGGGTATAATTTTACAGATTTCAAAGGCGTACAACTTATTTAATATTTTGACTTTTTGGGAGATCCTATATTTGTGTTGTATAGACTTTTAATTATGAATATTTTGTGCCTTTTTTTTTCTTTTAGTGTCGCATCACAACATTGCAAGATGTTATTAAAGGGTTGTTTATATGCTGTTTGTTCCTGGAATATGTATCTCTCTCCAGAAGATTTGTACCAGAACTCATCAATTTTCTTCTTGGAGTAATTCACATATCTCTACCCAAAAAACAGGCCCAGGGTGAGTTTGTTTAGCGTAAATGAGTAATAAATTTTAGTATTAGGGTTTATCTTTTAAATTTCAGTAAAAATGTTTCACACTGAATTTATTGTTTTGAACAAAAGACCAAAATCATCTGCTAGGTTAGCCATACACAACCTTGATTCTTGGGCATCTTGTTATGAACTAGATCCTCTAGTGTTGGCAGGAAGGAAAGAACTGAAGTTATTAAAGGGGATGAAGTCATGTTGCCCCCAGTGCAGTATTTTTGCAGTATTGTTGTTCTAAATAGACTGTGTGATTGGACTGTGCCCTGAAATTCAGTCCCTAACGGATTCCCAATGAGTACCCTGTATCTTCACAGTGAGGCAGCAGCTAATGCTGCAGATAATACCCTCTTCAGCTAGTAGCGGTATCACCAAGATAAATGAGAGAAGTGTATCACAAAGTTGGTATTTTTCCTTTTTATTTATTTGACATGGATTTGTTGTAGTGTAACAGAGGGCAGCTATCCCCACAAGCAGGATTAGTCTGTGCTGTAACAGCTGTGTAAACTTAGCAACTTGCACAGACAACAGGGAGAATAAACCACTCTTTTCAATTTGATCCATGTGCTAGCAAATGATTTTTATTTGCCAGCCTTCCTCTTCGACTTTTTCTTTTGGATTCATTTCTAGCTTTAAAGTTATTCTAGATCTGGGGCCTTTTTGTTGACAAGTTTAGTGACAATAATTCACTTACAAGGAGTTTTGTCAGAGCATAGTAACATAACTCGTGTTAGTATCTCTGTCTGGTTCACTCTGAGTGTCACTTAGCATGCGTGAAGAGACTCTGCAGGCAGGATATTCTCAAGTGAAAAATTCAATTATTTGTTGGCAAACTCACAAGACATCTGGGATTTAATGAACTACAGGCTACATATTAATATGCTTGTCACTCTTGTTAAGACACTTGAAGAGTCTCTGTTCTCTAGGTAGTCATCAGTCTGGTGAGGAAGGTTCAGCTTCTGTTGCTGCAGTATTCCAGTACATCTTCAGTAGTACTGAGTGGTTGTCTTGCAGCTCCCTTCTCTTTTTTTCCCTTTAGGATTTTTATGCCTTTCCATGCTGGCATTTTTTTCCTTTTGAATTCTTGAGCTACTAATGATCCCTTTCTCAACAAGCTTAGCACTGCAGTTTCACCTTTACTATCTTGTATGGCTGTACCCTACAGACTTTGTCCCAGCTGCTTCTCACAGCTTAGCAGTTTCCTCTGAAGTGTGAGCCAAGGTTACACAGCTGGGCTGCATCAGAGCTAAGCCCTGGATTCTCAGAACACAGACAGCTGAACTCTTAGAAGGAGGTGGGAAGAGGTTACAGAGTGGGTGGGTTACATAGCACTTAAAGTATTTTCTCCTTTGTGTAATCTCTTAGGAATGTTTGATCTATAAAGGTTTTTGGTACAGTTAAAATATAGGATTCTGCAAAATCAGATAAGAAATTACTATAAAATATTTAGTGGTAATTGATGATCAAGTGTTAACTTTTTTTTTTTAATTTCCCTTGTATTTCTGTTTAATGATTTTGTACTAGTTAAATTTGCATGGTGTTAGTTTCTGTTATCAGTGAGGAAAAGCTCAATAAAAGAGGCACAGTGTTCTCTTTGAGAATTTTTCAGTCAATATTAATGTTTTCAAGTTATCAAAGTATCCAATCATATTTTTAAATATTCATGGTGGAAGTATTGCTGATAAATGTGATGGTTAGGCTGTCAACACAGAATATTTTAAAATGAGCACACATCCAGTTCTCTGGAGTGTTGATATACTGTCACACCAAAAAATTTCTTGGGGGTCAGTTTTGATAGTACGTAGAATCAGCATATGGAACTCTTACTGTTTTAATTTTATGAGCTTGATCCATAAATTTCTCACATGAAGAAATTAATGGAATACAACTTCATAAAAGACTGAAATACAGTCTGCTTTAGACTTAAAAAAAAAAACCAAAACAATTATGACCTTAAAAAAGGAGAAAAGCTGCAGGTGGAGGGAGTGGGAAGGAATTGTCATTGTTGATAGCTTTAGCTAATGGAATTGTTAGTGAGATCTGCTATCCTCTCTCAAGTAAAGCAGATAATAAAACTCACGTATCTTAGTTCCTGATCTTGCATATGTCTGTGTGTCATAATGTCTCAGAACTTTGGGTCTTAAACCTTATGAATTGTTATTTAAACATACTGTCTTCTGGCCTGTCTGTAAAGAGCCATGTACAGGTTCTAAAGCATGTAAATAACTTTAACTTACAGTTTGAAAAAGTTTTGAAATAAGTTCCATTGCAAGCTTGCAGGATGTAAGGAAAACAAAGAAAGGGGGGGGCAGGAGGAAAGGTCCGGCACAGAGGCTGCAAATTATTTTCTCCCTTAGCCATGAAATTCCTCAGATGCTTCCTTCATGTTGCTCTATAAGTACCATTTCACAGATCAGCTTATGATCAGAAGCACAGTGATTCTTAAGTGTTTTCTGTATGCCCTGCCCCAGTGTTCCGTGCTGTTCTTGTTTTAAAACTACTTAGCTGGAGTGGGAGAGAACTTTACAGCATGTATCTGAGGGCACCTGCTGAGAGGTCATGGGAGAGGCTCGGTGATGTACTGCAACTGTGGGTTCTCCCTGCTCCAGCTCACTGTGCTGCTTGACCACTTTCTGGTCAAAGCTTTCTACTTGTAACTCCATGGGAAAGTCCTATTCCTGCCCTTTCCTCTTAAGCATATCCAATACTCCGTCCTCACTGGCAGTTTAACCGTGCATCCTGTTCGCCACAGGTCAGGCATGTACCTACATGTCTTCTCTCTCCCCATGCATAGAATCCTAGAATGGTTTGGGTTGGAAGGGACCTTCAAGATCATCTAGTTCCAAGCTCCCTGTCATGGGCAGGGACACCTTCCACTAGATCAGGTTGCTCAAAGCCTCATCCAACCTGGCCTTGAACACTTCCAGGGAGGGGGCATCCACAACTTCCCTGGGCAACCTGTTCCAGTGTCTCACCACCCTTCCAGAAAAGAATTTCTTCCTAATATCTAATCTAAATCTACCCTCTTTCAGTTTAAAACCGTTACCCCTTGTCCTATCACTATACTCCCTGATCAAGAGTCCCTCCCGATCTCTCCTGTAGGCCCCCTTTAAGTACTGGAAGGCCACTATAAGGTCTCCCCGGAGCTTTCTCTTCTCTAGGCTAAACAACCCCAGCTCTCTCAGCCACTCCTCATAGGGGAGGTGTTCCAGCACCCTGATCATCTTCGTGGCCCTCCTCTGGACCTGCTCGAGCAGGTCCATGTCTGTCTTATGCTGGGGGCCCCAGAGCTGAACGCAGTACTGCAGGTGGGGTCTCAGGAGAGCAGAGTAGAGGGGCAGAATCACCTCCCTCGACCTGCTGGCCACACTTCTTTTGAAAGTGTGAAAATATCCTGAAAGCCCAGGATATGGTTGGCTTTCTGGACTGCGAGTACACATTGCCGGCTCATATTCAGTTTTTCATCCACCAGTACTCCTGAGTCCTTCTCTGCAGGGCTGCTCTCAAGCCTCTCATTGCCCAGCCTGTATCCATGTTTGGGATTGCCCTGACCCAGGTGCAGGACCTTGCACTTGACCTTGTTGAACTTTGAGGTTTGCACAGGCCTACCTTTCTAGCCTGTCAAGGTCCCTCTGGATGGCATCCCTTCCCTCTAGAGTATCAACCACACCACTCAGCTTGGTGTCATCCACAAACTTGCTGAGGGTGTACTCGATCCCCCTGTCCCTGTTCCCAACAAAGATGTTAAATAATACTGGTCCCAATATGGACCCCTGAGGGACCCCACTCATCGCTGGTCTCCACCCAGACACCAAGCTGTTGACGGCAACTCTCTGAGTGCGACCATCCAACCAATTCCTTATCCACCGAGTGGTCCACCTGTCAAATCCATGTCTCCATTTTGGAGACAAGGATGTTGTGTGTGCCAGTATCAAATGCTTTGCACAAGTCCAGGTAGATTTAGCAACTTCATCTGCCAGTTCCCTCCAGACCCTCAGATGCATCTGATCAGGTCCCATGGACTTGTGCACATTTAGGTTCCTTAAATGGTCTCAAACCTGATCTTCTCCTATGGTACTTCATTCTCCCAGTCCCTGCCTTTGGATTCTGTGAATTGGGTGGCATGGCTAGAGCACTTACCTATGATTGTACCCATGCTCCAGTGTTTCCCATTATTTTAGAAAAATGTAATACTGATAAAGTATTTTTTAAGGCAGTACGATTAAAAACGTAAAAAGAGTTCTTGGTTTTTCTTCCTTCAGAAAGAATGCTTAGAATTGATCCTGTTTAATGATTATTGTTCTTGTTTTTTAGGCTATACTGTAGTGCATCCATTTGCACCAGTGGGGAAAAATTCAGAACTGCTTTTGGTGTGTGATAAGAAGGATCTGGAAAGTTGGCAGAAGCAAAATCTGCCATTGAGTATTGTGACTAGATTAAAGGAAACCAGCAGAACAGAAATGAATCATATCAGGTATGTGGGGAATATGAACAGGAGAAATCCCAAACAGACCATCTTTTGGGTAATCTCGGTGAAAGTGCTCTTCAGGAGTAAAAATAGGAGTAGTGAGTTGTTCTCCTTTATTTTTATGGTACTACTCTGTAGCATATGAAATTGCTAATTTTTGCCAGAACACTATGCAGAACACTTGCTGGAGTGCTCAGCCCGTCCATTCCTTTTTGGTACAGCTGTGAACTGATGAGGATGATGTAGAGACAGAGGACGTGCTCACTACTTTGAACTGTCAATCTCTTCAGAAGCAAGTAACTGTGTTTACATACAAACACGATGTTAGAAACTGACACTTCAGTAATAAAACACTGAAGTTAGGAAAGACCACAATTAAACATGTTCATTAACCATGTTCAGCCTCATTTTTCACCTTGTGCATGTGTTACGGTATAACTTATTTCAGGAATGAGTAAGCATTTTGTTATGAAGTTCAAAAAGAAACCCAAAACCAAAATAACTAATTCTGTTTCAAAAAAGTTTTAGAACTTCAGAACCAGTATCAGAACACTTTTAGAATCAGTGGCAAAGACACAATACTGGCTTGTGCTCTGTGCACTGACATAAAGATTTGTTGCTAATGGATTTCTTGGGTATTTGCTTATAGTAGGAGAGTGAAATTTTTAGTCTGAATTAACAACTAGAAACAGCCTTGTAACTGGTTCTGTCAGGCAGTCTTAATAATAGACACTGCTAATGCTCCCAAATCTAATTTGATTCATTTTATTTGAAAATCCACTACAGTTTTTGCAAGTGAAATTGTTAAATTCTTTTGTGCATTAACAGGTTATCATGTCTAGCCCTGTGTTTTGACCTCATTAAAAAATGTGCAGCTCTGTATGAGTCTTTACCATCGTTCCATGAGATAATGCATCCTGTCAGAATACTTCTTACACAACATGTGCCAGTGAATGCACATCCTGAACAAATGCAGGTATGTGTTCCTCGAGAATGAAATAATTGATACGTTTGTTTTATTAATAAATTATGTGATCTTCATCTGTGCTAAAACAAACAAAACCCAAGTATAAGCATCAGTGAGATTTTTTTTCAAGGGTGAGGCATTTGTCTTTTGTGCTCTTCAAAAATCATAATGATGTTTCTGCAGAAAAACCAAAGAAGAGTGGAGAACGTTTAGAAAAGATATTTTTTTCACTGTGTATCTTATCTTGCCCCTCTAGCTGAAGAGAATAGCACTTAGCTTGTAATAATGTTACATTCCATGAGTGACTTAATTTATAAGACTAGTAGTCCCGTCATCCAGTTGCTCTTGTACTTTTGTAATGAATCTGTAAGACCTTGGTACAACCAAATACACGTACCAAATTGATGAGGTAGTATGTGTAACTGTCTAAGTAAAACTAACATAAATATACCTGGCCAGCTACCTTACTTAAAACAGGGCAGTTGTTTGGTTTTTCTAGCAATGAGGTTCAAATTTTTAATCTGTCTCTTCTGAATGTAGCAGAATTGTCCTCTCCTCAAAGAGGCATCATGAAATATCCTTAGAGAACAAGATTTTGTAACGTAAACAATTCAGAATGGCCTATATTTTTTGCCATCAGAATAAACAAAATGATCAATCATTCTTAAAATGACCCTGAAAGGCAGAGTCTGAGTTTAACTGGCTTTAGTCTTGCTTCTTCCTCTGTTAGGTGAAACTACCTGCAGACCTTTCTTACTGTCCATGATACCATCTTAATAGACTTCAAAAAGTCCAGCCTGGAAGGCTTACAGCATTTCAGTGTCAGCAATGTCCTAATGAATAGCAGTGATTTTACCCAGAAAAAGAACATATGGGGAGAACATTACTGTTGATTCAATTTACAGTAGTTTGTGAATTATGGTGTCTTTGATATGCTTTTAAAATTGTAATTTGATTTGCATTTTCAGGAATGGTATCACAGTGCTCTGAAAGAGCTAGAGAACAAAGTAAAACACTATACCCCACTGATATGTGAGAAAAAGAAGCCAGTGCCATTGAAACAGTATACACCTAAAATTGTGAAAGTGTAAGTAAAGCAACACTTGATGCAAAGGAAAAGTGGTTTAAACATTAAGATTTTCAGCAAACTAGAAGGATTTGGAAAACAGAACATAAAGCAGATAACTTTTTCTGCTAGATTTTGTGCACAAATCACAAGGGACCAGCTACTTGGGTGGTAGGGAGGGAAAGAAAAGGAAGGAGGAATTCTAAGAAATAGAGCAAAGATTATCTTGTGGAGAAAGTAGCACTGGAAGTCAACTCTTACTCATATAATCAATTTTAAATTAATACATTTCAAGGTCAAAAGAGGCTGTTGTTATTATCTAGTCAGGTGCTTTACCAAATGCTCTCTCAGGCACTCAAGTCTGAAGAACACCAGTGAGTAGTTCATATGTATGTGAACTATATGAAGGTAAGGATGGATGGTGAAAGTACTGAGGGATGCTTCACTGGTGCAAAAGATAAGGCAGACTATTCCTGTACTCCGCATCACAGATCATAACAGTCAGATTAAGCATTCCTTTAAGCATACCTACTTACCCCATTCCACTCTTTACCCCAACCAAGCAGCTTTCTACCTTCCAACAGCAGCAATGACAAAAAAATGTGGGTGTTTTTCCCCTTTTTTACAGAACTTGTAATGACCACGTGCATTTTTGTATTCTGGTTTGGAATTAAATTTTAATAACACTAGTTTGGTTTTGTAGGAAATAGAACAGTATTCTGATTCAGGAGGCATGCTTTATACTGGCTGCTGATTTATTTAGCCATGTTGGTTATCTACAGGGGCATAAATTGTCTGCCTTAGTTATTCTAGTAATTGAAGACAGCTTTCCTCTGCCATACACATTTTTCCCCAAGTAACTGATGAGATTTTTTCTGTAGAATTCATCTGCAGAGAAAGTCTGCAAAAACTTAAAATGTACTGGGAGATTGCATCTTTCTCCAGACGTCTTTCCTTCTTCTACTCTAGCTTTTTCAGTCTGTTCAAATGCAGGCTACATATGGGGGATTGAAGTGTAACTGTTCTCTGGAAAATGTTGTCTGCTTGTTGTTTGCATGATGATGACATGCAGTTAGAAGGTCTGGTGAGTGTTTTTCCAGTATGCTCATTGGGCAGCTCCTTATTTTGCAAGTTAATCATATAATATGCAGGAATTAAAATACTGAGTTAGTATTCATACAAAACCTCACTCCTTATAAACATGAAAAAGTTGATTTTGTTGAGGTGTTCTGTGCTCACACATACATTCTCATTTCAGTTTAGAGTTTGGAAGAAAGCAGGGAGGCAGCAAGAAGGAGCAAGAAAGAAAGCAGTTGATTCAGAAGCATAAACGTGAACTTAAAGGAGCCATTCGTGAGATTCGGAAAGATAACCAGTTTCTGGCTAGAATGCAACTTTCAGAAATCATGGAGAGGTAATGTAGCCTTTGTTTCAGCACCAGTTTGGGGGTTGTTCTGCTGTGTGTTCATTTCTTTGCTGCGTGCCAAGACTGACAATAATAATCAACCATACTAATCTTAAATAAAATCAGACAATTTGGGGAAAAACAAACCTTTTCAATTGAGATCATATGAAGTGTTTTCAATTTTGCAGCTTCATTTCTCTAGTTTAAGAATATGCAAAATGTTTTTATTTAAAGTGTGTGCTGGTGAAATTAAAGAGTTGGGGGGCTCTTTATAATTTAATAGTTATTGTCTAAATATACTTACTTATTTTCACTAATATAATCTTTCTGAAATATTTTAATATTTTGTATGTTGATTTGTGTGTTTTACAGAGATTCAGCCAGAAAAAGAAAAGTGAAAGAGCTTCTTGGTAGCCTTGCCACACAGGAAGGTGAATGGAAAGCAATGAAAAGGAAAAAGGGGAAGAATTAATTGGGACTATCTACAGCAGGAAACTGGGTTTTTACTGCCATATAAAATACCCCATGGCTTTTGAACAGATTTTAATTGCATTCTTTGGATGCATTCCTTTTGAGGGGACAACATCATCAGATCTGTCTGAAAAAGTGAACGTACTTATTGGAAAAATCCACAGGTTTTCATAAGAAAAATAAAAATAACACTTTTGTATGTGGTATACTTCTGTTTATTTTAATAATAGAGAATATTTGGATGAATAATCAGAATTCTTAGGTGCGTGTGACCAGGTTTTAGTTTAACTTGAACTACGCGCACACAAAAAAATTGTACAGCAGAAACCTTTTGTTATCTTTTTTAATATTGAGTAATTGCAGGCAGCTGTCATAGTGGTAGTGTATTTGCAATTTAAGCAGTAACATTTTAATTAGTCTGTAGCATTGGGACATTCTAATTCAGATATTCAGGAGTAATGGAATTGGTTTTCAGGCAGAAGTCCTTTGTTAAAGCTGTACGTCCATTCATCTCTTCAGTAAGTTTTGAATTGAGCACAGCTCTGAAATTCTTAATAATCTAGGGTGTTTAACTAGAATTCCTCCGTGTATTCTTAACTGACTGATTTAAGTGGACAGTGAAATCTTTAACTCTCTTCCACTTATTTTATCATGTATGTCTAATTACTGATAATTGCCCAGCATGACTTTGGAAAACATCTGCTCTTCAAATAGAGCCAATAAATACTTCTAACACTTTTTCTTTTAATACTATATTTGTGAAGAAACATTACAATGAGACAAAGAGCATCGCAGTTATTTAAAGGTGCTGGTCTGAACTAGGTTCACTATTCAGTTATTATTCACTGTAATCTACCTATTTGATAAGTTCAGTGACAGTTGTTATGCTTTGAAGAAAATTAATATTTTCTTGGAAAACTGTTATGAAAATGGAATCCCCTTTCACAATAACGTTGCAATTTCAGTCTAAAGAACAAACTATGAAGAACACCCTATAAAGAATGAACTAGTGGCCGTGGCTCTTTACAAAAACAAACAAACAAAACCCCAAAACCTCTTTCTTTTTCAAACACTGTTCCTAGATATGATCTCTTGCGTTTTGGCCAATAGGTAACTCAGACATGGTAATGCTTACCTACTGTTCATGAAGAAAGACTTAAACGCTGGTGGTAAATCCTGATTTAACAGTTAGGCCTGGTTGTTTCAGACTGGCTTAGAATGTTTTCTTTGTTCTGTTTTTTTTGTGATCCCCCCCCCCCCCCCCCCCACCGTCCGAGACTCGTAATGGAAGCAGGACTATAACTAGGAGGGGATGAGTTGAAACACTTAAGCTTTACATTTAAACTCTAATGACAAAACTATCTTTGTAAGGTAAGTCTTGTTAAAGATTTACCTATGTATGTTTCTTATAAAAACACTTTATTTGAAGAAAAATGGCTTTTATTGAATCTCAGTGTGACTGTAGCAATGCAAGTAATGTGTGATTATCATCAGCTTTTTTGGCTTGCAAACCCAGTTGTATTAAGTATTAAAATAGGCTGGATACTAAGTAGGTGTGGGGGAGATACTCATGTCACATAAAAATTAGTAAGATTTCTGTGTTTGAAATCCATTCACGCTTCTGAAAACAAATATATTTTCAGAAAACCTTTCCAAAATCAGTAAAGCCGTCTTCTGAAACTTCAGAGGGACCTCAGGAGGTTAGAACACCTCCTGTTTTATTTCCATTTGGCACAGTATGGATTTTTTTCTTCTTTAAAAAAAAAAATTTTAAAACCAAAACTATATATATAGTTCAAGCCAAGGACTTGAGACTGAAGTAATGAGGAAGGAGCTGACTTCCTATTTCATGCTATAAATCAGCACTTTCTCTTTGGGGTTTTAGTCCCAGTATATTTCTCCTTTGCACAAATAAACTGTTGAAAAAGTATTATTGTTTATTTATCTGACTTTATTTTTCCAACAGCAAGTAGCTCCAGAGGATTTACCCAGCAGGGTATTAGAATCAGAGAGGCTGACAGCTGCGCTTTGATTCTGGGGCAGTGATTTTTGATACCACTTGCAGCTTGTTATTCCTCAGGGAGGTAAGAAAGAAATAAGGGAGAGGCACAAGTAGGATGGGATGATAGTGTTTGTGGGAAAGGACATTTTTGGGGACAAGAGAATGAGAAGGGGTATCTTGCAATACCGATGAAAAAAGATAAAGGACAGGGAAACCTCAGTTGATAAACTTGCATGACCGTTTTAGAATGCCAGATTGAAGTAGTTGTGTTTGAAATCATGCTGAATGAAAATTGCTGTGTGCATTTTTACAAGTTGTCAATATTTAAAACCAGATTTAATATTATAAACCTGGGACTAATGGTGCTGCTTAACACGTAGTATTTTACATGACTAGGAAAGCAGGACTACCTAGTCTTGCCTCAGCTTATTAATCAATATGGTCCAATAGTTTTGCCATTGCCTAGCTATCATAGTAGCTAGGCAGTGGTGGTGTTCTGATATCATAGAAGGTGATAGGAAGGTTTGGGCATGTGGACTACAAAGGGCTTGGGCAAGCTTGAGAGTCAGCAAACCCTTTCTCATAGTTTCTTGAACACAATCACATTCACGAATTATTCTCTTGTCTCTGTTCTTAAACCAGGAATTGTCATAACAGGCCTTTTGACACATCTGTTATCAATTACAAATCTGTTATTAATTAACCAAAAAAAGAAACTCTTCTGTAACTACAATCAAGTCATGAGACACAAAAAAGGAAAATTACCATTTTGCCTTTAGTTCAGCTGACTGTTCAAGGTAATTATCTCTATCCCAGAGAATACCTACCCTGAATATGAATACTGTAAAGAATAGGGTGAGAATAAAACTGTTCAGCTAGAAATTGCATAAATTACCTTATTTATGACAGCATGAAAAGCTTCCTCATTAGTTTGGTCTTTTGGTTGTCAGCTGAAAGCTGGTATGCAGCTTGATATTCTCAGTCGTGCCTTGCAGAAGTTATCTACTGTGGAGTAACCATATTCTGTGTAAACCATCACTTTTTGCCATCAGTTTCTGCTGCATGGAAGTGAACTGAGGCTGCTCCTGAGCTCAGCAGGTAGAGTTTATTGTGGAGCAAAAATGCAGCCCTGTTGGGCAGAGGCTGGTGTCTCCGGTACTGCAGCCTGTTCAGCCATAGGAACTGGTGGGGCTGCTTTTCTCTTAACGTGCCTTCTGGGCATTTGGAAAAGATAAATGAAAGCTATGACATAAAACATTTGGCAGCTTTATCATAACTCTGAGACTGTGAGGTGTTACATATTCAGGGGGCCAAAACCTTCCCACAAATGTGCTCCTTTTGGTCTCTGAGTTTGTCACCTAAGCTAAACAGGTACATTTTCAGTCCTAAATGTATTGGCTGTGCCATCTTGCATAGTTAAAATGACTGGTTATTTGTATGCGTTTGGGTTTTTTGGTTTTGTTTTGGGGGGGGGTTTCAATAAATTAGGTCTGGAGTGGATAACTAAAATTTTCCATGCAGTCTGAACACTGGCTGAGTATAAAATACTAAGATGATGACCCTGTATGGCATTAAATCTTTTAAAATATTAATGTTTGGGTTAATATTATTGCTCTTCAGTGATAGAGAAGGGAAGTAAAAACCAGAGTGGAAGAGGCATTACCTGAGTAAAAAACCAAGACTGACATAAGGAAAAAAAACAGTGTTAAGAAATGTAGTCTAAAAACCAAATTTCATAGAATCATTTAGGTTGGAAAAGACCCTTAAGATCATCAAGTCCAACCGTTAACCTAGCACTACCAAGTCCACCACTAAACCATGTCCCTAAACGCCACGTCTACACGTCTTTTAAATACCTCTGGGGATGGTGACTCAACCACTTCCCTGGGCAGCCTGTTCCAATGCTTGACAACCCTTTTGGTGAAGAAGTATTTCCTCTTGTCCTGTCGCTTGTTACTTGGGAGAAGAGACCGACACCCACCTGGCTACAACCTCCTTTCAGGTAGTTGTAGAGAGCGATGAGGTCTCCCCTGAGCCTCCTTTTCTGCAGGCTAAACAATCCCAGTTCCCTCATAATAATTTAAGTTATTATCTATCATCAGACCTGCAAGGTTTTGGACTGGCCTTCCACTGGGACAGGGTGGGCAGTGACCTATCTAGTTCTAGAAATAGCATGTCGTGTTTACATGCAAGATTGTATGACATGGTTGACTGCGATAACACAACTGGGCTCAGTGATCTGTAAAAGCTTTAGGTTGGTAGGTTTAGCAACAGGAAGAGCTGGATTATTTTTTTTTTTTTTAAAGCATCCGAATTCAGATGATGCCTGGTCAGTTCTATACAATGATTCAGAGCCAGAAGAATATATGTACATATATTTTCCAGACATTAAATGGTTATTCATGCTTACTCTGGAGCACCTCAAAGCAGAAGCTCACCTCCAAGTAAGCAGTGATCCTTGCGTAATCATTCAGTTTTCAGAGTACATACCATATCTACCACATTCCTTTTCTCACACCAAACTGAGTACATAAAATGCTCAGGTAAACATGAGAGTAGCAGCTTACTATTTGACCTAACTGGCACGTTAATCCTGATGTTACACTTAGATAAGCTCCTCCAAATCTAATCTGTTGGGGAAACCACGACAGAGATGTCACTGTTGAGTGAAGGTCCTCATCTGAGTGTTAATAACTGTAAATCCACACCACAAGTGGGACTGTATTACCTTGAAGGGAACCAGAATTCCTTTCAACACCTGTGTTAATTTGCTTTAAACACTTTGTTGGCAGATCCTTATATATTTAAGACTATGAAGATACATATGCTTAGTCCACTTGCATAGACTCACATTTTAATTAGGCAGCTCGGACACCAGACACAGCTGGACAAGAGAACAATGCTAGACGGTGGTATCGATATCAAATCTATTCATGTTCTCTGTGCTAAAAACTCTACTGTTTTAAGGGAGCAGTTTGTTTTAGGAACAGAGTTATGTCTTTTGCAACTATCTTTTTGTCAGATACCAGGAAAATTTCATTTACCAAAACCACAGCTAACTGCTGCTGTAACGTGGCTATGTAGCAACTGTCAGAAGAACATTCCTCTCCTCTTGGAACAAGTTGTTTTCACTAAAAAAACCTTTAATACAAGAAGGAACGGCTGTGGTTTGTAGTATGAGATACCCTGTTAAACTGTTAATTTACGAGGACCGAGGCTGTCTCGACAAGGCACTTCCCTCAGTCTGGGTTTTAAGTCCCTCTCGACGGCCGGGCCCTGCCTTGCCTCTCCCTCAGCCCCGCGGGGCAGCGGCTCCCCGCC
>NW_008795948.1:2314460-2321696 GCF_000699145.1 Aptenodytes forsteri
TCAGCGGGGCTGCGGGTCCCCGGGGGTCTGCCCAGGCGGCGGCGGAGGGTGCCTTGCGGGGTGGGACAGCGGGTCCTCGCCGCTGACACCACATCTTTCCAGGGCCGTCCGTTTCCCGCTCGGCGGCCCCTCTGGGCTGTGCCTGCTCTGGGAAATTGCTTTCCCCCCGCCCCCCACCCCGATTGAAACTCCTGCTCTTGACTTGAATCGGGACTTTGTTAAGGATTCAGAGGAGCATTCTCAAGGCTTAGCAGGTAAAGCCGGGCCTAGGAAATTTCAGAGCGGGGAAGGGGTGGTAAGAAAACACCAGAAGGATGACATTCTTCCTGCTGGCAGATGACAAATCTCTGTTTGTGCACTAGGGCAGGGCCAGCTTCACAGCTGATCCCTTCCTGAGAGGCACAGCATCAAACCCCGGCCCTGCCGGCTGGAGGTCGAAGGCAGAAGCGATGAGACACAGATGGGGAGTCCTGGGGGGATGGCTGGGGAGAGCCGAGGTAGAGCCAAGCAAGCGTCAGGGACACAAGTGTCCAGAGAAACAACTTCCCTAAACTGAAAATCCTCCCCCCACTTGAAACATGTCTCGCAGAAATCAAACGTCGTGGTAGAGGTGAAGTGTTTTGTTTTTGCTGACTGGATGCCAGGGCCTATAAAATGTTTGGTTGTTTCCTGCCTAGCAAAAAATATGGAGAGGTTTGAACAACAAAACTGATGGAGCACAAAGGCAAAAACACGTAGTACCTTGGGATATTGTGTAAGGGAAATTGCAACCACATAGCTGAAAGTGGAGCTGAATGAAAGGTCAGTGCTAGCATCAATAGGTTCAAGCCTCACGCTAGCTGAAATGGCAGTAAGGGTAAGATGTAAAGGATGTTACTCTGTGTAAATAACCCTGGAATAAAGTTCAGCTTGGTCATGCAGTTCAGTGGATGAATAAACAAATTGTGAGGAAAAACAAGAAAGAATCTGCCACAATGAACCCATCCCTCAACTGTTGGCTGGATAGACCTAGGGCCAGGGAGGATTTGTCTAAAGGAATGGTTGTTTTGGCTCCAGGTGCTCTTATATCATTTGGGTAAGCAAATAATGCTAAATATTTGTAGCGGTGATGACTTGCCATTTTAAATAAAGGATCCTGAACATAACCAAACTGTTCTGTTCACTAACAGATTTAAGAGTATTATGCCAAGAGTTTAATAAATGGATTGCAGGTGGCCCCCTTCCATGTTTACCTCATGGTGTTTGAACTTTAATAATGCTTCAGTGCTAGTAAACTGAATCCACAGGTAAAGAGATGTCACAATAATATTTATTGCTGAGCATAACAAAGTGTTATGATCTTCAGTTAGTGTCATATGATGTTATATGCACAAGTGCCTTGTGTACATAATACGGTATGTCTTTTCTGGAATAGAATTTATATTAAGAATTGCTCAGTGTTTTCAATCCTGACTTATTGAAGTCAATGGATATTTTGGTATTGATTGACTTTGTTGGATGAAATTCTGTCTCCTTTTTTACTCATCTAGTGCAACAAACGTTCAGGGATTTTTGCAGTAGAAGGGACTGCAAATTTGATTGGTTTATGACTGAGATACGCTCTAATGTTTTACAAGTCTGAAGTTTGCAGTTTCATGGTTTGTATATTACTCCTTGATTTTGATATCTGTTGAAACTGAGTTTTTTTCAGGATACAGACTGACTTCTTTATTTGTTAAATACTGAACGTGATATGGCCTTGTTTAGGTCTTTAAGACAGTTTTGAAGTATTATCAAAGAAAGTTGATAGTTCTGATGTTTCTGACAAACTAAAAGGCTGCCTGAATCACTTGATGCCCCAACTCATATAGCCTATCAGTGGCTGTCATCCAGAGAAAGAAAAAAAAATTTCAAGTTTCAAAATTTTGTTGTGTTGTTTTTTGAGTTGCTGTTGCTGTCCAGGATTTATCTTGGCGACAGCATTCCTGCAATAGCTAGGAAGTATGCCTTTTTTTTTTTTCTTCAATTGTTATTGCTTTAGTCATTTCTAGTATACACTGAAGTCATAAGTAATCTATTAGTTAGGGCACTCTTGTTTTGAATATCTATCTTATCTATTTTACTGTAATGCTGAGTTGAAAACATTTGGGAAAGTTGTATCAGCATTGCTCACATGTTAACAAACTTTAAATGCTCCTTAGTTCTGTGTTTTATTTGGGATGCTCCTATAATAGAGTTTGTTATCTTATTGCCCTTGTAGCCTGTTCTTGATGCAAGCAAACTTGGTGCTGAGCTAATAACCAAGACTAGAGAGTTGAGGTTCCTGTTCCCTTGAAAATCAGGTAGCTTAATATAGCCACAGCTTATATTTATTTTTGTGAAGTCTGTAGAAAGCGAGAATGAATCAGCAAGATACTCTTATAAAGGCCTGCAAAATGCTTCCTGTTGACTGGATATAAATGTAATTTTTTAGAAGCAGAGCACCTGGGAACATGGCCCTGCGAGAGAGAGAAACCAGCAGCAGCTCCATCAATGACAAGCAAGAACAGAACTGCAGTCGTGTTATTACAATTGTCTTCCTGGCACTCTTCATCGACTTGTTGGGATTCGCTCTCATTTTGCCACTGTTTCCTTCCATCCTTGATTATTACAGCCAGACTGAGGTAAGCAACAGAGAAAGTCAGCCTGCTGAAAATGTTAGGTATGAGATCTTTAGGGAAGGATGGAAGAAAAATCCCTTGCCTTGGGGCAAACCAAATAGCTGTAGGCAGAATACTAATATCCAGCACATTTAAATGGTTCATGGACTGAACTTGTTTATGAACCTGCACGAGACTCTTCCTCCTGCTTTTTCATTAAAATGAGGGATTTGTTTTGGGCAAAATTCAGGTATTTCTTAGGGGCTAGTCCTTGTAATTACCAGTGCGTTTGTGACTTACACTGATGTCCCTGGTGAGACAGAGTAAATGACAATCCATAATGGATCTGCATACTGGGATTTATCTAAGAACCAGAGATAAGAGCTCTTACCTTACTTGAGTATTTCACACACTCTCTTGCTCCCACCCCCAGCATCATGTTCACTAGGTCTCAACTCCCATTCTTAGGAGGGAGCTGCCTACTGGTCTGGGAACATGGGGCAGAAAGTTGTTTTGGTTCCCTGCTGTGCAGCTGCTCGCAGTTACCATTCTCAGGTGTTGCTGGACAAGATGAAGATGTTGTCAGGGGAGGAATTTTTGCAGCCCACACCTCTATCTCACAGCCCCTTTCTAACCCCACTCCAACTGCAGCTGTAGCCTTTGTCTTTCTTACAACCCTGTCTAGCCCTAACCATGGGCTCCGATCTCCATGATCTTCCCCCACTTCCAGTGTATTTCCTGTAGCCAAGATCTTCACCTTCTTTTCAGGGCCCCCTTCTTCTTTTCGAGTCCTCCTGCTCTTTCAGGAACGATTCTTTTTTGCACCACCTCTTCTTTCTGGACCTACAAGCCTCTGGTTCTCCCAGTCTAAATAGTGTATGTGCAGACGGATAGAATGTGTCTCATGTTGCTTTGTTAATTGAAGAATTCAGGACATGCTGCTTTTGTTTAGTTCAGGTTTTAGCAAGTAGCAGGCCTGATGGTTTAAAAAAGTTCAAATTCAGACATTCCCCCATGTAAATACATACACCCAATTATCTGCTGCCTGTTAGCATTCACAGTTTAAGCTATTTTTAGCCTATGACAACTGATCCACCAGGACATTTTCGTGAGGAGGAGTGAAGGAATCATCTAACGTTACCTCTAGTTCACTAAGTTCTGATGCTGTCTTTGAAAATAAAACAGAGAAACTGTCTTCCTGCTTCTATTTCCCAGCTATCTGTTTTGCAGGATGGATTCTATTTGTCATTGCAACGTGGTGTGGACTGGTTTGCAGTGATGGTTGGGATGCCTCCAGAGCGGAAATACAACAGTGTCTTGTTTGGAGGTATGGAAATTAACAGTTAACAAGTTAACAGACTAAAAAAAAAAGTGTGTTGTTTTCAAGTTATTTGCAGTGTTGATGTGAGGAATGATGAGGACAATGACAAGAAATACAAAAAGCATACTTGCCTGTTATTAGATTTAGACTTAAATAACACAGAAAATGTCTCTTACAATAGGCTATAAATGATTTTGTTTTCACCACACTGATAGCAATGAAGAGTTGGACAGCCCTATCTCTGTCATTTGGAAACACCTAGACAGGCAGGAGGAATGGGCCAACAGGAACCTTCGGAAATTCAGTATGGGCAAATGCGATGTCCTGTCCCTTGCAGTGATACAGGCTCAGCACTGACTGGTGGGGAGCAGCTCTGCTGTAAAGGCCCTGGGCATCCTGGTGAGCAGCAAGCTGAGCATGAGCCAGCCCTGGCAGCAAAACCACCAACAGCACCTGGGCTGTATGAACAGAAGCAGAGCCAGTAGATTGAGGGAAGTGATTGTCTCCTTCTACTCAGCACTTCTTAGACCACATCTAGAGCATTGCATCCAGTTTTGGCCCCCCAGTACAAGACAGACATTCATAAACTGCAACGAGTTCAGCAGAGGGCCAGGAAGACAGAGGGTCTGGGGAGCCTGGGCTTGTTCAGCCTGGAGCTATTCACCCTTCCAATACCTATGGGGAGGTTATCAAGAAGACAGTGAAGCATTTCACTGTGGTGCATGGTGGGAGAAGGAGAGGCAACAGGCATAAGTAGAAGCAAGGGAGGTTCAGGCTGGAAATAAGGAGGAACTTTTTCACAGTGAGGGTGGCCAGTGGAACAGATTGCCCAGAGAGGTTTTGTAGTCTCCATCCTCAAAGGTTGTCAAACCCTGACTGGATGAAACCCTGAACAATCTGGTCTGACCTTGTAGCTGACCCTATAAGCAGGCAGTTGGAGTAGGTGACTTCCAGAGGTCCCTTTTAACCTGAATTATCCTATGATCTTGCCCAATTTGTTCTACAGATTGCTACAGAAATACAGGCCTGCTGTTCCTTATTGTCAGACTGCCAGCTGAGGGTCAGGAGTCTGCTGTGCTAGACCCTGCACAGTCACAGAAATTACTCTCCCTTCACAACTGATCCACACGTGATAAATCAGTAGGAAACACTGGAATTAGAAGCTTGTGAGTCCAAGTCTCACCTCCCTGCTGGGCAGCTATGGTGCAGCACTGCTTCTAAATCCCATTAGTCCTATTAAAAGCAGGGGAGCTGCTGACTTGCAGGGTCCAGAACCATTTGCTGTCACTAGGACATTCTGGTATGGGTGAGCTCCAGCGGGAGTAGTGCAGGAAATCCAGCAGCATATATGTCATGTTACACATCAGAGGTTCTTTTAGCTCCTTGCAATCTGGAGAGTTGTGAGGAAACTGGGATTTCAGAGTATGAAGATGTGAGGGTGTCTGGGTTAATTTTAATTGGAAATATCTAGATCCTCTCCTTTTAGTGAGCTGAGGCCTTCCCCAAGATAAGCAAAAGACTTTTAAGCTAAAAAAAAAAAAGCAAAACTTTATTAGAATATGAGTGTGAATGTATTGTTAATATTTAAAGTAGTTTTTTGGGGTTTAATAGGCATTAGAAAGTTTATAAACAACTTTCCTCTTTCCCACAGTGTCCTTGCAAGCATGTTGTTGTTTCTGTGCTCATTTTCAGTCAGATTACTGGCTTTGAATGGTAGGAAACAGTTTTCTTTAATCCCTCAGAAACTGCTTTTTGTCTCCTCTAAGGCCTGACTGCAAGCCTCCTCCTTGTTCCTTCTCTCTGTCTCAGACTCTGTTTAAAGAAGGGGCTGGGAGCTCACAGTCGTGTCCAACTTGTTGCCTTTCCTTTTACCTGCTGTGTCCTGTACTCTTGGGAGTGCTGTATCTGTTGACTTGGCTTAGTTGCTTTCAAGGGGAAGGAAAAATCTCCCTGCTCCTTCCAGAGGAGTCCAACTGACTCTTTTGCCCTTTGAAGAAAATATAGCATCTAACTGGGAACATGCAAATAAAATAGACTCTGTTTGTCTCAGAAAGGAAGCTGGTATCCCTTGCTGTTTTCTCTCTAGGAGAAAAGTATTGAGAGAAAAGTATTTAGAAGCAGTATTGAGTAGTGATGGGAATGTTCGCTAATTACCTGGCAGCCACAGCCAGTGAGGGTGCAGAGAAGGTGGCTGAATTAATCTGATACCTGTCACATTTGACTCCATCTCTTCTGCTGTCTTTGATGACAGCTTTTCTTAATGAGCCATCTAATTTGCTAAACCAGCAGAAAACTACTTTTTTCTTTTCTTTTTTTCTGAATTAGTTTTATGCCAGATTAAGTTGAATTAGCTCACTGGAGAGTTGACAAGACTGCAGAAGCAGGGGAAGATGGACAAGCCATCTTAGTTGTAGTCAGCTCCTGTCTCAGTCCATCTTGTCTGATTGCACCTTAAATGGTTATAGTGGAAAGGTTCATTATACTTGTGATATTAAGCAGAGGCCACTGCAGTCTTCCTGCAGCCTGCATTCCTTCATTGCCTTCATCTGCAACAAGGAGCATAGGGTCAGAAAGATAGTTGCAAGATCATCTTGTTGCTTCTCCCAGTGCAGGATATATTCTGCTCTCTTTCATCTTTGCTTAGACTGCAACCTCTTCAGGGCAGAAACCTTCCTTGCCCTTGGCAAGGCCCTGAGGGCACCAATACGTAGTTGCGGTGATCAGCCTTCACCCCACACTTTCTGCCCAGTGGTTCAGGAGCTGTATTTCAGCTCAGGCCTGGGCCTTGCTTAAGCTATGTCATAGGTATAGCCTTGTCTCTAGGGCTGTCTCTGCCTGTCTCTTGGATGGACCTTGGACCTACATTGCAGGTGTCTTATCTCCTGAATGGACCTACACTGTAGTCTTGTTTCCACTCCTTTCTCTGACCCTGTCTCCTGTTGGTGCTGACTGGACTCCCTGGATAGACCTGATGTATAACCCTTGCCTTGTCTGGGACTGTCAATGGACCCTGCTAGCGGCACCCTGCTCTGCCCAACCCATCCGGATCGTGTGGGACTGCACCCTCGTTGGTGAGGGCACTGCCAGTGTTGTGGTCACCCTCAGCTCCTGGCTCGTTCCCCTGTGTGGAACAGCCCTGCTTTTGCTGCTCCCTGGCTATGAAGTGTTTGGCATGTCTGGTGTTTTACAGTGCTAGAAATACAAGGAGGAAAACTTGTCTCTCATTAACATAAACTGCCAGTGTACCAATCTGTAAGATTGTGGCCAGCAGGTCGAGGGAGGTGATTCTGCCCCTCT
>NW_008795948.1:2321814-2349750 GCF_000699145.1 Aptenodytes forsteri
GCCTATCAGTACTTCAAGGGGGCCTATAAGAAAGATGGGGGAAAACTTTTTAGCAGGGCTTGTTGCTACAGGACAAGGGGGAATGGCTTTAAACTAAAGGGGGGTAGATTGAGACTAGATGTAAGGAAGAATTTTTTATGACGAGGATGGTGAAACACTGGCACAGGTTGCCCAGAGAGGTGGTGGATGCCCCATCCCTGGAAACATTCCAGGTCAGGCTGGACGGGGCTCTGAGCAACCTGGTCTAGTGGAAGATATCCCTGCCCATGGCAGGGGGGTTGGACTAGATGACCTTTAGAGGTCCCTTCCAACCCAAACTATTCTATGATTCTATGATTCTATGATTTTTTTTATACAGTTTTTTGGGCTTTTCAGCTATCATAAGCAGCTGTTCTCCCCAAGGTGTTCAGTATCAATATTCTGCTTCCCTCAAAGTTGATGGGAGCAGAACTTCTGGTCTCTGTCTCCTCTACCTTTTAAAGCTTTGATAGCTGAATGATCTGAGATGTATAACCCAGTTTTTCCTTTAGAGAAAAACTGTGACAGCAAGGCATTTTTTTCACCTGCTTGTTGAGAGTGTAGTGCAAATTAATAAGTGTGTGAAGCTAGAAATGGCAAGAGAAAAGAGGAATTAAAGATCACAGAAGCTGGAGGGAGATTTCAAAAGGCTCTTGGAGTCTGTCGGAATCACTCCTACCTCTTAGGGTGCCTCACTAACAACAGTGCTTATGGGCTTCTTTCCATGATAAGAAGGAAAGAAAAGCTAATTAAGTGTGACAGAATCAGGTTCAAACAATCAAAAAAATCTTAAAAGAACTGGGACTGTTAAAGAACTGTGTTATCTCTACTTTAAGAACAGAAAATGTATGTAGTCAGTTGGGGAAGCATTGGAGAATAAGCATTCCATTATAACCAGTGAGTTTCAAACCCCTTCTCACCAGTGGAGTAACCGGTGAATCATCCAGTTTATGCCTGTTACTCTGTTCTGTCTGTGTATCTGGTCTGTATTTGCTGCCTCAGTTAAATAACAATGCAAGGTAGGTGTTTTGAGGGTCGCTTAGTTTCGGAGACAAAGCTGTTCTTTATAGCTGTTGTTTTACATTTAATTGCGTACTTTTAAAGGACATAATGGAGTGATAGGTCTGGAACAGGTTGGCTGTCTTTGTATTTAAGATGAAGGCAGCAAGTCTAATGATATATGTGTTTTGTTTTTTTTTTTTAGGTCTGATTGGCTCAATCTTTTCCATACTACAGTTTTTTTCCTCTCCCCTCACTGGTGCTGTGTCAGACTGCTTGGGCAGAAGGCCTGTCATCTTGATGACAGTGGTATGTGTCTCACACTGATTTTAGTCATGCCATCTCAATACACAGTTGAAGGCACTGTGGTCTTGTGGTTAGCACAGAGGATTGGGAAATTCAACGTTCTAGATCTGATGGTTGTTGGCTGCTTCTTGCCAAGCCGCTTGGCCACACTTGCAAATGCGAGTGCTTAAGCTGAGCTTCCCAGATCCAGACCTGAACATAGAAGGCACCAAAATACCTATCTGTTTCTGGGATTTTCCAAAATCCCTTTCCCCTGTGTATGGGAGTATGACTTCAGATGCTCTATTAGACTTAATCCCTGTATATTTTAGTTCCCCAAGTGACTAATGAGGGCTGATCGCTTCATGACCTGTTTCACAGAGCCTGGGGATTGTTGGTTAGGAAGTGCTATATAGCAGTGTATGACGTATTTCGTATGAACATTCTCCAAAACGTTTTCTCTGTTGCTAGTCAGAGTATGGAGTTCTAATTACAGAAGCGCTGCAGAGCAAGTGCGTACATACATGATGGAACTTGGCAGCGACTGATATACAAATCCCCATATCCTGTAGGCTTGTGGAGAGTGAATTAAATAAGCATGTGTGCTTATGATTGATTATGAAATTTAAGGGCAAGAACTGTGAATTTTTCTTATTTTGAACTCAGAATTCTTTTGAAGTTGGAAACAAGTGGAGCGGGATGTACAAAAGTGGGTTTGTGCCCAGGACGGATTTAGCTCCCTCTGAGCTTTCTTTACTCTTCTAATTTTATTAGTAATCTCACATTTATATGAAGTTTGTATGGATTTGTTCCTACTTCTTTTATATCGCTGTCCAGGACATAGTTCAGTATCAGTATATTCAGACATTTCTGTTACGTGGGTTTTGGAGCACCTGTTGAAAGCAAACAAACAAAAAAAAATTAAATGTTTAGCTGGGAAGTATGCAGAAATAATACCAACTTCGCTCTGCTTTATAAAGAACCCTTTCTTGCTTCTGCAGATGGGTTTGATAACATCATACGCACTATGGGCTGCCTCTAGGACTTTCGGCGTTTTTCTTCTCTCCAGGATCGTAGGTGGAATAAGCAAAGGGAATGTCAGCCTCTCCACAGCTATAATTGCTGACTTGCACTCTCCAAAAGCACGGAGCAAGGGCATGGTGAGTTACACATGGGGGGTATATGTTTGGGCTTGCTAGGTAACTTTTAATTGATTTTTAGGTGCTCAGAATGTCTTCCTCGGGTGTGTATTCATTGTTCAAGTGAAAACATGATTTCATATACTACCTCGCTTCTGCAAAGATGCCAGATCGTTTTGCTGGTGAGCTCTTAGACTTTACTTGTCAATGACTTTTACCTACAAGTGAAACGCAGATGCCCTAGAGGTGGAAAAACTGCCTGTGTAAGTGTTTTAACTGTTACTCCTATTGATAACTGTAATCCTGATTATAATAGCTTAGAAATCAAAAGGTCTTATGGCCCAGTTTCGGTAGCTGGAACCCAGTTACAGGACAACCCATTTTCCTCACCTTCCCAAACTGTGGAAGCGCAGCAGCACTGCACAGCACAGTGTGCCTCCTGACTTCCTTGGATGCTGCACTGACTTCAGGATTTGAGCTCAGCAGGTAAAGGATGTGGCATTTGGCTAACTGAGCAGTAAGTAGTATGAACAGCTGCCCTGCCCTCTTCCAGAAGGCAGCGGCCCAGATAGAAACATCCTGCAGGCTGAACTTTGCCTGTGAATTACGAGTTAGATCTTTGATCTTATAAAAACCCTTGGGGGCCCAAACTTCTCTTAACAGATTGTTATAAGCCACTATACAGGACAACTGCTTCTTGGGAGGGGAAAGCTTTAGATTTCACAGTGCTAGCTAATGAATTTTCCAAGCAATTTATTACAGTTCTGGTGAGCCAAAATATATTTTTATTTATGGATAGGGTAGCCATACAGCACTAGTAAATAAAATGGGTCAGGGCCTATTTTTAGGGCCTGAGAGCAAGTCACTTAGTACAGCATGGCTCACATCCATATGGCTGTACTCTCTTCTTTTCCAAAGCAGAGTAGGCATGTTCATTCTGCTTTCTGGGAAGAGACCAGCATCTGACTGATGCTATTCCCAAACTGTGATGAGCCATTGCCTGGTAGAGTGCTAGCTGGGCAGGCTGCAACAACACTGGAGACTGTGAGGTGACACCTGAGTGTGCCCTGGCCTTGTTTAGTTTAGTGCTATAGGTATAGTTAAATAGACTCAGGAAAGCAGGAGGATCATGTCCTGGGATGACATGTTTGGGTCTTGCATATGCAAGTATACATCTTTGAATGTCTCTTAAAGACCATGAGCCAGATCCTGCACTGTTGTATTCTTAAGCAATCTCACTGAGCTGAGGACTCAAGTCAGTGCTCTTTTAAGCTCCCATCCAGTGTGTACAGATTCTACCTCTTTTCCTACGTGCTGGTTTCATAGTGAGTTAATAAATCCTCTTTAGTACCTGCACTAAATTCAGGTTGTTCCGGGAAGCCTCTTAGCCTGTTTGCTCTATGAGATGTAAATTTCTCAATACAGAAATTGCCAAAGTGTTTTAGAAGCTATAGACCTCGTTATGAATTCCTACCATGGTGCTGGCCGAGCAGTCCCTGAGGTGAGAATCGTTATTTCCCTTCCCAACTTCCTTTCGCTCATCACCACGTTGCAGTTTGTTCCTGCCACTTTCCTGACTAGACAGAAAATAAAATCAGTTATTTGGAAATAACAGTTTTTTCACACTTAACGCTCGTTGCTGTGCACTCCCTACATCCTCAGGGTGGTTATGTTCTGTATCTGGTTGCGTTTCTTTAAGGTAAATGCCAGGAAATTAAAATCGTTTTAAAACTGAGCTACCTGAACAAACTGGTGTCTAAAACTTCATGTCTGTGTTCATTGTATCACTGCAGGCAATGATTGGCGTTGCTTTCTCCCTTGGTTTTACCCTGGGTCCCATGATTGGAGCTTACCTAGCCATGGAGACAGAGAAAGGAGAAGTCTTCTATCTTCATTCGGCATTGTTAGCACTCGTGTTTGCTGTGGCTGATTTAATTTTCATCTTCTTCCTACTTCCGGAGACACTTCCCAAAGAAAAACGGGTAAAAGCACCATCAATCTGAAGATCTGTGTTTCTTGCAAAAACAGGATTTGAGAACTTTTGAAATACTGGAGGCAATGAAGAAGGGGCTGAGCCAGTATCTCAGGAATTTAGCTCATTCCTGGGACTAGGATTTAATATTATTATTCAGGCTGGTGTCAAAGTGGTTGCATGATGGTCCCATCTCCTAGCCCAGTGTAATATGAGAAATTCTTTATAGCTAACTTGTCTGCTTAATTGCTGGTTTTGGTGTGTTAGGTTTAAATTTCTCAAAAACTAATGGGAGCCTAGGAGGAAGAGGGTCAATTTTAAACTATGATCAAAATGACTCCCTGGGGATGAATTTCAGCTAATCATAAAAGTAAATGCATCAGAGACTTTGCTTTCATTTAGCCAGTATATGTTAGAAATTTTCTTAACTATTATCTTGTCTTTGCTTGATTATTTTGAACACTCAAGTAGCAAATGACTCTTATCTCTGAGCTGTGCTGTCTTCCACAGATACAAAATAGCTACATGTGCTAAAATTCAGTGACTGTTTGGATTTGTGGGGCCAAACATTTATTAACATTATGATTTAATATTGTGTGATCAGACACTGTCCAAGATATATCTGATTAAAAGTCTCTTGGAACAGTCTCCTTTGGTAGTGTAGGAGAGACTGAATTCAGCCCTAGGTATCTGGGTGAAACACTTGATTTGAGGCCTTCAGCTAGATTGGATCTTTCCTATCGTCCCTTGTTTCTAAGCAGCACTTAGCCATTGAAGTGTGCTTGGTTTCTGGGTAGCCGAACCCATTTGACACTGAGAATTATTCAGGAAACTTTTGTCTGCAGTGCTCCTGCCAGGGCAAAAATTTTGACCTTCCCTGAGTGTTTCCCAGCAGGTTGTCCCCCACATGAAATTGGTTGCTCACGTTATCTTCCCAAGCACTGCAGCTATTTTATTTTTTTTTTAACGGCTCTTCCATGTGTCATCTGTTCCCCTTTCCTATTTGGCTGTTTCTAAACATTCCGGATAAAATCCTGTTCTTGGTTAGAGCTGCACACTCTGGGGTGGTGGCAATATGTTGACATAGAGAAGTGCTGTAGAGCGAATCTGTATTCTATAAACAGTTCCACCTTTGCTGTAGAGGGATAAATGACTTGAGGGCCTTTTAGGACTGTATGATGACCAAATATCTCCCCCCTTCTTTTATTATCCTCTTGAGAGTTCTTCTGATAAGCTAGTCTGTGTTAGCCAACATGACTGAATTTTGGTAAGAAAATGAATACTGCTTTTCATACGTCCCTGCTTTTTGGGGCTCTGTCCCTGTGCAGCAGTGGGTATTGCGTGAGGTGTATTATTAACTGCCTCTGAGAGTCAGGTCCCAGTCATGCAAAATACACAGGGTGTTTGATTGCTGATGGGATCATGGTTTGTCTGGCATTGGAGCTTCTTGTGATTGGTATCAGTGTTAGTGCTTTTGTGCTGTCTCCTTTCAGCCTGCATCTGGGCCGTGGCCCCATGTGACTTACGTGTTCCAGGGTATTCATAATTTCACTTACTAGGCTGCTTTGCTCATTTCTTGGGTAATTCCTCCCACTTTCTGAGTGGGAGGAGAGCAGTTCTCTTGGCCTCTGGATGACAGAGGAAAGGCAGGTATGTTCTCTGCCTTTCTGGAACTTGGCTGGGCTGAGCTGGAGCAGGTGCTCCCGAAGTATGGGAATGGATGTGTTGGAAGGACAAAGCTGTAAAAAGAGGGGAAATGATAATGATGAATGTAGGAGGATGTGCCAGTGGGATCAGACATCTGTTTCCTTGAAATATGCTGTGCTCTCATGATATTCTTGTTTCTCTATCAGTCCTCTTTTCAAAGGAGAGATGAAGTATTTAACATGCGTTCATGTTGGAGTTAACTTGTAGAAAGGGGAAGGTGGAAGGGGACAGGGGGAACAAGGATGAGTTTTTTCATTCAAAGAGAACAGAATTTTTGCTATCCTTCTTCCCCTTTTTTTTCAACTGTTCCACAAGTTTATCAGGTGAAGAGTGACCAGAGAACTGTACTTTTCACCTAACGGAGACACTGGTCTTATGTGAGGTGGCCAAAACAGCTCCCGCTGTGACCTGCTTGGGAGAAGGGAGGAATAGAAAGGTCTCTAGTGGAATCTGTCCCCTTTAAGAGCTTTTGAGTTGATTTTTAGCTAAGCTAGTCATGGGCAAGGCTGCCTTGCTGGAGGGAGGGTCTTACAGGTGGTTTTTTGTTTGTTTGTTTTTTTCTGTCCAGCTAATCATGTAAGGACTATGTGTAGGGCTATGCAGCGTCACTAGCAGACTTATGGAAAAACAAGACTTTTGCTCTGCATACTAAACAGTGTCTGATTTGAAGGGTAAGGCTGGACCTTGGAAGGCCCAGGCTGCATTCCTGATCTGGACTGACTGTGCCTTCAAGACATTTTACTTAGTCTCTCTGCATTAGCGGAAAACAGAGTAAACAAAGACACTGTGAAAAATGTCTGCCATTCAGAGTGACTTTTGGGGTGATCGTGAAGTAAAATTGAGCAACTTTGGAGTAATAAATCATAAGCATAGAATTTAAATACAAGTTAGATGTTGCAGATTTTGAACCTGCAAAGAACCTAAACTCCATGCAGCTGGTGACACTGGGGCTGAAATTGGGAGTGTATACTTTGTTATTTGGGGGTGGTGAAACACTTCTGTCAGTTTTAGGACAATGTTTTCATTATCGATCAGTGGATGAAGTCACTTCTAGACTACTGCTTCTAGGGAAAAGATAGGAGAAATTAAAAGAAATTTACATGCACACACACCCCTGTATATTAAAAAAAATCTAATACATAGATGTATTTTTCATAAAACACGATTTTAAACATATACATATATAATGTCTATCCTCTGGACCAAACTAAAATCAGCCTTGTAGTACAAAGCAGCTTGGCACCCTGTCTGACATGGATAATAATTCAAAACAGGTACAAACTACAGGGTTTTTTATTCCTGGCAAACATGCTTGAAGAGAGTTGCTTGTTACCAGATTCTCTATGCTGTAGTACAAACACTGTCATGCCAACAAATGCAGGAACTGAGGATTGCTACAAGCCAGCTTCAGGAAATCCTCTTACAGACCTTTTAAAAGCATGAGGAAACTTCTTCTTGGGAGTGTCTGTTTACTCTCTGCAATACATGCAGTGGAAGGGGAAATAAATATCCCAGTTTGTTTTATGTGGATCAGCAGCTTTGTGGCTTTATACAAAACCAGCCTGGTATATTGAACTGGTTGCTATTGTGAGACTAATGGGCTCCAGAGCTCTGCTGTCGGATACTCAGAAGCTCTGACTATCAAAACAAGACAGGGGTCATGTTAATACCATATTGAAGGTCGATTTGTTTACAGCTTTATTAAATCCAGTCCATATGAATACTCAGGTCATGCACCGAGATTTAAGTTCCACTGATAATTTGACCTTTAATCTCTGTCCTCAAGGGGTACTAGCTCCCTCCCTTCCTATCTGGGAAGAGAAGGAAGTTTATCAGATAAGGTCTGTGCAGTGCTTTGAAGATATGAAATGCTAAGTGTCATTATTCAGGATTCTTGAGTCTGTCTTATCTCTTCCTGTGACTGTCATGTAAAGTGACAGTCTAAATTCTCCTACTTTAAAAGGAATTGTTTCCTTAAGAATTTAGACATTATTTCTTCTTTAGTATTGTCTTTAATTTTCTATACCTTAAAATAAAAAATAAACAAATATGTAAAGTGCAGTCTAAATTCTCCTACTTTAAAAGGAATTGTTTCCTTAAGAATTTAGACATTATTTCTTCTTTAGTATTGTCTTTAATTTTCTATACCTTAAAATAAAAAATAAACAAATTAAAAAATTAAATTCCCTATAGATGAAAGAATAAGCATCTCCTAAGTTCCTGTTGATAAGGAGCAGGGAGAGTGCCACTAGATGCGTAATTAGGTTGAGATGTACAGAGTACAAGGACCAGAAGTGCTACAAAATAAATTTTCCTCTTCAAAAAGTCACACAGTGTGGCTGGGCAGAATGTCTCTAGAAATCTCTCTAAAATCTCTCCAAGGAATCTCTCTAAAGATTATATTTTCTTTTTCTTCCCCAGGAGGTGTCACTGGCTGGCTAAAAGAACAACCAGTACCAAAACAGACCGTTGTTTGATGTGCTACACATACTGTTCTCAGACCCGTGCTACACATACTGTTCTCAGACCCGTAGCACACAAGCAAATCCCCAGCTTCCCAGGAGCTTGCAGGCAGATGTGCCATTATTTTCCTAGTAAATGTTCATTGGACATGAGGGACGATGCAAAAAGTGAACCAAATAAATCCACCTTCAAGGCTGTAGAGAATGAGCCTCTTCTGCTTTTTAAGAACCCAGGGAAGAATCTGTTTTCTGTCTTCAGTGAAAGCTGCTATCGGTGCTCTACCTTCTAGTTGTAGTGCTGGAGCCAGTTCTGTGATCGAAAAGTCTGGGATGTTATTGGGGGTCACTCAAACACCAATGCCAGTTGCCCTGTTTCATCTCAGATAATTTGTGTAGGTGTAGAAGCACATTTGACTCTTACTGTCAATTCCCTGCAGTAGTTACTACATCAGGTTTTTAAATAAACCTCTCTTTCTCTGATCAGGTCTCTTCTGTGACATCTGGATTTCAGGCAGCAGTTGACTTGCTCAGTCCTTTGGCTTTATTTCAGTTCTCTGCAGTCACCCGAGGAAAGGAATCCCCTTCAGAGGAGAGTAAGTGTTAGCTGGCTTTTTATATTAATATTGTATGTCTTTTTGTATATGGTGGTGGTTTCTAAGTGAAAACTGTACTCAAACCATTTCAGAAGCAGCACTCTGTTCACTCATTTAAAACCCACCTTACTAACGTATGAACAGGGAATTGCAAGTTTCCTTGGATGCTAGTCCTGTTATTCCCAAAAGAAGGTTTTGGAGATTAGTGTTTTGAAGATTTCTGACTTGCTACTTGCTGCTTCTTCAGGCACTGGCTGCAGCGTGGGGTAGGCTGCAGTAAGTGAAGTGATTTAAAAAGATAGATCAAGGCATGAGTGAGGGAGATGTGAGTTTACTTATCCAAGCTGCAAACCAGGAAACTTCAGACTGGAATTTTATTTCTCAAATCAGGACTTGGAGATGTAGGATTTGAGCTGGCCATTTATATGAAATTATTTAAGCCGTAGAAAATAAGTCAGTGTTTGGCAGGTACACCAACTTACCATTCAGTCCTCCTTGCTGCTGCATCAGGAACAGAGGAATATTTGCCACTTTGGAGAAAACCTGTTAAACCCTGCATTGGCAGAAAAACAAGTGAGGTAATCTGTCACAGACCATTTGTAGCTTCGAAAAAGGGGTGCTGTGCTTTAGCCAATATCATCCTGAGAGCGGCATCAAGGTATTAGGTGGAATTCAGGTATTGATTACAAATAAAGAAATAAATCCCAGTATAGGTGAGGGTGCCAGTGTGAGGCAGAGGGGCTGGATTGGGTGAATGAGACCAGGGTGACCCAGAGAGAGATTTCTCTTTTTGGCTCTGCTCCCCTCATAAGAAGGGAGGTAGTGGGCAGAAGTCATTTTGTGGCATGTCTTGTATGGGTATTTAAAATGAGTATCTGAAGTGAGAACTTTTCCTTGTACAGTTGATAAATGTTGCTCTAATATTGTTGTTATATTCTCAAGCTATGCTTGCAAAACACCACCGTATTTCTCTCCCCTCAAAATCTTGGGCCTGGCTTATTTCCTGTACCTCTTCCTGTTTTCGGGCTTGGAGTATACACTGAGTTTTCTCACTCACCAGAGATTCCAGTTCAGCAGGTATAGCACACTTAGAAGATAAATGTTGTATATTTTGTCTAGCATATTTTCCAAAATCTTGATTTAAGGTCTCTTCAATTATTTTCAAGAGAGGCTGCGTTCAGTGATACTGGGGCTTTGTGGGAAGAATTTATGAAAATACAGGCACGCTGTTTATCATGAAAGGAAATACTCATTGAATCTACAACTTCTAATAACTAAAGAAAATCAATACGCAAGATTAAATTAAAGCTCCTGAAATACGTATAGCTGGGCTAGTTGTACTGATTATAATCAATCCTTTTCTCTTCTAGCCCAGAAGAGTTCTTCAGTATCAGGACAAATCTTGACGCTCAAAAAAGGCAAAGGATGAAGGGATAGCTATGTGATTATATTTGCTCGTCAGAGTTATGCATTGCATACGATGTACAGTCGTTACATCATAGAGTTTGATTTCCTTTAGTCAAACACTAGAGAAGAAAGAGAACAGAATCCACTAACAGCAGCTCAGCTTGAAATACTTTTCCTGCCAGCTCATAGGAAGATTTCCAGCCAGGAAGATGATCCTGCAGCTTGATTCCTTATGTGTGTCCTTCCCTTTGAGTAATTCTCAGGGGTTTGTCTCATCTTTCCCTGTCTGTCTTTCATTACAGTTTGTGGCTTAACTAATGTGTGTGCGTCAAGGAAAGGTTTTCTAGCGTATTAAGCTTGCTTCTGCACAGTCCTTTCAGGATAGCCATGTAGTGAGATACACAACTTTATGCCGACAGTACAGGCTATGTGACAAACAAGCTTGTTATGGAGGTGAGAACTTTTAGTTGAGAATATCCACATAGTTTAGTAGATAAGAGAGGTGAAACGGGAATTTGAAGAAATATTTAAGGGTGGAGGGAGTGATGTTGCAAGCTTCCCAGTGCAGTACATGATCACCACCATGCCAATGCCCGTGTTGTGCCTTGGTGACCTTAATCAAACTCTGTGTGAGTGGTGGCAATGGTTCTGAGAAAGAAAACGCTTGTTCCTTGGAAACCAACAACTCCCATGCATATGGCACAGACTTCCATGGCACAGGGTAATTAATGTGGGCCACCCTAGAAACAACTAAACTACATCATAGCAGTCTAGAGATGATTGCAGCACTTGCCAGCAGCCGTCCCATCTCTACGTAAGACCTCAGAGGTTTGTCTTCTTGCTGTCTGCCTGTCATGAAAACTAATGTCAGCATATTAAGAACTTTGCACTGCTCATGCGAGCACCAAAAAGCATTTTCTCTCTCTGGTTCAGGAAAGGGTCTACACTGAACCTGTGAATCCCAGGGTGGAATGCTCTGTGCGTGACACCATAATCTGTGTTTTTTGCCTCCCTTCTAGCATGCAGCAGGGCAAGATGTTTTTCTTTATTGGAATAACAATGGCTGTGATCCAGGGAGGCTATGCTCGCCGAATCAAGCCAGGAAATGAAATCAGAGCTGGAAAAAGGGTAAAAAAAAAAATAAAAATACTTTTTTCTTTTTCTTTTCCCCCACAAATCTGATATGTTAATTTTCAATCTAAAGTGCAACGAAAAGTAGTTGGAGGCTATAACTGTACTTGTCAAATCAAAAGAAATTTCTGTCTCATTAATCCAGCTAATGACTTCTCAAGACCCTGGTTGTTGGGTACCTACCAGTCTAACTAAACTTTGGAACATCAGAGCCATTTCTTACCATATCAGCTACGATATTATTGAAACTTTGAGTTCTTCATATATAACTGCAGTAGGGAATGAGAACAGAGTGTCTGCCTGTGCAAGCTAGGTAAAATGCTGTGAAGGTTATGCTTTGTTTCAGTGCAGAACGTCTTGCAGTGCAGACGTTGAAACTATTAAAGCTGCTTCAGAGCTGATCTCTGCCTGTCTTTCTGGCAAAGTATTTTCAGGGACATCATCAGTCTGGCCATCCCTGTGCTTGACAGGCTTTCCCTAGCGTATATTTCACTGGTGGGCAGGGGGAAATAGATTCTTCCTGCAATCTTTGATTTGTGATCATCAGTATGACGTGTAACAATAGCATGTACAAACATTCAGACAGAAGTTTCACTGACAAAAGCATGCATTTCTTTGTTTTGCTTGCCTCTCTTAATCTTTCTTCATAGAGATGCTGCTGCTGCTGTACTGGGATGACAGGGAACAGTTCCCTGCAGCTTATACAGCTGTGGGACAAGTAGATATGTTGTCATTTACGTTTGGGCGTGGAACTAAACAAAGCGGGTTTTGAGTGTTTCTGAACTTTTGTTGGCTGCTTGGTAATAGGTATGCTCGGACTGTTAAAGACTCCATCAACTTATTGTACATTATTTTGAGGCCAGTGTGATTTCAACAGTGGCAGGGTAGAAAAGATTACCAAACTGCACTGCATTCCAGTGAATAGACTCAGCTTTAATCTTAAAGTTATTTCTGCTGGTGAAACCATCTTCACCCTGCTCCCTGGCAGGCAAACATTAATGGCACGTTTGTTGTGTCACATAGGAAGCACTTCCCTGTAAAAGAAAACTCATGCTGCTGTGTTAGTGCCACGTTATCATAGAATCATTAAGGTTGGAAAAGACCTCTAAGATCATCGAGTCCAACCGTCCACTTTTCCGCCAGGCAGCTTTCCAGCCACTCTTCCCCAAGCCTGTAGCGCTGCATGGGGTTGTTGTGGCCCAACTGCAGGACCCGGCACTTGGCCTTGTTGAATCTCATACAGTTATCATACAGTTATCATACCGAATATCATACAGTTATCCTCTGCATCAGCTTCCTCCGTGTGCTCTGCCAGCCTGCTGTGTTTGCTGTCACTACGCTGCAGTTTATGCAAACTGTGGTTTGCCCCACTAATTTTTGTACTCCTTCCTCTTCCCTGCACTGAGAAGTGTAGTTACCTCGAAATAGTTTAGTTGGTCTGGGCTGATTGCTTCTCATAAACACCCGTGTGCACTATGCAGAAACCCGCTGGCCCTGGGGCACTCTTTCTGTGGATGTATGTGGCTTGAGTGGCTTTTGTGGGAGTTTTCCCTTTTGCTGAAGTTATTCTGACAATTTGTTTGTGAATCTGGATCACGTGGCAAATGTGGCCTCTCTTAGCGCAGTGATTACAGTAGCTCATTTATAACTGAATCTTCAAAATGAGACATTTGGTGGGAGTGAATACCCTCTTTTGTGAAACGCCCGGCAGATCTTAACTGATCTGTCATTTCTGCAAAAGCTCTGTATGTGAGGGAGAGATCACAGGGGAACTGAAATCCAGGCTCTTGGAGGAGATGAAGAATGCTTTTTCTTTTTGGGTTTGAATTTCAGATGCTACTCCCTCCCCCCCAGATTTTTTCTTCTTGGCTCCAGAAGTATGGATTCCAAAAGCTCAAGAGGGTTTGATGTAGCCCTTAAAATCAGCCAATACTGCTGAGAGCAAGCAGAGGAGCTGTAGTCCTGTTGCACACAAGCTTTTTGACCTCTTGTGCCAGCTCAGGAGGTAAAGAGTTAAAGCTAGATTTCTGTCCAGTTCAACATAGAACAAGAGAAAAAAAACCACCAAAACCTAGTAGATCGTGCGAGAGAGAGAACTGCAAAAATCAGCTTTTCCTCAGCTGTAGGAAATGGGTGGTGGGATAACTACAGCCTGTGTTACAGGTGACTCCAGCCTGCATGTGGTCTGCAATCGTGTGACAGTGTGAGAACAGAAAAGTAAATTGCGCTGATGTGTGGCCATCCACGTGAACTTGAAATGCCTACTTGGGAAGAAAGGGCTTTCTGCTTCTAACTTAAATGTAGTCCCATCAGCGGAAGAGAACTGGCAGGACACCTAGTTAGGCTTTAACAAGCAGTGCTTAAATGTAACTGTGTGACTCATTCATTTTGCAGGCTATTATGTTGCTGATTCCAGCTTTCTTGTTAATTGGATGGGCTGCAAATGTGACCATGCTGAGTGTTGGACTGTTGCTGTACTCTTTCGGTGAGCTATTCAAAATGCACTGAAAGCTAAGCACAAATAACTTTTCTTCATATATTTATTCATCCTGTTAAAAAAGATGCACTTCTAACTTCAAACTATGAGTAACAGAAAGCTGACGTTTCCATTTATAAAATATGGAAGAAATAGTGTCTGTTTTTTTCTGATGCTGTTTGTGTCACAGGAAGTTGCCACGGTGGTATTTGGAAGCATCCCCAGTGCTCCTGTTGTCCTGTCTCACTGGGGAGCTCTTGAGGGTGGTTTTATCCCCCTCTCATCAGACCTAGAAGCAAAATATTCACTAAATAGCCCAGCTCAGGAAAAGAAGGGAGACAGCATGACTTTGCATTTCTGTGGTGGCTGCATTATTTCTTAGGCGACAGGCTGAAGAGACCTGCGCCCTCCGAAGCTGAAGGCTGGAGTGTGCGTTCAGGCTGAACGAGAGTGAGGGTAAATCAGTGTTGCCCTGAACGTTGTGGCATGGGGCTGTGCGGGCTGAACACCGCTCTGCTCCCTTGCATTGTAAGCTGCTAGCTCAGGGAGGGAGCAAAACTCCACCTATTGTTTTTGATAAGTGGAGATGGTTTTCAAAGATGCTTAAGTGTTTACATAAATAATATTCTGCCAATTTAAGCTGTTATTCAGGGAAACAATCATGAATGAAATTGGATTCATCTACTGAAGTGTCTATCTGAAAAGAGATTTCAGATATTCCCAATGCTGCTAACTATTGTTAAGAAGCTTCAAATATGACTAAATACAAAAGTAGGAGCCTTCTCTTTCGCATGATACAGCTTGATTTAAGAGTAAACTGTAAACCATAAAATGCATCTGTTTAGTAGGTTGCTTGTCTAGGGACAGCTGTGTGTTTGGCAAGTTTCAAAATCTACATCTTATCTACAGATTAACTTGCTTTTGAAAGCCCACTTGGTGAGGAGGGATGAGAGGAGGTATTCATTTTGTCTAACTGTGCTTCAAAGTGAGGAGCCTCATCTTCCTAGGCTCCATACCTGGGCAGAAGACCCCATCTCTTCCCCGGTTAGACAGCTAGAAATGCCTCTAGAGGGGCCTCTCTTCCCTCTCTTCCTCCCTCTGCCTCAGGAGTTAGGGCGCCTGCAGCTAAGGCAACATGTCGATCATTCCTGTTCTCCAATTGTCCTTTTCTTCCCAGAAAAGATTCTGCTTTGTATGCTTAAAGCACTTCCTTCTTGGCAGAAAAGTTCCCTATTTCAGTAAGAAAGAGGGCAGTGATTGCTGAACAGCTCTTGGCTTTTGTGTCCAAAAATTTTGTAACCTCTTTTTCTTGGACTTGACTGTCTTATTTCCCAAGACAGAACGTAGCTGCCCTTTTCATCCATGAGTACGGTAAAGCCGTATGCGTGGGGACAGTGTGATTCTGTGTACAGCCACCTCATTGTCCGTTTGAAATGCGAGCGATTCCCTTTCCCGGCTCCACCTGACAAGAACACAGGGATTTGGAAAACTAGCAGTTAGCTGATCTGACCTATCCACCCCTTTCCCGTGGGCTCACAGAGTGAGAGACGCTAATGTGAAACATCTGCTCAGAGCACTCATGGCTCTGGGCTCTTCGTGCAGGTTGGCTTTGAGGGGGTGTTTTCATTATTGAACTGGATTAAACCTGATGATTCATTGTTGGTACAGTGCCCCAGAGCTCAGCATATTTCTCTGCAGTAGTAACGAGTTTGCGCCACATGTTTTTCACTATTGCTCTTGTAACTGTTTTGAGCGCTCTGCTGTTCATTGACACTCTCTTTTGTGGATTTTTCCAGCTGCGGCCATTGTTATCCCGTGTTTGTCAGCAGTGGTGTCAGGCTATGGTGAGTGTCTTTCCTGCTTTGAGCGGCAGCCCTTGGCCACATAATTGACCTTTGTATAGGCTTGGCTCAAATACAGAATTGACCTCAAGTTTAGTGATGCGTCAACAGGAATGCTTGTGGTGTAGGTCCACCTCACATCTGAATGCTGGACCGGTGACTCTGGCTGCTGCTTGGCTTTATAAAAGGCCTCTTTCCCCCCAAATGCATTAACAAGGAAAGCAGAAATGCTAGAAGTGTTACAGCAAACTGCTGCTCCGCGTTGTACGTAGGTAACCCTGAAGCGATAACCACCCTTGCAGGAGTGAGGCTAAAGCCTGGAAAAGAGCCCTTCCCGGTCACTTGTACGCTGCCCCTTTCCACTATAGCCAGCGATCCGTGACTGTAGTTACCCTCTGATCGCACTGTGCTTTGCCGGGGAGAGGCAAACCAGCTGCGTTACGCTGGAGGTGCTACAGCCTTCAGCCCCTTCCTTTCTATGAACGTCCTTCACAGAAGGGAAGCTGAGTGGGGCTGCTGGGGATACGAAGACAATACCCTGACCCCGGGAAATGCAGAAACATCCCGCAAGGGAGCAGAGGAAACCCCCAAACTGACTTGTACCTGTTTCTGAAAACCGTCAGCACTCCATAACGGATAGTTTCAGAGCTAACAAACAGCAATGATCCGTTCAGAGTGACCATCAGTATCGCTCTTCAGTTTTGTACTGTGTAACGCAGCTTCTTCCAACGTGATGGGGAACTGGAAACAACCTTATTTCTGGTTCTTATTAAAAAGATAGGGAACAGCGGGCAAAGAATAAATATTGTGGACAAAGGCCACAAACAGCACGGAGCTGGGGATGGCCTGGGCTCTCTGAAAGAGACACCAGCCATCGCCGTCAGCAGTAAAATCATTTCTTCCTGATTCCTTAGAAAAGACCTTTTAAGGAACCTTCTAAAACCTTCTGGACTTGTGGCACTGGTTGCTATGTAACCTTGTAAAGCAGATGTAGCTGTGTTGCCATCTCTGGATGATGCAGTTCGTTCGTTCTTTAGCAGTGGTTCAGTTGGTTGCCAGCACTACAGTGCTTGCTGAGGCAAAAAAGTAAGGCTTTGCTCATTAATGTCACTTTTATGTTGCTCTTATTTAACTTGCATCCATGCTCCTGTATTTATTATACACCTGGGCCACCTCAGCAAATCTTGTGTACAATGTAAAGCGCTTTTGTTGGTTTTTTTGGGGTGCACTACAAGTTGTCCATGGACAAGCACTCACCTTGGTGTTTTTTCAGTGAAGCAGTCATGTTTATCTTGGTGGAGGGGTTGTCAAGCCTTGGTGTTTTTTCAACGAAGCAGTCATGTTTATCTTGGTGGAGGGGAAATAAATGCAGCTTGAGCAGTGAATGTGAAATGAAAGGAGGGGGAGATGCATGTGGGAAATAATACCACCTCCAGAAGAACAAGGCACCAAGAGCTACAGCAGTGCCCTGCCCTGCACGCTTGCCCTGCCCCAAGTGAAACCTCCACATTGAGTAATGGCTCTCTGCTTGCACAGGCTCTGCCAGCCAGAAAGGACGAGTCATGGGGATCCTGAGGAGCCTGGGCGCCCTTGCCAGAGCCCTGGGACCGATCCTGTCAGCTACAGGTGAGTGTGGCCCCATGCTCCTTCCTGCCTTTGCCAACATACAGCGTCGCGCTGGGCCCCCACAGCCTGGGTGGGTCTGAAGGTAAAAGGAAGGGAAGTGCTGCACGTTTTGGAGCTGTAAAGTTATCTTTGCAGAAGTAGATACCCCCAAGAGCTGTGCCAGGGACAGGACACGGTCCTTGTTAGCACCAACGAAAGCATCGTGGATGAGTTTAAAATGTTCATACAAGCAGAGATAAACTAGACAGCAGGTATTGCCTGACTCTTTAAAAATTCCTGCAATGGTATCATCAAACTAACCCAGCCCCGTGTGTAGCTGTGCAGGCACAGCTGGCCTGGCCCCAGCATGCAGAGGGAGCCAGAGGCTGACCAGGAACCCTTGCCTTTGCTGGGCTGAGTTGTAGCCATTTTAGCAAGTAACCCCACCTGCTGAGGGGTCACCCTGGCACTGGGTAAGCAGGAGGCAGTGAAATCAAGGTCTCCTGTGCTGTGGTAACTGGTTCCCCGTATCTCATGAAACTGTATCCCAAGATGATACAAATTAAGTAGGGACAGTCCATAATGCGTAATAAAGAACTTTTCAGCATTAAAAGCATCGGTAACTTATAAACCAGATTAAAGAATCCACGCTCTACTAATGCCCCGGAGCTCAGGGAGTGTGCAGTGCCTGGTGGCCCTGGCTAAGGCCAAACCTAGCCTGTGGCCAAGGAGCACAGGTACCCCGCTACAGGGTTCAGTTCTCCCAAGCTGTTATAGAGTAAAGGGACAGAGTAAGGGGAAGCAGCCACGCAGCAAGTCAGAGCTTGAACTCAGACCTAATGTTAAGAAGTTTGAGCAAAGCCAAAACCTGTTTCCTGGCAGAAACCTGTTTCCAGAACCTTGGCATCCATATGCCAAGCAACTGGCTCGCTCCGGCTCACCAAACCACTCCCTGTACCGCAGCTAGCACTCCATACAGCCGCTTTCTGAAAGGAAGAGCCAGACTTTGGACTTTTCTGCAAAACCAAACAGCAAACCGCAGCACAAGTCCTGCCCTTGCCCTCCCACCTCAGCAGGATTCACAAGTGTTTCACATAAGGAGACCAACACCAACAGTGAGAGCCCTTCGAGAGCAGCCCAGACAGCACCAGGAGCAGCCGTGGAGGAGGTGCTAGGGGCAGAGAATTAAACAGTTGCCTTGTAAAGCTGAATGAGCGGATAGGAACTTCCCCATTGCTGTACTGGCGAGAATGAAAATATCCTATTTAAAATAACCACTTTTAACATGCTGTTTCCCTGGAAGAGAACCAACACTGCCATTAGCCACCTCCTCTTTGTAACTTGTGTGCCAGGAAGGATGTGCAGTGAACGATGCAGTAGTTCTGTGTTCTCCACTTGTACTGCTAAATTGTCAAGAGCAGCAGCTTTGAAGGCCAGTTTGCACAGCAGCCAGGACAAGCATACTAACGAGCTAAATCTTGTTTCCTTTGCAGTTTACTGGCTGGCAGGGGCAGAGGTTTGCTTCACTGTCTGTGGAGCTTTGTTCCTCATCCCCTTCGTCTTACTTGGTTCTATAAAACAGCAGACAAAGGAGGAGTAGGAAGTAACCACCGAACTACCACCAGCTTCCAAGGACCTCTACAAGACCTGACTCTTGGCACCTGACTCTGTGGATCAAATGGGAAGAGGAGGATTTTTGATCTTCTGGAAGGGGATACGCCACAACCATTTGCAGCAACAACAGACTTCAGGTTTCTTCCGGCCCTCTGCAAGCAGTTATGTTTAAGACAGCCTGCCAGCCAGGGGGGCTAGTTTTGCAAATTAAAAAAAAAAAAACCAACCCACAAACCAGTTGAGTAAAGCATTAAGATCTTCAGACAAGCAGAGATGGGCATGACAGCAGCACAGCACAGCGCGACCCCAGTTCACCACCAAGTGCTGTTGAACACCGTGCTGTGGCATACACAGAGCTCTTCTCTGCTCCTCACCCTTCATGATCAGCACAAGCCAGACCAAAGCCACTGCCCGAAGCCCCTGCGACGAGGCCTGTTTTGTCTGGTTTTGGCTAGCAGAGAACAAAGCCTCTACCGGGGAGTTTCTGTACAATTGTCACTGGCTCTCCACAAATGCTCAGTGGACCTGGTAGCAGCTGTATTTAACCGCCTTAAAACATGACGATGGAAACCAAAAGCGAGAAGCATACTACAGGCTTCCTGAGCCTGGCTGATACTTTGGCACAGGTGGACTGTTTTTGATGTACAATTAAATTTTGAGATGTTTTATATTTCTAATACTGTGGGATGTTTTGTAATACTGTTCTTTTTGTATTACAAATAAACTATTACATTGTCCACTCACGTAGTCAGCTCATTACCGTGAAGATGTTACACCCATCCAAACCAGAACTCCACCCCCAGCACCAAAGCACCAAAGCTCCCTCCCTGGAGGGAGCCAGCCACTAAGGACAGAGCTGCCCGCGAAGGAAGCCCTACAGTGCCTAATTTGAGTATTTTCTGAGAATACATTAAAGCAATCATTAATCAACACAATCATTAAAAAAGAAAATTGAGTGAATTAAATTCAACAGGCTACAGCTGTAGAATAAAACTGTACGAGCTTTGAAAGCAGAGCATGACTTTTTTTTTTTTAAAGAGTTTTATTTGTGAAGGGTGGCAAGACAGGTTGGGGAGGAGCCCTCCTCCACCAGGTTCTGCCTACTGCACAGCTGGGACTCTGCGAAGGAAGCCCTACAGTGCCTAATTTGAGTATTTTCTGAGAATACATTAAAGCAATCATTAATCAACACAATCATTAAAAAAGAAAATTGAGTGAATTAAATTCAACAGGCTACAGCTGTAGAATAAAACTGTACGAGCTTTGAAAGCAGAGCATGACTTTTTTTTTTTTAAAGAGTTTTATTTGTGAGTAGAACTTAATGATACAAGAAAGAAAGAAAAATACAGGACTTTATTCTGCCCCAAAGTGTGTAACCATACCATACATGACTACATTCCATATCGTAATACAAAGAATTAAAAGAACAAACTACAAAATTAGAAATTAAGAGTCATTGCATATGTGGTCAAGATAAATGGAGGGACTCCATTAAAGAACTGAAACGTATAGCAATTAGTCATTTAATTACGACCCTGCAATAAAACACAATTTAGCAAAATAAGTATTGTATGCTTCCTAGTGTACAGAGGACATACAAGGTTAGAGTACAAGCTGAAAGCCGTTCGTGCCATGCAGCCCTGGCTAAACACTGCTGTTCAGGGCGCTCTCCCGCGCAGCCACTGACCGCTGCTCCTGTTCCACCCTACCTCTACCCATCCTGCAATCACGGTATCGTCGGTTACCATCTCGAAACCTCTTTTCTCATCCGACGCCTTACAGCCCTAACGCTCCTGTCAGCTCTTTCCCCTTCCCTGCCCGACACCGGCCTAACCTAGGCCCTGTTCACCCATAGCTGCCTCCAACTGCTCAACCCACCCCAACTCGATGCTTTCTGCTGCGTGAATGTAAGGCATTAGTTCTCTGCTGTTTTACCAACTGCAATGTTCAGTATTGTCCTAAAAGGTTACATCCGTATTCTGTTTTGTTACAGACACTTCCTGTGAGTCAACGCGTTTCCCTCTCCCCCACGGGGGCGTCGATGGTTTCTGCTGTTAACATTTCTGGTGTTAATACTAGAAACCAGAAAGGGTTACCAACCTTCCCCGCTTTCGGCTGGGGTAATCGCCCACGGTTTCTGGAGAATTCTTGTGAGCTTTACCTATCTGATCTTAAACTACTTTTATGATTAAGACACTTCCTGTGAGTCAACGCATTTCCCTCTCCCCCACAGGGGCGTCGATGGTTTCTGCTGTTAACATTTCTGGTGTTAATACTAGAAACCAGAAAGGGTTACCAACCTTCCCCGCTTTCGGCTGGGGTAATCGCCCACGGTTTCTGGAGAATTCTTGTGAGCTTTACCTATCTGATCTTAAACTACTTTTATGATTAGTGATAGACAGAAGCACGGCAACAACCGGAAAATAGTGAATTCAGCGGTGAAAGTGATTTTCTTTACCATGCTACACGTTAAACAAACATTTATAGCAAACTTATGTGAAAATACACCTTTAAGGTTACTTGGGATTTCTGTACTTTACTGCTGGCAACAATAACAAAAAAATTAAAGAAATGCCAGTTTTTGTAAGTGAAAATAATTAATATAAAAAAAGGTTAAATAGTCAGTGTAATGCATTTACATTTTTATCATGGGAAGGAAGAAACACGAGAGGCCGCAAATAGGGTTTATGTGCAACAGGTTTGCACGTGCACCCGAGGGATTTTCAAGAGGGTGAAAAGACCCTGTGCTAAGGCCCAAAAATACAGCTGTGCCCGTGCTTCACACCACCAGCCAAAAAACTTCTGAAATACTTTTAGTACCGTTACTTTTTAACCTTTTCTAACAGCCAAATTACCATATGACTGATTCTCAGGGAGGCAAGACTGAAAGGCAGATTTCTCTTAAACTGCATTCACTAGAGAGAAAAAAAAAAGATTGGGCTCTTTCAAGACACAACATGAGCGGAACACACCACAGGTATTTCAGTCCTCGACGTCAAAGATGATTTCAAGTGCCAGTTATAAAATAAAACAAAAGTGAAAAACACCTTTGTGTTGTTACAATAGTCAGAGGGGAGAAGGAGAGGAAGGAATGGATAGCCTCAAAGCTTGACTAAAACATGATCTGTAAATCACAAGCTTGCACAAGTTTACATGTCAGTTCAAGAACACATCCCCCTCGAAATCACCACCGCAAAAGCATCCTCTCTCAAAGTCAGTATCGGAGACGAAATTTACTTGTGACTTGGAACAGGCTATTGGAAAAGAACACTTCTTGTGGTAAGCAGTGCATGTGTTATTTTTAATTGTGAAAATTTTTTCTATTCTTTTGTAAAGCGGTGCGGGCTTTAAATTAAAAACAGTGATTAAATGCCTTCCGCACGGAAGTCATTTACATTTGATTACAAATTGGGGATCAGATCTGTGGTAGCTCCTGAAGACACAGGATTAGCACCTTTTTGGACATTAGTTTCTGGTTATACCCTTAAATGATCAAGCTGTAACTCGAGGGGCTGGTTGGATTACTCGCTGCATTCATTTATGTAATTAGACAAAACACTCGGTACGATCTGGTACATTCTAGTGGTTAATGAATTTTAAAATATGACAGTGTTTCTGCAGTGTGTTTGGCCTTTAGGAGTCACTCTTCTTTTTGCTCTTCTTCAGGAAGGAAGGAGTGCGAAACTTCTTTTTCTTTTTCGATGGGGACTTCCCTGGAGATTCATCGCTACCTGCATCAGCTGCTGTCCCCTCCTCAGCTGTTGGTGTCACTGGCTCCTCAGCGGCTTGAGACTGGGGTTCCTTATTTTCCACTGCAGGTGATTCCGTTTGGCTTTTGGGCACATCTTCATCACATCTCCCTTCCTCCTTTCCCAAGGGAGGGAAGCCGAGTGCTTCTGAAGGCTCATCAGGGGTGAGATCTGGGAGGGTTTGCTTGAAAGTTGCAGCGTCACTGTCATCTTTGTAGGCCTGGTCCTGCTGTGTCTCTAGTGGACGGACAGACAATGGCACAGTTAGTTTACATAGGTGTCCCTAGCACAGAGAGCGTGAAGCAAGTTGATGAGTGCCCTCCATAAAAAACCTAATATATTTACTTTGCATAAAAGCCTTTGCAATAGGTCTGTTCTCCCTTAGCTTTGGGCACAGAAAGAGAAATAAGATACTCAAAAGTTTTGTTTCATTTTAAGCTTCTTGCCACAGAGCAGAGAAAGCTGAATTCCATCAAGTGGGTGTAAACCAGTAGGAAAGTAACTGTTCCGACTTCTCTCATGTTTTATTTATGACATTTGCAAGCGACGTGAGATTTTAGTACAGAAAGCAGGTATTAAACCTGCAGTTTTCATTGGTACTGAAGAGAGCGTCATGAAATCTTGATTCTTTTTTCTTTTGGTGGGATAAAACCAATTGCTGGTTTGCAGCAATCCGATACACGCAAATCCATTAATTTCTAAACTGTTGGCTTGCCAGGTTTTAATCACAACGCTTGGATTTCCATAATATCCTTCCATGAGATCTAACAGATGCTGCTTCAGAATATGATTTCCTATCACAAAGGCTTCACTTCTTTCGCAAGATATGAGTATATATTAGGGACTCCTGTAAGTTAAATCCCTGTAGTTTATCAAATTAAATGAGCTCAGCAGGTTACGTGATACAGCTTTTTTTTTTTAAATGTATGTGATGTCTAACAGCAAAACTCACCCCTGTATAAAAGAACATCAAAAATCTAGTCATAACTTCATGTCCAAAGGTGAACTTCACCACTACCCCCTCAATTGTAACACTTTCCTCATTCACCACTATGCTTTAGAGAAGTTCTGTTTAAAGCTCCTCTTTGTGCATATATGTTTAACGACGAGCCCTTTTTAAAGTTCCCTCCAACGTTCATCACTGCGCTGTAGCCGACAAGTATCTCCTCAGCGTGTCACATATATCCCCCCGTTGATGTTACGCAAGGAGGAATTTAGAACAAAATCCAGGCCGTACTCATTGTAAGGCACAAAAGAAAGGCAACTATTTTTCCCCTTTTAAAATCTTCTTCATTTTAATTTGAAAAGACTGAAGGCTTTCACAAGAATTTACAGAAAATACTTGACACTTTCCCATTTTTCCTATGGAAATTACAATGGGTGTTCTTTTTATTTCTGCCAGATGGGATTAATAATTCTCTAATATATTTTAGAGGGCTCTGTCCTGCGAATACCTGCTAGAAAACCAACGTGTTTTGCCTAGAGCACCATGAACTTCTAATAGGTTACATAAACAAAACACTAGTATTCAGTGCCAAACACTCAGAATGCACAAGTTAGCAGTTTAAAAGTTATAATGCAGGCAGGATTTAAAACAGAGTAAAAAAGAGAAAGCGATTATGTACATTACAAGCGGCCTCCTGAAGCTCTAGTTTAACCTGTGTGAGTGCGATGCACAAATTTGTAAGAGGCATCACCTACAATCTTCACTACCACTACGCTCTTTTTGGATTTCATTCTACTTTTCAGGAATTAACTGAAAGCATTGCTGGTCTCTTCTCCCCGGGACCCAGTGACAGGACATGTGGGAACGGTTCAAAGCGGCACCAGGAGAGGTTTAGACTGGACATTAGGAAGCACGTCTTTACCGAGAGGGTGGTCAAACACTGGGACAGGCTTCCTGGAGAGGTGGTCGATGCCCCAAGCCTGTCAGTGTTTAAGAGGCATTTGGACAATGCCCTTAACAACATACTGTAACTTTTGCTCAGCCCTGAACTGGTCAAGCAGTGGGACTAGATGGTCGCTGCAGGTCCCTTCCAACTGAAAATATTCCATTCTATTCATTAGCTGGCCCAATTTTTAGAACAGGCACCATATTAGATTGTCAGTCAGTTTTATTTTATCTTTATAAAAGAAATTTAAAAGAAAGTTTTAAACAAAGTTTTAAAAAAGGGATTAGAAATTCTTAAAGAATAGGAAGTTACAGGCATTCAAACAACATTTGCCAGTTGGCCTAAGCATTGGATAAAGAGAAACGGTTTCATAACTCATTAATCCAGGACTGCTATCCTTCCCAGTTTGTCAAGTTACCATCATCTTTACTAAACAGATTAACATTATGGTGGAATCAAACAAACATCTGTTTATCTAGCTCGCTAAGGGCAATGTTTTACCAGAATTAGGGAGATTTACAAATTCCACATTCGATAAGGAAAGCATACAACATGGAAACGCCTTGCTATTCGACTTGATGGATTTCAGTTATGTAACTAGGAAGGTTTAAAAATAGATCTTGCTGCAAAACCTATTTACAGTTTAAGAACTCAGCAGTACCTCAACATTTCTTAAGTTTTTTAGAATAATCACGTCTACATCCCTGTTCTTCCTTTATATATACTGTGACATAAGAGGTTGAAAAGTAACATTAATACTGGTGTGTGCTTACAATTCACATTATTTATGAAAATAAAAGTTTGTGGTTTTTTTCAACACAAACATGGGGACAAACGTACAAACTAGGCTATAACCAAGTTAACACAAAACACTTTTCCGACTTCAGCTACACTTAAATAGAAACAATATGAGGAAAAAAAAGTTGAGAAGTGGCTGTATACAGAGAACATCGTCATTCAACAGAACTTCTGCCAATCAAAGTCGTCATGGCGTGAACTTCCAGTTACTCTCTAAAAATAAGCTTTGTATGTTTGTCCTGGAAAACTTATACAACTAGAAGAGTTTCTGGAACACAATTCTCAGTTTAGAAGAATGTTCAGGTTTTAGAACTTTACTAGTAACATCAGTCATCTACGACGTAGTTTGACTTTCATATCCATGGCAAACACACTGACTTTCGGACATAACAGGACATACAAATGGAGGGGGCCAAACGTCCTTATTACTTTAAAGTATAATCTGATGCAGCCCTGCAGATCTAGCAGAAACAGCTGTAGAAGTTGCTGCTATTCCTTGGTTGGAATTTGAATTTCCCTACAGCTGACATATATAACATAGGAGTAGTTCCATATCCACTTCCGTGCAGAAGTCTGCTGGCTAAGTTTAAATCAGCGTCAGTGGTAATGCTTTTGCACTGGAATAGATGAGGAACTTTCTTCCATTTCATTACCGGGTCCAAGTTGTGCAGGGAGCAGCAAACTGTTGGGGCAGAAACTCCCAGACCTGTTTCAGCTATATCTGAAAGACAACTTCAGACTATTCCTTTTCAAACTGAGGAACCAGACACATAGATATGGAAACACATGATGTCACTTTCACAGTCTCTTTCAAAGGGGGAGTGCATTTTAACATAAGATCTGTAACTAACCTCGGATTTAATGAAATCAAGAACTAAAGAAGTCAGCGTCTCAACTGAAAAAGCCTGCTTTAAAAAAATAAAAAGCAAACCCAGCAAAAAAACCTTAGTAAACAAAGATGCAAGAGTGAGGCAAAGCACATAAGCAGGTCAGAGTATGGAATGATACTTACTATGGTAACAGGTACTCTTTAGCATATCCATCTCCTGTTTGTAACGCAGCCACAAGAAGAAAAAAGCACAAGTAGAGAATCTATGCATTCATCACAGCCGTTGTGTTAAGTTAGAAGAATGGTTGCAACCATTCTTATAGAAAACAGAATGAGATGAAGTAGTGAATGGAAGACTAACAGACAAGTGATATATCCGATGTACAAGGTAAAGGAAACAAGACAAAAATTAGATTACACCTGTTCAAGATTGTTATTTTATCCTTTTCTGAGGAAATTGTAGACTTTACCAGCCCTGCTCTCCTTTTAGTTAAAACTGCTACATAAGGTGAGCAAATAATGATATTTAGAGTCAAGTTGAATTGGAAAAAATATTTACTGAGGTGTAATCCAAATACAATAATGTTTAAGAAATGTGCAACCAGTGAAGGAGGTTTACCAAAGCATCTAAATTTGTGTCTGGTTCACCATCAGACACTATTTCATTTCATAAGAGCAATTCTTTCTCGCAGAAAATGTACAAAAGGGTAAATTGGCTGAGAAACACCAAGAGATGACAAGGCAATTCTGAAGAGATGAAAATTTGTCTTTATATTAATGCACACTTCTTTATTATTGTAAACATAACTCCTATTACACTCATCATTCAGTGTTGTATATTTTAGGTAGTATAAAAATAAAATACAAGAAATAATTTACCTTTATTAGATACTAGTTCACATATTTTCATGCGTCAGTCACTAATGATGCAGTTACTGGTTTCCCCTGGCCCCCAAATCAGAAGAACATACCTTCCTCTATTTTAATCGGCGTACTGGGAGGAGTGCGAGCTGAAGTGTGATCAGGGGGACTTCTCTCCTTCTGTTGTCTGCCATCTTCTGAAGGTTCTGCAGATGCAGACAAAGAGAAATTAAAAAAGGCAGACAAAACCTTTCAGCATGTGAGAAAACAAAAGTGTCCCTTTGCTCCATGCACACAAGATACGAATACATTTTTCTGAATCAAAATTCTGCCAGGATATTAAATAATACCAAAACAAGCAAAAGAAAATTAAGTGATACTTTGATGTTAACAAAACTGTTGGAGTCACAGTTGAGCTCTGTAGTGTGTTTTTTTTCCCCCCATAAGAGGGCATGAATAATATAATTGTTTATGAATTGGTTTATCACGCTGTTCTAAAGAAAACTTGTGAGGAAAAACCACAAGGAAGATATAAACAAAATTTAAGGGGGGGGGGGA
>NW_008795948.1:2350379-2357422 GCF_000699145.1 Aptenodytes forsteri
AAAAAATTGGGGGGGGGAATGCTATCAGACCTACACAAGATAATGCTCTTTTGCTTGCTTTGTATTGCTGAAACTCGGAGTAAACAAAATCGCATCCTAAAAGAAAAGACTGCACAGATAATCAGAGAAACATGCAGTAATTAAATGATTCAAAACAGATTTCACTGTGGTTTGCGTATTTGTTATTAGTAAGGAGGATCCCCCTTGCTTCCAGGTTTAAACAGCCCTAGATCCAAAGGAACACATTAACAGAGTACACCTTATATCAGGAACAATATTAAAACATTGTTCCATACAGTTCACCTAGACAATTAAAAGTGAAATCAGTCCCACAGATGAGAGTCAACTGACAATCTCCAAACGGCGCAGGTAGAGAGGTTGTTCCTTAGATTGCAAGCCCAACTGTACCATGTTAGTAATACCTGAGGCCTCAGCCAAAAGGTCAGGATCGGACCTTAATGCTTTGATCACTGCAGTATGAAATTCCTTATGGGAGGACTTCTGCCCATCTGGCTCTTCTCGGTTAAGATGTGTGATGACTTGCTGCGTGGTCTGACAAGAAACCCATGCAGCAGCAAACTGAGTGTTATCTGAAGATTTAGACAGTGATGATATGTCACGATCCTGTAAATTCTTCTTATCTGTTCCTTGAAAGGTTTTTGATCTGCCTTTCAAATCCAGAGATTTTTTTTATCTGACGTATTTTGCTCACTGATAGTCTGATTTCTAAGCATTGTACTCTGTTCCCCAGCTGGTGTCTGTCTCAGTAACACAGTCTCTCCATATTTTGATATCTTATCTAAGAAGGATGTAGCAATGTTACTGAGAGAATAAATGTATGCAGTTATACAGGCGTAACAGCAGGGTATCCCACCCCACACAGTCCAATGCTTGGTTAACTGAACACATACAATCTACATTGCCTTATCAAAAAGCAGAAGCAGGGACCACGCACTGCAAAAGAAATGGTACTTCTGGCTCCCGCATCATTCAAATTCAAGACCTAACAGCAGATGAGCATCCTAAGTATCACCCCTTAAAACTATACAGAAGTAAAGCAGAATAACCACTTCAGGTGCAGCAACAATCTCTTTTTACAGCACGATTCTCTCACAATACTATGATAAAGTAGAAAGTCTGTTTTGGGGGAAGTCCCCAAGATGTACCACTTCCAAGTAGCAATCAAATGTTATTCTGTATCTTCCCCATTCAATGGATTTCTCAAATCCACAATTTTCAAAGAGTTAGAGAACGGCAGTTTTGCTGCTAAAAGGCAACACCATTCTCTCACCCTAGACTATCTCTAGGGCTAAGGGAAACAAAGCGGAACAATCTGCAATGCTTTCCAGTACCTAAAAATTTTTTTGACTGAAACTTCAAGCTTTCAACTTCCTAAACAGCAGCAGTAACTGGCCATACTAAACACCCCAGTTTGTCTACTAGGAGAGTTTTTAAAGTACGATCTACGCATTTTACAGAACACTCCATTAACACTTAGATTGTGCATTCTATCTCCAGTATGCTTTTTAGATTTCTAATTCACACTGGAAAAACTGAAACACACAAAAGCTGAATAATTTATCCATGGCCTTTGCAGGTAACCCACCTTCCCATTAGTAATAAACTTGCTGTTATTATAGTCTATTGCAGAACACACACACAGAGAAACCAACCTTCTGGTCCCTTCTGCTTTCTTTCTACTTCTTTGCGATACTCTTCCAGTTCTCGATCAGTGAGTTTATTGAAGGGATTTGGTCCTGTTGTGCTCACTATGACTTTTGGTTGATATTCTTTCTCAATTATTGCCTTTGACGCAGTCACCAGTTCTCCCTGACAAAAGAAAATTAAAATACATCTGCAATCGAGCAGTAACTTGCAGAACCCTGAGAAGTACAGAGGCTACAAAGCAACCAAAACAAAAAGATAATCTGAAAAATGCTACATTTATTTTCTTTTAAATTAAAAATAAGAAATCTGTAATAGATTTTTTTTTTTTTAATCTAATCGACAGCAGGTTAATATAAAGGAGAAAACAGGTCTCATCAATTACTCTTACAGACACATCAGTGTTTCCACCAGGGAATATCCACCATTAAGTATTAAATCAAACTGCAGCCAAACAGTCTAGCTGAATTATATCTGAAGTCACAGAAGTATCAAGTTTCTTTTTCTCCCCACAAAAGAAACAGGATACCAGGCCCAACTGCATGGCAACCTGGGCAGCGAATACCTGCAGAAGTTCACAGGACTCAGCTCATAGGTATTTTTGTTTGTGGTTTGTTTGTTTTTAATAAGGGAAAAGCCATTTCTAGTAGCTACTATGTAACATCTAACAGATGTTATACTAAAAAGCCATCTTGTATGTGTTCTGTATACACCAGATGAACAGTTTATTACAAGCAATTTTTAAGCAATTAAGGTTAACTGTTATCTTATACAAGTTAGCATATTTACATCTATAACATTTGCCATACAAGCCAGATAAAAAGTTATACAAATAAAAATAAAACATTAGCAATTCTAAGTACACTAAGTTCCAATGGACAAAAGAAGCTGCATCAGAGATTCTCTAATGCTAAGGTGTTTAGTTTTTCTTCTCTAATCATGTATCATAAAGACTAAAGCCACTGGCTTTTCCTTGTCTCGGATACAGAAGATGCTTGCCTGGACAGCTGCTGTATCTGTCAGGTGACTTGTTCATGCATTTGTTTTTTTCATTGGATATACAGACCTCTACTGACACTAGTTTGGAAATGAGTGATGTGTGGTCTGTGCCTCGTGTCACTGTGATACCTGAATCGTCTTCATTGTTGAAAAGAGGTATTTGAATTCCATTACCAAGTAAGTATGGGTTATTGATTGGCCCAAGTCATCTTCATATTCAAATGTTATTTGTACCAATATTTAAAAGAAAGCATTAGAAAGCACAGTTCAAAAATAAACAGCACCCGAACAAAGAGACAAACATTCCATTCCATGCCCATACTTGATGGACAAGCATGAGATCTTCACTGTAAAACTGAAGATGAAATTAGACAAGAGTATTGGTTTGGATGCTAAGAGCTGCTTTGGACAAGTTGTCAGCACCAAAAAGGTGACAGACAAGAATGTCCAGACGGAACTAGGACAAGAGCAGCTAAGATATTTCTGAAAGCCTCATGAGAGATCTCCAGAAACCTGGTCTAGAGCAATCCGGGGAGGTAAGAATGGCTGGTTGTTAGAATTTATGCTGCTCTTCAGGAAGCAAACACCAGCCAGCAGTACTGAAGAACAAACAGCGTAACAACAGGTCTCCACTGTAAGATCCTGAAAGGAACTACAGGAAAGAAACATCTCTAAAACATTAGAGATCGACTCCATTTCTCCATAAAATAAGAGGAACTCTCGTCTCAGGTGCAGAATGTCAGTAGAACGTCAAAAGCCTTTTCTCAACTATTTCCATTAAGCACCAGCTGTCTTAATACCAGAAAACCTCTGATTTGATAGTCACGGCTTTTCTTACAGAATAATGCATTAAAAAGTCAGAAAAACATCAACCTTTGTACAAATCCTAATTGTTTTGTAGAAAATGTAAAACACCCCCAAAACTACAGGTCCCAATTTTTAACGATGGCAGAAAATTGGTGCCTGTGGCAATTGTATATTTCCTTCTCTATCTCTGCCCACCCTTCAAACTAAATATGTCGTTTTAGCTGAAAGCGGCTTGTAAAGCACTGATCTCAGGTTGAGCTTCTAGAGTTTTCTAGGATTACAAAAGTCAGAGGAACAAGACATACAGCACACACTGGTATCCCTGGAATGTTTAAGAATCTTTGAATCTTGTCTGCAAATTAAATCCAAAATGACTGGGTAGAACAACTTTCACATGAAACAAAGTTTTACTGAATGCCTATTGAGTTAATAATGACAAACAGCAAGACACACAGCTTGCGGCACAATGACTAGCGCACTGGCATTATGTGTTCTCCTCCTTAAGAGATTACCTTTGTTAACTACTGGGAATAAAAGCAGCGCATCAAGCATATCACATTTACTTAATTAAAAAAACAACAAACCAAAACCAACCACACAGAACCCACACCCACAATCAATGCAAACAGTATTTGTACTAGCTGAGTATCTTTGACCCAAGAGAAATAATATTGAAAAATATCAGAGGCAACGACAGTAAGCGGGTTATGTATTACAAAGAAAAAGCACTTGTGTTTTTTGGACCGTAAGAGCAGAAAAATTACACGAGACACCAGAAAGGCAAACTTTTGATCTGCTAAAAGCTGTTTCCAGATTAACACATCCAGTTTTGCTCAGTATCAATAATACTGAAGCAGTTCAGAGGCCACTAATGAAAATTATAAGGGTAGAGGGACTGATTCTATGGGAAAAATAAATTATAGTAGTATGTTAAGTAAGTCCTGCAACACAATTACTCTAAAACATGTACAAATCAAAGAAGTAGAGACGCATTACTTCACAGAACAGGCCACAGAGCAGCCTTCCAAGAATTCAAATAAAAATACACAACACAAAATGAAGAGAGTAACGTGGGACAGAAGGAAGACGAGTATAAAAGACTAAAAAGACAGTACAGGACATATTTTAGATTGTTAAATGTGACACTAAAATAGACAAGACTTTGCAGAGCTATCAACCTGTCCACGCCATTTGGAGATTCCCATGAACGTTCAGAAAAACTGAACAAGAAGATTGGTCTGGAATTGCTTCCAGTATTAGAGAGCCCGTAGAGAGGGAGTAAATTCCCATATAAAAGACTGGCACTCTGTTTCAACACAGGATGACATGCAAAACACTAATGTTCTAGTGATTTTAGCTGGATTATGCTGATACTAGTATTATTTGATGATGATTCTATTACTATTTTGATGACTATTTGAAGTTTGATTGCATGTGTAAGCACCTGAATATCAACAGCATTTTCTCCACTGTAAGAAATAATGGATAGATTACATTCATGAACAGAATATATTTTTCACTCCTGAGAATTTTGTAGGGGCATACTCTCCCACAAAGATCCAACAAAGGAAAAATCATTTATAGCTAATGATACACAATATACCTTCATACTAAACTTGGACCTCACATATCCTACAAGGAAATTTTAGATTATCAAGTCAGTTTGCAACTTCTCCACCAAATCTTGCTTTCGGAGAAAAATTCAAAACGGCTACGGGGTGATCATCATTTAACAGGCAAGCACTTCATCTTGTTCTCAGGGCTAGATATGAGCAAAACTGGCACCTTATACATGCCAGTTTTTCTCTCAAACAGACAGTAGGTCCATAATAATTGTCTAAGAGTTAACAATTGCTCTTAACACAATCTGGCATTAATGCAGTGCCTTTATCCAAAAAAACAAGATTCTTAAAGTACTGTTCATGTAGAAGTTGCCATTAAAACACAGTGCCACCTCTGGGGCAGAACTAAGAGGCTCTTCATGAAGAACAAAGCCATAGAATTTCCATTCTAAAGGAAGAGACATGAAATGGGTGATTCCCCTTTTTACTTAAAATTCTTGAAAATGAATGTGAATTTATTTTTTTTTAAATCAGATTGCAGAATGGTCATTGGTAAGAATAACCAACATTCCCTCTCATTCAGCCAAGACTGCAGCAGAAGCTTGGTTAACCAAGTCTATACACAAATAAAATTACATGATGCACAAGGAGCTTGTGTTGCAACATGGCCAGGACTTCTCAGAACATGGACAAAGCAAGTGACAAGGCAAAATGGAATATTTACTACTGCAGCCATAGGCACAGAAGACTCAAAGCACTACATGCATACTGTACACAAACAGGATTTTTTTCGTCCAAAACAGTGTGCATTAGTATTTGATAAAAATCTCAATGTTAACTGAAAACATAATACATTTTAAGCGTTACTGCAATCAGATGGAACTTTTTACTTTAACCGTAATTGAGCGTCAAAGAATTTGTCAACTGAGAACTTGTAATTATCTGGTACCTAAAAGTCCTTAAGTCCTTGATGTACAGGTGTCCTCAAAGTTTCATTCAAAATTTCATTTGAGGTTTATGTGGGCATCATAAGATTGCTTATACTTCCTTTGTTCCACAATACACGACTGATTTTTGGCATAATCTTTCTAGAAAATTTCTCTGGTGGGTTTTTTGGTTGTTTTTTGTTGTTTGGTTAATTGGGTTTTTTGCAGGGTTGTTTTGTTGGTTTTTTGTTTGTTTGGGGTTTTTTTGTTGGGTTCCCCCCCCCCAACAGGAAATTACTAAGCATTCAGGTCACAATCCTTATTAAGATAATAAAGATTATAAAATACGTCGTTCCTACTGTAACTAACACTGTGATCTAATTTTACACAGTATTTCAGGAGGAAAGCACTTTCATGAGACCACAAAAAGGAAGACACATCATTTGGACATCTAAACCCTAACATTATACTACTAGACAAAATATCATATCACCAATAGACCTTTTGTTGGCTCCTTGCCATCTACAAAAACACATGTAAAATATTTGACTAGTTTTATAGAAAGATGATGCCCTTATTCAGAAATAGTACTTGAAAGATATCTTGCACATCTCTGATGGAAGAAACCGCCTGTGTTGTGATAACCGATGGATGACTATCATAAAAATAATTTTTCACTTTGAAGGTATTATAAAGCAGAGAATAAAAGGCATGCACTGGAAGAATTTGGCTTTATTTTATTTTTCATCTTAAATCTGGAAATAGTGTTTTATTATTTTTCCTTTCAGAATATGGATAAAAACTGTAATCTGAAAAACACCATTATCAAACTCTCAGTATGATACAACTGTCTATAATACAAACTGGCTCATTACACTAGAAAGTGTTAGAAAGTCATGAGATTTGCAACAGTGAATGTAATTCAAAAGTATTCTGGTTTTTGATGAGAAAGCTATTCTGATAATAAGATGTTAGGCATGACCTAAAAAGATTTAAGAATCTTTTAGATAAAATACTGGAGCAGAAGAGACACTGATGCTTATTTACACATTGTGCTTCCATGTAGATCACCTCCAAGGAAATC
>NW_008795948.1:2357907-2362907 GCF_000699145.1 Aptenodytes forsteri
AGATGAACCTTTTTACTAAACCCGTAACTGAGCGTCAAAGAATTTGTCAACTGAGAACTTGTAATTATCTGGTACCTAAAAGTCCTTAAGTCCTTGATGTACAGGTGTCCTCAAAGTTTCATTCAAAATTTCATTTGAGGTTTATGTGGGCATCATAAGATTGCTTATACTTCCTTTGTTCCACAATACACGACTGATTTTTGGCATAATCTTTCTAGAAAATTTCTCTGGTGGGTTTTTTGGTTGTTTTTTGTTGTTTGGTTAATTGGGTTTTTTGCAGGGTTGTTTTGTTGGTTTTTTGTTTGTTTGGGGTTTTTTTGTTGGGTTCCCCCCCCCCAACAGGAAATTACTAAGCATTCAGGTCACAATCCTTATTAAGATAATAAAGATTATAAAATAGGTCACTCCTACTGTAATTAACACTGTGATCTAATTTTACACAGTATTTCAGGAGGAAAGCACTTTCATGAGACCACAAAAAGGAAGACACATCATTTGGACATCTAAACCCTAACATTATACTACTAGACAAAATATCATATCACCAATAGACCTTTTGTTGGCTCCTTGCCATCTACAAAAACACATGTAAAATATTTGACTAGTTTTATAGAAAGATGATGCCCTTATTCAGAAATAGTACTTGAAAGATATCTTGCACATCACTGATGGAAGAAACCGCCTGTGTTGTGATAACCGATGGATGACTATCATAAAAATAATTTTTCACTTTGAAGGTATTATAAAGCAGAGAATAAAAGGCATGTACTGGAAGAATTTGGCTTTATTTTATTTTTCATCTTAAATCTGGAAATAGTGTTTTATTATTTTTCCTTTCAGAATATGGATAAAAACTGTAATCTGAAAAACACCATTATCAAACTCTCAGTATGATACAACTGTCTATAATACAAACTGGCTCATTACACTAGAAAGTGTTAGAAAGTCATGAGATTTGCAACAGTGATGTAATTCAAAAAGTATTCTGGTTTTTGATGAGAAAGCTATTCTGATAATAAGATGTTAGGCATGACCTAAATGAAGATTTAAGAATCTTTTAGATAAAATACTGGAGCAGAAGAGACACTGATGCTTATTTACACATTGTGCTTCCATGTTAGATCACCTCTAAGAAACTCCTTCAAAACCTGGGAGAGAAAGACGGCTAAGGACAGATTGCTTCCAATGTGCACACTGTTCCTGTTTACTCAGGACTGTTCCTGTTTTACTCAAAGGACTGCCCACCCCAACCATGCACACATTTCAAGTATGTTACGTAAGCACAAGCATGATTACATGTTTGAAAGCCAATTGATTTTGGAAGTGTGGGGCATTACTCAGCAACTCTTGTAGATAACCGCAGGAAGTTTTAGGGAAACAAGAGGTCTAGCAATGTAGGATCAAAAGTTGACAGTGTTTGTCAGCATGACACACTCTGAACATGTGGATATCTTCGGAATTACACTGATGTAATCAGGCTGAGATTAAGCTAACTCAAAATGGACCTCAAATTAGAGTAATTCAACACTAATAGCATGCGCAAAGAAACCTACTATATGCAGAACCTAATCAGCACCTTAACATCAGAAGTGCTTCCTCACCAGCTTCTACAGACAAAGATCAAAATCCTTAAGAGATACTTTAACAGGGTAAAGTAACTGCTTGTATAGTTGCATATACATAATTTGGAGATCCATCTATTTTTTTTTTTTCCCTAGCCAAATCATTAGCTGATAGAGGGAAAAGGTCAGGGTAAGGAAGAGGTAAAACGAAGGGTGAACAACAGTATTTAGAGCAGTATGACAGGGCAGTACCTTTCTAACAGACAGAGATTTAGCGGGACTAAAGGCCTGCTCTGTGAGATCGAGCCCTTCAATAGATTCCGTACAGTCTGAGAGGGGAGCATCCTGCAACAGTAAATTGAGTAAACAGAGCAAACCGAGCCCAGGCTTTAAAACATCAACCAAAAGCATTACAATGCTTGCTAAAAACATGCAAAGAAACAGTAACTGGTAGATAAAATTGCAAATGACAATGAATTGACATGCACACAATATGACACCCAACATGAATAATGCTATGGTCATGATAAGACTTGCCAAACTTTTTAAAGTATATCAGAAAATACTTATCTGGAGCAGTTAAAGCACTCAGATATATAGAGGTTTAAAGTCATTTAGCTATACAGTATAACTGTATAGCTCTAATTCTTACTTTACTTTGAGCTATGATTCATAGATAAAGTCTTTTGTATATCCAGATATACTGCTTTTAAGTTTTATTGATGTATAATAGCTTTTTTCCCAAACTGGTCTTCAAATAAAATATTATGAAGCATGATAAAACATATTTAACACACAACACTACTGCCCCATAGTGAGCCTGCTGTGCCCAGTATTAATACTTGAAGATACATAAACTTGGAAAACAAACAAAAAGTTGTCACAAAGCCCAGCTAATTTTTGAACAAGAATCTAACCCATATAAATAAGCCTCCTGAATTTCATGCATTACATTCAGCAAAAAAAACCAAGAAGCACCCTCCACAGACATGCTTAGGCTACATGGCTGAAGCCTCTTAAATTTCTGACCCTGAGCACTCTCGCAAAGACAACGGTGTTACCTCTAAGACTTACCTTATAAAGAGTTACTCTCTGCCAATTAAAGAATAATTTTATAGTAATATATTAGGTGAAAGCAAAGGATATCGTAGATTAACTTTAAGCTAATAGTTTTAGGCATTTTATACTCTCACCTGTACAAGACTCCTGTCCACAACTACCCCAGAAAGAACCTGTGATTGAGGGCCCGCAGTTTTAATATCTTGTAAATTTTGCTCTCGGATCTGTAAAGGAAAGCAGCAGAATACAGTCACATGAACAACAGAGAAAAGTTAACCACATTTTTGTATTTGAAAAAGGGGTGGGTGAACCTGCCAACAGGCTGCAACTAGTGTTGATTGCTATGGCTCTACCCATCAGATAAAGCTGTGCTTATGAACACCACTTGAAGATACGTGCTCAGGTTTCTAATGTTTCCTCACATTTCTCAGAATTTAGTCTTTAAGTACCACAGCAGGTACTGTCCTTTGTTTTTTAGTAGTGGCTCATGGTAAAACTCTACAGATCAGGTAACAGACAACTCCAGTTTGTGAAGAAGAGTGAGGAGAGAAGAGAAGCACAGAGGTCATATTTATATAGAGGTCTATTGTACCTGACCAGTCATTTACAGGTTTCTGTCACTAGTCACTGATATTGCACCACAATATCATCTTCCTACAGAACTTACTGTAAAACACCGCACAACATTCAATTTTTTTCATTTAGTGAGGACCATATTCTCAAAAGGGCATATAAATATTTTTCTATGCATAAACTGACACTCCAGAGTACTCAAACACATCCCCTTTTGTTGCATCCTAAATACCTCCCAGTTCTTTCCATACAGAAGATAGGAACAGAAACTGGATCTTTAAATCTAGGTGTTACCTATTTAAATTAGATATCCTACAGTGGTAAAGAATTCATAACAACTGACTCACAATTTATTTCTAAAATATGCTGGTTCTTGTTCCAAGATGAATGAAGAAAAGCATAGATCCAGAAAGACCTCTACTTTACTGCTAAAAAGGACATTCAATTTCTATAAAAATACATGCAAGGGATGTTATCAAGGGCTAGGACAATACGAGAGCTGAACCTCAAAAAATTCACTATAGCAAAGTAAGTTAGTTCATTACAAGTACGCAACTTAATTGTAGTGATGACCAAAAAAAAAAAAAGGTATTTTACTGCTATCACAAACCTTGTTCCTCATTTCTTGGACCTCCTTTGGATTGGTGTTCAACGGAACAAACAGGTTAGGGACAGCAGAGGTGGCAGTTCTATGTCCATCCTCTTTAGTCCACTGTAATATCAAGAACAGTTGAACAGTCAGAATTGCTGTAATGGCTATGGACACTCAGAGCAGCAAATTCACGTAACAGTTGATCATGCATTATACATAGCAGAGAACTGAACCAATGATTGTATTCTTCTATTCATTCCTAAGACTATTTAAGTTTCTTCCTTCTTCAGTAATATAAACTGTACCTTCAGATACATTTCTAAATATCAGAATCATTCTATTAAGTCAAGCTAGTAACAACAACAAAAACTAGAGAGCCAGTTAACTTGCAAATAACTTCCACCCAAAACGATGCAATTACTACTGCTATGTGCAATTCGGAGATTATGGAGACTGAAAGGTTTTTAAGCTGTTTTTCTGTGCACTTGATCACGCTGACAAATGCAGTGTTCTATGTTTCTAAAAACAGTCTACTTCTCACTTGATGAAGAGACTTATTAATACAGAAGTAGAAAAACTCCAATATAATTACTTATTTTTAAGGACATTTTTATCAGAAATTTCACAGCGAGTTCATATTTGTTTAAAAAGGACACTATACCTTACCCAAACAGAAGCACAGCAAGATCTAAGACACGAGCTCTAAAACCCTGTTACTGCCATTTTCATTTTCTGCACTGGGTGTTTTTACAAAATAGCACGAGAGAGACAGAGAGATCATTGATTCAATCCTCCGATACTCAACAAACATCAAAGCGAACTTAAAGCATAAGATGACAGAAGTATGAAAAGCAATGTGATGTCACTAACCAGGTTTAGTGAATGATTCTGTACTGTGAAGCAAGAGTGGGCATCACCAAAGTTTTGCATTAAAACAAGCTACTTCAGCAAAATGTTCTGTTTCCAGAATTAGTTTCTGCACAAATAGATAGCTGTATCAGCACAGCAACCTAGAGGAACAGTTTGGTGATGTCGAATATTTTATAACTCATAGCTCAAAAGGTTACAAAAATATCCCAAACACAAACTTTAAGCGCTTCATGGGTTCTTCATAGAAGGTTGCTTTATTTGATCAGTGCATTTAGTATGGAGCTCTGTTTAATTTGATGCATAACTAAGTTTTTATCTTGATATGTTTATTTGCTTTATTTCAG
>NW_008795948.1:2367907-2387232 GCF_000699145.1 Aptenodytes forsteri
TGGGTGGGGATGGGAACAGAGGGGAAGACAGACTAAGGAGTAGCAAGCACCACAGAACTCTCATTTAGAAGTGCCAAATCATACAAGGATCCCCTCTGGTCTCACTGATAACTACCAGATTATGAATACAGAAGTAAATCTGCTACCTGCACAAAGGACACCTGAAGAATTCTGTGATGCTTTTCATGCTGTCTCCTCGTCTGAGGGCCCTTAATCTTTGGGAAAGAACAGGCTGCAGGCTGTATAAACTATGCCAACTACATGCAGCCCATTCTTCACTAATGTCCCTTATTGCAGCTTTTAAAGCATTTTATACATTATCATATGAAACAATTAGACAAAAACGCCTGCCTTACCAGATTATCAAGCATTCGCATAAGAGCTTCAAATTCCTGTTCGCCAATCTGCCATTTTGGATGGGATACAGTACCCTCACCTGCTGGAGACTCAGGGGAACGAGACTTGGCTTTATACTTTCCAGGATCTAAAAGCACTAAATTGTCAGGTCCACCTGCACTGGCCAGGGTACGTACCTTAAAAACAATGAAGTCATCTTTTAGTTTCTTGGAAACCCAAAAACCAAAAGAAATTGACATCAGCATAACAGAAGAAATCTAATTAATTTTAAAGCTAAATAAATTAACATACTTGCATAAAAGTTGTCTTAAGGCTTTGAAAATATCTGTTTTAATAGGCAGTATATATCAAATCGATGGTTCCAATACAGTATTTGAATATTGCTTGTTAAACCAACGTTTTGGACGTCCTCGCATAATATAATGATTTCACAGATCACCACGTTAGTTTAGATCAAGATTTTAACCAGTAACGTGTGCAACTATTAATCTGTTTGTTAATACTGCAGACTGTATTATTACATAATATACTAAAATTCTTACTTGAATCTCACAGGCAAGCACTAGATTATGAATGTAGTAGAAAGCCTCCTCAACAGTCTCTCCAACTGATACTAAGCCATGGTTTCTGAGAATAAGGACCTAGAGAGACATTGCAAAGAAAGTTAACAGCAGTTAAGGCAAGTGTTTTCTTGCTCTTGACTAAAGATTATACCTCCCCTACCCCCACACACATACTTTTCTTTAATTCCAGATGTAAATACTGACCTTGCTTTTAGGCCCCAAATTTTTCTGAATAACCACCTTTTCTTCATCATCCACTAAAATACCATGGTAGTCATGATAAGCTACTTCTCCCAGAGAAAGCGCTTCAGGTGAAATTGGCAAGAGACCACACTTCATTGCAGAAACCTGAGAAATATTAAAACAACTAACTTAATTTCTTGCAACAGATATAACGGGGAAAAAAAAAAATATCATAATGATAAAAATGATAATAAAAAAATATGTTAATATATTATATGTATGTGTCTGTGTACAGGCACATACATAGTGGTCTTCTACTCCATCCCTAAAGCCTCTATTTTTTGCAACTTTTGGACTGGATACAAAAGTCACATTGATCTTGGGTCTGACTCAGTATGGCTGCTTTTATCTGAAATCAACAACCCCCAGGGGTTCCCCCCCCCCCCCGAAGAAATTTAGTGACGAACTTTGACACAGGTAATTCCACAGCACTGTGGGTAAAGTTAAGGAATATTTTTAAAGACTCTACTCTATATCACAATTTTAGGAATGTGATCATTTATCCTTAAAATGGTTGTATCACTGCTGTTAATCAGTTAAAAAAAAAAAATCAGAATGTGAACTCTGAAATAGTTACCAGATGACTCTCTCAAAAAAATTCCAAAGAGGTAAAACTGACTTGTAACCAGCAGCTCTAATGAGAGGTGTTGGAAAAGTTTCAAATATTTAAGAAAACCTTGATAAATTGTGCTTTACAAAACCAACAAAATATGCTAAAGCTCTTATGATTCACTGTCAAAAGATATGGTCTTTTGTGGTAAAGGACACACAAATATGAAATATGTATTTTCCAATTATAAAGCTCAATTTACCATCTGACCACTCATGTAACAACCAAATAAGGAGGATCTGATTGATCCAAACAGAACCACATCTCTGAAGGCAGACTTAAAGGCTTTGTGCCCTTCAAAAAGGAAGCAAATCTGTGACTAAGGGGGACCTACCTATTTTCCAGTTGGGTGGGGTGGGGGGAACAGGACAGATGTCAAGCTAAAAAGTGTGCTTACCGCTGCCCCTGCTGGCGTATGAATATGAACAATGCATTTAACATCAGGTCGAGCTGCGTAAATTGCAGAGTGCAAAGTAAAACCAGCTTGGTTTACTCCCAAGTTAGTGCTTCCACGATCAACTACATCTCCCTGAATATTGATTTTAACCTGGGAACGAAAAGAATTAGTTTCATAAATCAATCAAGACTGCCAAAAATCTGATTTAATTCAGCATCTACCACTGAAGCTCTAAAACTGTATTTCTTTCAGCATTTTATTTTAACAAGTGTCAAAATGTGCATTATAAGGCTGTAGGTAGGTGACCAGGGCCCTGTGGCTTGAGATTAAGCTAACTGAAGAGGACATTAGGAACTACTGGATATAACACAAGAAATCGCTGCATGTAACAGGTAACACTGCAAGAAGCTGACAAAAGTAACAGACAGCGCTGTGACAAACGGCTGCATTTCACAGAGAGTTATGTAAGAAACTCGCAAACTTTACAGATACCTGAAAAGGAGTATTGGGAACCTTTTGGGGAGCAGGTTTGTGAAAGGTAACCATACCACTGATACCATGTAAGGCTAAGATTGCCCAGGTAACATTATAACTACCAAATTTGGATATGGACATAGCAAAACTGGAATAAAAGGGAAAAAGTAATTATGCATGGGTTGTTTATTTGGGAGAGAACAAGATCGGAGAAAATGGAGTTTCAAAGTGGAGAAGGGAAGAACAAGCATGGGAGGAATGGAGAGAAAGGGGCGATAAAGGGCCAGTCATGTAAGCAGGCTGCTGGTCAGCATGCTCATCTGGCTAAGCTATGTGCCTTATCACTGTAGCCTATCTTCTTATTAAATCCTGCTGCTAGCTATTTTCTGTGTGAACACGCTCTCTATTGTGTGTGCGTGCATTTCGCTACCTTCATGCAACCTTCATTCTCAAGGTACTTACATTCCTGATATGGAGATAAAAGCAAAACACCTTAAAAAAACCCAAACCGTAACACAAAAAATACCCCCACAGTGTGACCCTTACCCTCTTCTAAAAATCTTGTAGTAACATGAAAGGGCAGGTCTCAGTTTTCTTCATTCCTTTTCTTACAGCTTTTTCAATTAAAATTTTACAGATGATGGTTAAGGTGGAGTTAGGTAGGAAAGAGCCAACCTTACAGATAGCTGAGGGGCAGTATTGGGACCTTAAGGTGTCAAGAGCAATACAAGTTTGAAATGTTACTACTCTTGTACATACCCCTACATACTTACCTCACCTCTCTGCTAGAGGTTACTCACCTTACAGTAGCCAGGTGGAAAGAATAGTGTGAAAGTTTCTATTTTGTTTCAACACAAGAGTCAGCCACATTAACTCAAGATGCCTTCAGCAGCAGTGTTGACTAGACTGAAGATAAATGCTCACAAAACGCTTCCCACTAGCTAACAGTTAAGGGAGTTGTGTCTTCAACTGCAACCATTAGATCTCAAAAACATAATTTATCTACACCCTCAGCTACTGACATCACTAAATGATGGCAATTAAATCAGGCATCTGACACAGTGTCTTGAAATTGTAATTGGTTTGCATCATTTATGTCTGAAACACATACTGTTTCCCTTGACAAGCCTGACTCGACAGCCAACAGCTTTCAAGGGCACGATGTCATTAGCTGTCCAAATGACCTGGCTCCTCTTTACAGCTAGATCAACTAGAGGACACCTAGTGGTGAACACGTGCAACGAAATCTCTCTCAAGACACCTCAGCTGTACCAAAACCAACCATGTTCAATAAAACTATTCTAAACACGTAACACAGAGTAAAATGTTCTCTAGGACATAATTTAAACAGTGACAGATATACAGACAGAGCAGATTCAGCTATTCATATTTTACAGCTGTGAAAAACAGTAACTGCTTACCAGACTAGATGCAGTAACTTCACTATAGAGGAGTCCAAAAGGTACAATGAGGAAGTGCTCCTGCTCAGAATTTACTCTGGCCTAAGGATAAAATGAGTAAAAGTTATTAAAAATATTTCATTAAAGCATACAAGAAGGCCCAAAAACATGAAAGTTACTTTCACTTCCTGAGTATGGAACGGGCAAGTATGCCTGTAACACATGCTACTGTCATGTATGCTACAACAGATAATCAGCATACAGCACAGTTAATTAACTCATGTTGAACAAAACCAGATGGCAGATACATGCCAGAATCCTTCAGATTGGTGGAAGGTAGTAAATCCATAGATCCTGTGGTAACAACAGCTAGACTACTGTGGATAAAAGGAATGATACTGAGAGAAGTGGGGGGAAAAAAGTTACTTTTTTTTTTTTTAGAATGAGTTTATACTCCAACTGTATTTCTACCCTAGTAAAACAGAAGATATGAAATAGAAGTGTGTGAGAAAACGCAAGAATTTGGCCCACAGAACTAAAACATCTTGATGCTGAGAAGGGTTTCATCACTGATGCTGGTGCCATGTGAGACATCTGTGAGCACTACAGCACACTCGTAGGTTTTCTACCAAGTATCCTGACCCCCACTTGTGTTTTTGCTCTTTTGTCTAATTCACACAATCAGGAGTTTCTAATACAAAAATAATTCTGACTTCAAACCATTCACATCTTGCGATGCATCTGTTTAAAGTCTGTACAATGAGAAGTACAGGACAGGGACAGCTCGGTAGTTTATGTGTGTCTCAGTGCAGAATTAAAAGGCTTCAAGTGTTTTACTGGATACATGAAACAACTCCCTATTTTGCTATTAGTCTACCCAGTTTTTGTGTTTGATTTATTTTTAATGTTTTTAAAATTTTATTTATTTATGAGTTTTCCATTTCCCCGAGGTGCAGCTACTTTATGCTCCCTCATGTCTTCTACCACTTGCAAATTCAAATACATATATACTTTGATACAGTTCTACTGCAGGGAAAAAAGTTTCTAAAATAAGTAGTTGATCAATCATCCAAAAGCTTCTGGTACAAATCTAGCTTCCTTTACAACCAGCTGGTAACATGTTATAGCATAAGAGCCTTAAACTGCACCAGTTAGTTCAAGCTAACCTGTATTTATGAATCACCAAAATAGTCATCCATTAAAGAATTGTAAATTATCTAGAATACCTTTTACTTATTTATGCAAGACAAAGAACAAGTATTATTCAAAATGCCCCAAAAGCTAGTAAGAAAGCTCAAACGTAATTAAACAAGCAGCAAGGCTCACAAACCACCTTACTTTACGATTAGATCCAATAAACAGCTCGTGCCCTCAAAGCAAACCAAGACTTGGTGAATGATGTGTACCTTCTGTAAACCTGTAATCTCAAATTCTGCCTAACCCTGGAGGCACCCAAGTTTAGTCTACATTATTGTACTTGACATGAAAGCTCTTGATGCTCTGTAATTCTGCTTCCGCATCAGGACTACACCAGTCTGAACAATTCCACACACAGCAGCTGTCAGCGATTGATAAGGATCCAGAAAAGCAAAGATACTCCACCCAGTTCCCCGATATGCCCAGATTGGCATACACTCTCATATCCTCACAATTCCTTTCTCCTCTAACACAGAGGCTTATGCCCCTCACAGAAGGCTGTTGTATCTTTTCTCTTAAGAAGTGCACTGGCAGCTTTTAACTTGAATGCAGTCATCTAGTAATTATAGCATCCACTCACAAAAACCTGAAAACCTGGAGTCAAACTCCAGCTCTGCATGAAGTGGTAGGCATTCACCACATTCCGAAGGAGTGCCTTACTACCACACTACTAAATGTATGGGTGTACGGAACAAAGACAAGACTGTCTTGTAAATATAACAACCTTGTTCTCTATCAGCTTCTGAAGGTAAATTATATCTATTAGTCACCTTTTAGAATGCTATTTACTGGAGGAGTTTGTAAAAGATGGGTGAACTATGACTTGTGATTGCTGGTGACAAACCATTAACCAAGAGCTTTCCAGCACCATTCTGCCCTTCAAAACTGTCTAAAATACTTTCAGAATCTCATACTCCAAGTGCTGTATTCCACCTCAACTGGTATCACCATTATCTGATGTTCCTGTGTTTCCCCCCCACCAAAAGAAAACAAACTTGAGGCATTCCACCCCAATTCACATGCCCTTGCCTTAACCACTTCCCTAAGCATGCCGCTCTTTATTACATTTACCTTTTTATCTAAATGCATAAACATTCCCAGGGCTGAACTTTACACTAGAAAGCCATCTCCAAACCTGCTTGCCTAGTGATCTTTTTACCACATTAATGTCCCTTTTACAAAATCTATTCTCCTGTCACGTATGAAAAATCAGGGGGTGGCACAGAGTTGTTTACAAGAACCATTATGTTGGATACGTTCCCTTACTAAAGGAACCAAATGATCTAACCAACATTGCCTTGATCCTATGCCTACCCATATCACTTATCTTCATCGGTTCACAAATAATATACCTTGAAATCTCAAAAAGCAGTAATAAAAAAAATTACCATATCTCATTCACACTGCAACTAGAAGAACTGAAAATACATAAAGGACAACCTCTACTATGTAGAAAAAAAACAATTCAGCTCTGTTAGGAAAACAATTGACTGAGTTGCACACCACAGCTGTGACTTTACTCATGAGACTCATGTTGATCATTCTTCTGGCATATAAAACCTCCTTGATTTGACCTCCTTGTCATTATTTTTATGGATGCCAGCGATTACTCAGTCACAAGGAAAATTGTTGGCACACTACATTAAGCTAAGTAGCTTGCTCATGTTCAGAAATACTATGGCTTCTTTTTCAAAAAGGTTGGTACCTTGAATTATAAAATTCAACTGCATGACTAATAAGAAGATATTTTTGTACTTAGCAAGAAAACCAAGGCATAACCTTGCAGAATAAAACATACAATTATTCAAAGCATTTAAGATACTAAAAGACTGAGGCTTTCAGGAATCTTAATTTCATCATAAGAACTTTCATGTACACTCTCTTAAGACTCTATTCAGGCTTTAGTAGCTGACATCCAAGCTGTTCCAGTTCTTATTCTTGAGATGCAATGACAAATCTCTTCACTATTATACTACTTTCAATACCACTTCGCTCCTCTTCCACACAAAGAGCAAATGACAGATGGGGGAGGGAAGCAATTCTCTTGTATGTTAAAACAATTGATTCTGTTATCTGTTGATTCAATACTCACTGTTATATGATTGTAAATAAGCTGAGACCAGCCAAAGAGATCTGCTAATCTGTAGAAAGCCGCCAATTTACATCGTAACAACTTCTCCCCTTTTTCATAAGCAATGGAATCTGATCCTCTCAGATCATTCACTGGTGTCACCATGCCAAGACCTGAAAAGGAGAAGGAGTAAAAAAGCACAAGGGGGGTTGCGTTCAACATCAGTTAAAACCTAACAACATGCACCACTATTATAGTGGCTGTTTCTACTAATTTATATCAACATATTAACCTAAGAAATGGATAGCAAACTTTAATTACTATAGTGGCCTAATATATATTACACAAATATAATGACAGTCTTGAACAAGGTAATTTATCTTCGGTAGACTCAGCATTTGTTTCCTTACTTAATATTCATTAGTGCTAAGGTGACAGTGCCTTCCTTAGCAAAATATTTTTTTTCCTCTCTCAAACTAATGATTGTCTGTAAAATACAACTTAATTGTTAACAGAAAAATGTAACCCCAAATATTCCACTTTTTGAGATACATGATTTGGTATTCCTGAAAAGGAGAATTATACACCTAAAAAGACACACACAAGTTCATTTAAATAGGAAACATTAAGTACAAGCTAGAGAGAGGAGGATTATGGTAAATAATTACAAATACTGTAGTTCTAGTTACAGTGCAGTTAGAAATGTGGTTAAAAGTAACTGTGATAAAGCAGAACCAGGCCACGCTACAGTCTAAACTACGGATTTATTTTGGAGCACAGGCAAAGATTTATATAATCTTAACACAAAACCTGTGTGTACATAGAACCATAGAATAGTTTGGGTTGGAAGGGACCTCTAAAAGTCATCTAGTCCAACCCCCCTGCCATGGGCAGGGACATCTTCAACTAGATCAGGTTGCTCAGAGCCCCGTCCAACCTGACCTGGAATGTTTCCAGGGATGGGGCATCCACCACCTCTCTGGGCAACCTGTGCCAGTGCTTCACCACCCTCAGCATAAAAAATTTCTTCCTTATATCTAGTCTCAATCTACCCCCCTTTAGTTTAAAGCCATTCCCCCTTGTCCTGTCGCAACAGGCCCTGCTAAAAAGTTTCTCTCCATCTTTCTTATAAGCCCCCTTTAAGTACTGATAGGCTGCAATAAGGTCTCCCCCCGAAGCCTTTTCTTCTCCAGGCTGAACAACCCCAACTCTCTCAGCCTTTCTTCATAGGAGAGGTGTTCCATCCCCCGATCATTTTCATGAATGCATTTGCACATTTTCATTTTTGTTTTCCTTGTTTTTCCTGCTGATGTTTCTTGTCTATAGCTTAACTTCACAGAAGAAAGCTGCAAACGGTGTTTCAATGGCAAAAATAATTCGTTTCTAAGGACCGTCACTGTTACTAGACTACTAATGAGCGTTTCATTTTCCAGCAGACAGTCCATGTGGTAAACATTAGCAATATTTAAATCTTTAATTTTTTTACTAGTGCTGACTTATCAGGCTTACTTTTCAATTAAGATACCATACTTGAAATAGCTTTTGATATAAATTATATAAATGAATCACATCGCATATCACTGTGGCATTAGAAACTAATCAATTCATTTTATGTTTGCAATGTTCCTGTGAGCAGAACAGGATAGCATTTGAACTTCACAGCATTTTTCATGTCATTCACACTGTGTTCATTTTAAGCCTTTCAAAAAAAAGAATTCAACTATTATAAGTTAAGGTGCACTCACTCATGTTCAATGCAGCCATTCCGCCTTGTGGTGCTGCAGGGTAGACATTTGGTACATTCGTTGTCATGAAATCCGCAATCTGCTGTAAAGCCAATAAACCTGTTGGGTTCTTCCCCTTCTTAAACTGTTCCTGAATCATAGATTCCAGTTCTTCACAAAAAGCCTAGCAACAGGACATTGCATATTGTAAAGCATGTTCAAACGAACTTCAACCTTTCACACACAGCTTCTTTTTAGCACTTGATGGAACATCCTATACTTCTGAAAAACAGCTCAGGGCAGAATTACTGGGTGCATAATGTTACTTGAAAATGTTGCTCCCTAGAGCTCCAATGATACGAGTCGCTTATTTTTTTTTGTGAATGGAAATTCCAGCATTCTCTCTTCAAGTAACACCAAAACTCATTGAACCTACTAATATGGATTTCTGGAAGAAGGAGCAGGATGTACAATCAACTTGAACACAAAACATGAAAGGAAAAGTAGTAGAACCAGAAAAGAGAAGGAAAATTATCAGTGTGGCTCACAGGGAACTGAGAGCCAAGAAGGCATCCAGGAACACAGGAAGGAATAGCCATTGAATTTTTAAAATATGTTTAAACAAGACTTTGTTTAGTTTTTTCCTGGTTGTTTTTTTCTTTTTGGTCTTGGGTTTTTCTTAGTTTTAACTTTGAAAGGAAGAAAAGATTTTTTACTATTGCTGGTAGCTGCTGCTTTTGACAAGAACACTGGAATTTGTACTGAAAGAGAAGTATTCCAGTCGTTAAGTGAATCTAAATAAAATGTGTTGATTTCACATGGAAAAAACTGTAAATATACCATTACATCCCTATTCTTAATGAAGTTGTGTCATGAAATGTTTTGTATCTAAAGTCACCCATCAGTTATTACAAAAGGAACAAATGTTATGAGAGAAATTTTGCTTTATGTAAGTTCTCCCTGAGGGAAACATCTTTAATATTGTATTTCAATCATTCACAGTTTATTATTGTGCACCATTTCAGAATCATGCATGAAAAACAGAGCACAGGACAGACCTGCCTTGTATAAGCAACTCTTAGAAGAGGTACTTAATTTCAGTGTTTAAATAAATACTAAATATATGAAACAAGTGAAAAAATATCTGACCAGGACTAGATGGACAATATGAAAGAGCGTTGACAATTACACAGAGAATTCTGAAAGCAAGACTGAAGAGCTGCTTCATGCATAGACAATAAAAATTCAACCAGGTAACGGGAGGAAAAATTAGGCTACAATTAGGATACTTTAGAAGAAAGGCCAACCAGAAAAAAGATCAAATGGATCTAAGATACCACAAACTTCTCCAATTCCATAGGGATATTAAAAATAGAGATAATAAATTTATCACTTTAAAGTTGGAGCATTTTCTTTTCTTACTGGGCTTTGAAGAATCATGGAGACTCTCTTCTTCTGTTCCATCATGTTAAAATCCTGGCGAAGGTCAGGTGCCATATTCCTCTCTCTCAAATAATCTGGATTATTTTCATCAACTCGATCAAAATACCTCTCTTTATGAGGGGCTGTTGTTGGAGGTGGTGAAGTCACCACCCCCACACCAGAATCACCATTCATAGCACAGTTTTAAGGAACCTATGAAGAGGGGGCAGAGAGGAGGAATAAATAAATCAAGCAAGGAAATAATTAAGAACTTCATACGTGTTTCTTGTTTCAGAGTAACAGTTCAAATCCATCTAAAATTAGCATGGCTTCCCAAACACAGAAACCATGTTTATGCAATTGGATAGCAATATTTTAGAGGAGAAAAAAGATTTTAAAATACAAGATTAGAAAAGTAGGCTAACATATATGCAAAGTCAAATATGCTACATATGTACATGTCACACAAAACTAACACAAGAGTTCCCATTTAAACTACCTCCTGTTCTTTAAGCTGTCTACACAGGTTGATTTTCAGAAGCACGGAAGTCCTTCAAACCTTCTCACAGACAACGACAGAGAAGTTCAAGACACATGAGGTCTTTTGGGTTTTTTTGGTTTGGGGGATTTTGTTGTATGTTTTTTTCTTTTTTTTTACTTAAAAAGTTAAAGCAGACATAAAGAATATTGTACAAATCAGAATTTAAATCATTACGGATAATAGGGTATTACACATGTTAATTAATATGAAAGAATCAACCCACCAAAACATGCTCAGATTGCGAACACATTTCTGGAGACAAACTCAGAAATCTGACACTACAAACTGAGGCGTGCTTTTCACAAATATATTTATTTTAGGTTCATTCAACAACATGCACATCACTACACTAGCATGTGGTTTTTGGAATCTGGAAAGCACACACCATAAAGAATATTGTACAAATCAGAATTTAAATCATTACGGATAATAGGGTATTACACATGTTAATTAATATGAAGAATCAACCCCACCAAAACATGCTCAGATTGCGAACACATTTCTGGAGACAAACTCAGAAATACTGACACTACAAACTGAGGCGTGCTTTTCACAAATATATTTATTTTAGGTTCATTCAACAACATGCACATCACTACACTAGCATGTGGTTTTTGGAATCTGGAAAGCACACACACAAAGACAACCCCCCACACACTGGCCAGGTTTCATTTCAGTTTTACATGTTGTAATCAGCAATTGCATGTATCTACTAGAAAGGCTGGAAACTCAGCTGGTATTGCTCATACACACATCCTTCTTTCCCTCACAGGAACCCCTTTGAGTAACATTATCTCAGTTTACTGGGCACAATATTATAACCTTTGTTCCAAAATCCTTTTTAAAAGATTTTTTGAAGCCTTCTGCTGACGAGCAACCAGTTCAATAAAGCCATCCTTGCAACACCTTGAGACTCAAACCTCTGATTCCTGATCATCTGACATATCAAATTAAAATTAAGCTTTTTCAGAAAAGGTTTGTTTTCTTTGCATATCGTACATGATTAAACAAAATGTCACTAACAAACTGTACTTCACTGAACTGTAATAAGAATATTTAACTTTGAATGGCTTCCTAATTCAGCAAACTGCAATTATTTACATTATACACAAAATACGCAAGGTTGAAATCCCTTGCCATCATGACATTTAGCAACTTTTTTCTTAGAAAATGAGCCAAGAAAAGCTAGTAGGTCTTTCCCTGGAGGTGCAAGAATAGATAAAGAGAATAAAGTAGCAGAATCCAGCTCCCTGTCCCAGTAAGGTGAAACAGACTAATTTCAATAATACCGATTTAGATTTGGGGTTCGCACAGTAAGGAGAACCCTGATTTAAACAGTCAATTTCATTATGCATCTTCAGTTTTGCAAGGATTAGTACCATTAAGATCTGCTGATATTATCAAGTCATCACAATTCTTTTTGCTATGTAGTAGGAAAGATTGTATGTATCTTCATTTAAGTCATGATTAATCTTCTACATGTTTTAACTAGTAAATTTTGATATAGGTCTCTATTCTTTTACTATTTTTAGATTTTTCTTAGTGACTCATCTTAAACCGTACTTGCTGTGGATTTTAATTTGTTTAGGAATTTACTTGCATATTTATTAGCTAAAACCACCTCAGATGTGGATCCACACAGAAAAGGCAAGTTTACATAAATTATTTTGAAATGCAGATTATGTTAAAATCATTGCAGTGAAGAAAATTTAGTTCAAGACTTCAGAATTAGCAGATCTCATCCTCTAATTCTTACGTTAGTAAGCAAGTTTCAAAACTCAATTCGTCTCTTATTTCAGAATTAACAAATCACTGAACTGAGACAGTTGAACACAATGAGCAAAAGCAAAGTATTTTCCTTGACTCTGCAGAAGAGGCTACTACTATCAAAATCTATGTTAGCACTTAAGACACTCGAGTTTTAGATGCTCAGTGATTTCTACCCACTGAGTTGCTAAATCAACACACACAGACGCCTCTGCACTGTTTGAAGTATTTCATTTTAAACCAATCAGTTTAGGCTTTAAGAGTCATGGTCAGATTTTTTCTTTTTTTTCTTTTTTTCTTTTTTTTTTCCTTAAGTAAGCAAGCACATACACATATTTTTTTATTATAACTTCTTTTAATTACTAGTTTTTCTCAACCCAGGAAGAAATATAGAGTATAATGAGAAGAAATAATGCTTTTATCCGCATGGAAAGCCTTTTAAGGTAGACCTAGAAAGTTTTAAACAAGTTAAGTTATAGCAAAGGAGCCACCTCTCCTTTGGCACCTTCAGATCTCTAACACACACCCTCTATATTCTCTTTCTCATCACAACCTCCAGCCTGCACCATCTGCTATTTCATACCCCAAAAATGCTTTTGAAGGCCCACTACCACTTTCCACAACCCCTCTTCTGAGCTCTATTAGCTATCCTGATGCCTCTACATCCAGGTTTTTGCTGAAAAATGACAGTTAGCAGATCCAAACACATGGGTTACTCTCTGACAATACCATCTCACTTGGCCCAATCTAAGTCTGAACTTCACCACCCTCTGCTTATCACAAGGAATCAGAGTTTAGAAACAGCACAAGCCCACAAATAAAGACAAACCAAATCGCTCAAGTAGTTCAGAATTCATACTGCATTCTGTTGAGTACAGCCCCAAATGTGTATTTACTTCAAAGCAAATCACAGGAAAACTATCAAGTTCACGCTTACCACCACCAGCAGCAGCAGCAGCAGAGAACAATGGCCTGTTCCTGCCTGCTGAAGCATTCAACTTCCAGAATATATTTAAGTGTAATGTTGCATTTTGTGTATACGTGTATGTGCAATCTTATTTAAATAAGTGTACACACATCTGCAAACATAATTTTGCATTTAATTATTTACACTAATTCCATCTCACTTTCAGAGTACCAAAAGCTATTTCCAAATGAATTATATACATAATTACTTCTCTTCACTGTTTCTTACTCACACTGGAAAGAAGTTGGTCCCTAACAGCCTGCACAGGCAACATTACAATGGGATCACAGTGTCTTGCCAAAGTTGTATTACTCCTTCACCCAAGTATAAGATGCCATTCAAGAAGGTCCTGCAAAGCTATTACTGCTTCACCACTATGTAGTGGCAATAATTTAACAGGGAATTCAATGTTTAACATTAAGTGATCATTTTATATTTAAGGTTAAATATCATTTTCATAGCTCAGTTTTGTAGATGCCCAAAATTAATGGCATCCCCCCTGCCCAAGGTCTAGTAATTAACTGTTTTAATGTCACTGTAATAGTAATTGTTTATTTTAATGGCTGTCAGCTACTGATGATAAAGGCGTTGATTTTTTTATTAGAAACAGATGTGTGTGACAACATTTTGCATAAGCCATTAAAATTTGAGTTTTCCTCGGAAGGCCCTTTGGGAGTAAGGCACGATGAACTTTCCAGTAAGAGCTTCAGTAATATGGATACTGATAAATGAAAAGGAATCTGAACAGTTAAACTGAACACACACTGGGAATGGCCAATGGTTCTATAAACAGGAAAGTCACACTGAAAATCACAACGGGCTGCCCAGACAGTAAAAAAAAGAAAAAATTAAGACCGTCTTCACACTCACAACTCTTCAGTACAGACAGTTCCTTTCCGAGGTAGTGTACTACAGACCCCAAGTAAGATAAGCTGTAATGTCAAGGGAGTTTTTGCCATGATAAGTGTTCTTATGCAAGAGCCTGTTCTAACACAACTGTGTCAGAAAAAGCCACACCCTTAACTGAAAAAGCCATGGCTGGAAAATGCAAGTGCATAAAAAGCCCTTCTCTCCAAAGCAGCTGTTTTCAAATATAGAGAGACAGTCAGAGGGAACAGCATGTATTACTGGGGGGGACATTCATAAACTCCAAATCACACCTTACAGTAACTGAAGCAATTAGATCCATTCTTTAATACGCATGTACGTATAAACAGAAATTTCAATAAACCACCACATAAGATGAGAGCCACCAAGCCAACTCACAGAATATCGTATTTATCACAGGGCACGTGTATGGCAAGTACTATAAACAGGTTGTTCATGAAATACATTTTTTGTCAGGAAACCAGCTTTATAAAATTCATAGCGCATTTACAGATACTGAGCATTGTTTACAAAAAAGATTCTGAAATTAGTATTAATATTTCGGGTTACTTTTATCTTTCAAAATCCCCTTCCTCCCCATCCTTTTCTAACCCAAGAGAGTTTCATCACAGGATTCACCTATGAGGAAGTGGTGTTACAGAGTTAAGTTTAAACAAAAGAAGAAAGTTTTAGAACAGGGATGCCATAAAATTGTTCATGTTAACATCCAGAAAGAAGAAAAATCTCAGTTTTTAAACAGCTTACGTTCCAGTACTCAATCTGGAGAGTTAGATGATGCACATATAGTTAAATAAATTTAAACAAGTAAGACAGTGAATAATACCCAATAAGAATCTACAATAATTTAAGGGCACATAACCCCCCCTTAAATCTAAAAAATTATATAAAATAATTCAAAAAAACAACATTGGATTTGGGCTGGGATCTCATTGTAGTTAATAAACATATTTAAAACTTTAATATTAAACTCATTTCAATACCTGGAAGTTGGGACAGATCTGGTAGTTCATAGGTTCAGTGTTTCTCACCTGAATCATCATCATGAATATTATGGGAACCCTGAGAAAATTTAAAATGTCTCACAACATGTATGCTAGCAGGGACCAGCTAACTACATTTCTTGGAGGAAATGAATTTTTGCAATCACTTAAAGGTTGGTTTTGTTTTGTAATAACTTGTAATGGGTTATTTTTTGCTCCTCCACACCCAGAGGAAATTGTTTTTACTAAGGCTGCAGTTGATGGTATTTGACCTAATCTAAAGACTCACTGCCACCAAAGGACTGAGCACACCTCTTCACACCAATGAAGCTTTAAGTTTGCTGAGGCCAATTCAGAATAAAAACACTCTGAGAGCAGGAAGGAGGTTGTGACAAGACAACAAGGGAACCTAAAAGACTTCTAAAAGTCAAAATACGCTGCCAACAGGCAGCACAGGCAAAAAAAACCCCTACAGTTATATGATTTTTAAGTTTAGGAGAGCTATCTGATCAAAACCTTACAAAATCAAGTCATTTCAGAGAAAAAACAAAAACCTGCCCTCTTCCTGGTAGCTTACAATTTCTCTGTACAAAATAACATGCAAGCAAGCAAAACATCTGTGGGACCTTGGTCAAATCTGCAAAGTAAACGGGCAGCACACTTCTCAACTGTTGATACAATCCCAGTCACTAGCAACAAAGATTGAGGGTACCCATTTTCAGAACATATAGCTTCTGAGACCTATTTTGACAACGACATAGTAATTTGCTTTGTATCCAATTCTTTCTGACAGTTCTTTCAACAAGTATCTCCTCTCACACCAGAACTACACCACTAAGTCTAACAGAGGTAAAAACAGATTTGACAAGAAGCTACTGGGGAAGGGACAAGGGGGTAGCAAAACAAATTTAAATAAAATAACTTTTCTTTACTGTTGTGCAATCAGCAGTCTTTGAGGAGTAAAAGTTACCTAAAAGGCTCATGTAAGTGACAAATCAGGCAGTGTGCTGGCAGAGGGAGGGAAGGGAGCTCTATTTGGATGCAAACAGAAAAGGACAGGGAAAGAATAGAGAAAAGACAATAGTTTTATGGCCCAGGAAAGGGAGTCAGGGGGACTGTGGAAAGCTACAGAGCTGAAATTACTGCACAGGGAAGTCATGAGGCAAGAGGAGGGAGGAAGAGGAAGGGAAAGGGCCAGGCAGCACTGGGGTGGTGCTGCACTGTGGGCAGCAAGAAACCCGAGAGGTAACTAAGCCACTGCGAACAGACCGAGTTCGTGTAAAAACTGAGTTGGTGAGGAGATGGCGAGGAAGCAGAACATCCATCTGCAGAAAATAAAGTATCATTATCACTTGGTATCTGCAAAAAAACCTGTTTATAAATTTGCACTGTTACCACTTCACTCAATATTCTGGCACTTTCTGTATTTTTTCCAATTTTCCTTGACTTTAGAATAACATTTGCCAAACTTTTTCCTTAAAAAAATTAATATAACTTTGTAATAGGGAAATTATTTATGATTTGCGCTACGATTTCCATCATTTTCAGTGAGAACACTTTGGCACCAATGACACTGGATTTGTTCTTGCCATTTCAAATGTTTCCTACTGAATTTTTAAAAGGAAAAGCTGGCACTATCTTAGGAAGTCTAAGAACAAAGAAAGTAAATCATGACTGTAGTACTTACTAGACAACGTACTTAACATCACGAACAATTATATTCTTTTTTTAGCAAATGTTCCTACCTCACGCATCTTCAAAATTTCCTCTGCTCTTTGTTTTCAAACAGGAAGAGACTATTTAATGAACAAGAAGTTATTTATCTTGTACTGAATGCAGGCACCATCATCCTGCTTATTAACAGAGATACTGCAAGTTAAATACTGGACTCCAAAAATTTAGAGAAATCAAACAAAAAGTTCATCTGACCAAAAGTATTACATTTTATATCTGTAATACCATGCCTTAGTATCTAAGACAGTAGTTCAAGAAATAAACCGTGTTAGAGAACAAGAAAAAAAAATTAGACCAAGTCACAAAAACTTCCTTGAAATGCATCTACTTTGTCAGCAATTATTTCCTATTTTCACCTTCTCCAAAACACTGAAATCAGAGCCTAGCACAGTGGGCTATGAGTGATCACAAGGTTACATTACAGAACCAGAAAAACTTCATTTGGGCAAACCTGACACCTCAAAACATACAAAACAATGAACATTGATATCAGTTTTTAAGACACAGTATTACTTGACTACTGAAGGTCATCAACATTTCTTATCATATTATTATCAATACGTACATTAAAACATCTCTTAAAATGGTTAAGAACAAAGAATAAAGCTAGAAACCTGCTTCAAATTAGACATAAAACTCCAACTGCTTATGAAGGGCAAGAATCTATGTAACAGAACTGTCAAAATAGCAGTTGCTGTAGGCCTTTTACCAAAAAAACAAACCCCCAAAGCCCAACCCCTCCCCCCCCCAAAAAAACAACTTGGAAAGTATGTATCTCTTAAAATGGTTAAGAACAAAGAATAAAGCTAGAAACCTGCTTCAAATTAGACATAAAACTCCAACTGCTTATGAAGGGCAAGAATCTATGTAACAGAACTGTCAAAATAGCAGTTGCTGTAGGCCTTTTACCAAAAAAACAAACCCCCAAAGCCCAACCCCTCCCCCCCCCAAAAAAACAACTTGGAAAGTATGTATCTTTAGAAACAAAACTTCAAAAAGTACTTTTGGTAACCCACGAATAATCAGGTTTTCTAGGCTGCTGTGTTAAGAGAACATTCAAGAACCACAGGTAAAGCACAGCGATAACTAGGTCAGGTTGTGAAACAATGCAATTGTTGTCTAGCTTTACCGAAGTCAAATGAAGCAGGTGACTGGGAAAAGCCAGCATGGATTTACCAAAGGCAAATCATGCCAGACTAACCTGATCACCTTCTACAACAAAATAACATTTTCTGTCAACATGGGGAGAGCAGTGGATATTGTTCTCCTGGACTTCAGCAAGGCATTTCACACTGTTTCCCACAGCCTTCTCCTGGACAAACTGGCAAGATACAGATTGGATGGGTGGTCTGCGAGAAGGGCAGGAAACGGGCTCACGGGTCACACTTAGAGTGGTGATCAATGGTTTTTACTCAGGCTGGCGGCCTGTCACAAGTGGGGTCCCCCCAGGGATCAATACTGAGCCCCATGCTGTTCAACATCATCATAAGTGATCTGGGCGATGGGATTGAGAGCACCATCACCGAGTTTGCTAATGACACCAAACTGGGTGGTGAGGTGGACGTGTCAGAAGGAAAAGCCATCTCACAGACAGACCTGGACAGGCTGGAAGAGTGAGCCAGCAAGAACAGAATGGAGTTTAACAGAGACAAGTGCAGGGTCCTGCAGCTGGGACAACACAACCAAAGAGCCCAGTGCAGGCTGGGATCTGTGTGGCTGGGGAGCTGCCTTGCTGAAAGGTACCCGGGGGGTCCTGGTGGACAACAACTGAACAGGAGTCAGCAGTGCACCGCTGCAGCAACGAAGGCAAATCGGATCCTGGGTTGCATCCACAGGGGCATTACCAGCAGAGATAAGAGACATGATCATCTCACTCTACCAAGCGCTTGTCAGGCCATGCCTGGAGTACTGTGTCCAGTTCTGGTCCCCACAACTCAAGAAAAGACACAGACAGCCTGGAGAGGGTCCAAAGGAAGGCCATGAAGATGAT